>NW_028292576.1:6934336-7274859 GCF_029948245.1 Actinia tenebrosa | reverse complement strand
ACCCTGCAGAGAGACTCGTGATCCGTTCCTAACATAACAAATACGTCTGTATCACTGCACACATCGGTATTGTATAATTGAAAATGTGATTGAAGCCTAATGTTGTCCCTTAACTATCATTTCCATAGGCCCTAGTATTTCGGGATCGTTTATACATTCCCTTTCAACTCTGCCAGAGAGTTAATTTACGATCATCGGGATTTTTGGAAAACCAAAAAATTTGTCACTTTTTGTCTTTAAAAAAAAGGTACAAATAAATGTTAACTAAATGAATTTGCGCATGAAAACATCGTATCAATCCAAATATAGATTTCCTTTGAATAATGTCTAAATTTTGATTTGCTGTGACAAAAGTTCTGTTTTCGCATTAGTAATATATATTTCACCAAAAATGGCTTAAGTAATTTTAAATCTTTATATCATTTAAAAAGCCATTTAAGAGTGTTGGGTTAAGGTATTCTACAACTGTATAGTATAGATTTTTTTTTTTTCCGTCGTAAAATCCGCAGGTTTCCAAACATAATGTCCTTTTTAAGAAGCATGTCTTGCGAACAGCCTGTCCCTCATTATTATTTGTCTACATTCCTCATAACAGGTTTGCTCTAGTATATGAAAACTGTTATATATATTTGTAAACTGTTGAATGTATATATCTAGATCATAATATCTATATATTATATACATAATATGTCATTCTATTTGATTGTACTGCGGTTTGCATAAACTTTGAATCCTTTTGTTCATATATACCAGTATATTAAAAGGTTATCAACAATTAGAGTTCAACCCCTGAATATTTTTCCAGAAATCCTTAGTCATGGACAACCCGAAAAAATATCATGAATATATTCTCTTTAATTTTGATCATCATCTGATATGCTTTGTATGTATGCACAAAATTTATGCAACCGCAGTACAAATAAATATATATAACATTATTTAAAAAGACCTAATTTGTTCGAATTCGATGTGAAAATTCTTCCAAAAGAACAAATTGGACGTTGAAATTAGACAAATGCATTCCTAAGACGCAGTTTTCGTTACCCCCCATTAGCATGCTCTTGCTACCCACGTGCACCCTGTTCTTCTTATCATGGCCCACGTTTTCTCAAAACGTAAGATCGAGGTGTTGCTCGCTCAATTCCTTTGATCATCTGTCATCTGTCCAAAAAATGTGATTTAATTATCTTATTGCCAACACTCGCAATGCAGTGTAATCCCCCTCATTTTCTCTCTAGTCGTGGACCAAATTTCATAGTACAACTGAGAAAAAGAAATTGAAAGAGAATAGAACCCCCCCAGACCCCACACCTTTTGGCATTGTGCTATGGTAGTTTGTCCACAAAACATTTCCAGAAAGGTTTTTTGAAGCGTGAAAATCAGTTTTCATTGAATTTTTTTTTTTCCTTTTTTTTTTTTTTTTACTTGTGTGATTAAATACCAGCTCGCGGTCACGAACGTCAGCGTGTAAATTTGTTAATTGAAGCAAGGGGATAAATTATGAACATAGACTAATGCTATTCCTAAGAGCTGTTTCGTTACGACAATTAGCTGTCTTGCTACACACCGGCACCCTTTTCTTTCTTATCAATGGCCACGTTTTTCAAAATCATAAGATGAGGTGTTGGCTTCGCTCAATTCCCTTGGATCACCTGTCATCGTGTCAAAAAATGTGATTTATTATCTTTTGGCCCAACACGCAGCAATTGCAGGTGATTACATCCACCCATCTTTCTCGTTGATCTTGGACAAAATTCCATAAACTGGAAATATGGAATTTGGTTTTTCAAATGAAACGACATATATAATGACAAGGAACAAGCCCGCTCATGGTTGTAGTGGTATTGGTTGATCGTCCAGTCATTTTTCAAAGTGAATGATGATATGAACTGGCCGCGTCGGAGATACGAATTTGTATACGAGTGTTGAGATATATCTTGCAAATGACGATGAAAATACATTGTAACAAAAATATATATTTCATCGATGTTCATATCTAAGTATTAATTATTTCCTTAGTATCTTATTCCTGTGTGAAACTTTTAAAAGTAAACATGCTCCGTGCCTTTTAGCATCCAATGGTGATATCTGTATTTATTTTCTTATCGTTATTGAACGACCATGAAAGAACAGAATTAAGGAAGATGTGCAGTCACTGATTGATTGAACGATATTAGCAATCACTGAAAAACCTTACGACGAGCGCTGGCCATAATTAATGAAAGTCACTTAATGTTTAAACAATTTTAGATTTCTCAGTTAACATAACCCATTGGGCCAACCCTCTTTTTAGGGGTTGATCAATATGTCTTTTTATATATCTTTGATTTTTATTTTTTAGGTATACCTTATTCAGTCTTTGTTAAGTGTGAGGGGGGAAGGGGAGACAAACGGGATTAATTAGGCAGTTGGGCAAAACAGGGGGTAGGTCAGGAGACGGGGGGGAGTGAGGTGCGGTGATAGGGGGCAAAAAGATAATAGGGATGTGAGGAGGACCGGGCAACGTGGCGGTTTCCACGGGGGGGGGTTGCCAAGGGGACGGGTCGAGTTTAAAAGCCCAGAGGGGGGCAAAGGGAAGGGAAAAGGGCGGATAGGGGTGAAGGGGGGTAAGCTAAACGGTGGTGGGTAGTCATTGATATGGGCCAGGACAATGGTGGAAGGGCGGCTGTTGTGTGGGGATCGAAGGGGTCGAGGGACACTAAGGAAGATGCGGAAGAGCTGGGACCCCAGCATGAGAGAGCAGAGGAAAACAGAAAAGGGGAAAAGGAGTGGTAGAGCACGACAAGGAGAGGGGATCTTGTGAATAGAAAGGGAAAAGAAGGGGAGTTAAACAGATTAAGCATTAGCTTGGGGTGAGAAGAATGAAAGGTAGGGGAAGGATAAAAAAAAAAGGCGCGGCGAGGGAAAGGAGAAAAAGAAGGGGAAGGAGATCGAGGAAAGGATACGGCAAGTGAGTATAGGGGGCTGAGAAAGAAGAACTGAAATGGTAATGGAGAGCGAAGCGAAGGTGCCGTAAAAAACAGAGAAGAGAGGAATAGGAGAGCAAAGGGTTTGGGGGTGGGAATAGGAATTGGAGTGGAGGGGGCAAAATGATATATACGGGAGTGGTGGATGCAAAGTAGGATAAAAGGCGTGCGAAAGAGAAGCAGGGTGTATGGGGGATGGAAAGAGAGGGGAATGGGCGGATAAGAAAGGAGGGTTGGGAGGGGGAATTAACCCAAGGGAAAGGGATAAAAGGACAATGAGAAATGAAGAAAAGGCGCGGGATGGAAAGGAAGGAGGGAGGGAAGAAGGGGAGGAAGAGTGCTGATGTGAGGGGGGAGGAAAAGCAAGGCAGGGGGGAGTACGGCGTGAGTAACAGCAGGGTAAGTAGGGGAAGAGAAGGAAAAGAGTGGGGGGTAGGAGTTGGGGCTGACGGTGGGTATAAGGAGGATGTAAGAGAGGTGCTTTTTTCTCCCGCCCAACCCCGATCACCCCTACCACTTGAAAGAGGAATTACTCCCGCCCCTCCCCCCACGGTTGCATTGCATATTCCAGAAAGGTGTTTCAAGCGTGAAAATCAGTTTCATTGATTTTTTCTACTTGTTTGTGTGATGAAATACCAGCTTGTCAGCGCGTGAAATGACTTTAAACTTGTGGCATGAGATGGCAGGTAATGCCGGTTATATATAGACAATTAAACAGTAAAGCATGTTATTGATACTGCCCTTTTACTTGACACTAAGTAAAGTTGTATAAAGTTGAAACTCATGTAAGATGGTTTGACTTTTACATTTGACCGTTATCTATTAACATTGTATTCCTTGGTATCGATGTAAAGCCTACAGGAAATAACAAAGTTATTTTTTATTTAAAGAACTTTTTACATTAGTCACTGTTTTTTTAACTATTATTCTCTCTCTCTCTCTCTCTCTCTCTTCATGGTAAAGAAGTGTATGACACTTATGAAACTATCGTCCTCAAATAAAGGTGCATTCATTCATTCATTCATTCATTCATTCTCTCCCTCCCTCCCCCCCCCCCCCCCCTCTCTCTCTCTCTTCTCTTTCCCTTTCTCTTTCTTCTCTCTCTTATAAAGCTTTCCTTTTTTTTCATTTTTAAACAACTTTTACTAGACAATCACGTATATCATATTTACTTGCAAAATGCGTCAAGTATGTAATGAGTTTTTTTTCCCCACAGAACAAAAATGCGCTGCCTATTTCTACTGTTGTAGCTTTGTGTCTCGATGATTGGTGGTTCGTACAAATCCATTTATATTTTCTTTAATTATTATTTTTCTCCTTTTTGCTTAATTGGCATGGTTTGAGTGGTTCGGCTTGAGGCTCCAGGAAACTTCTTAGAAATTATTAGGTCGAAACAAATAAAACTCGCACTTTTTAAAATTTGAGTTCCCTGCGCCATCTTGAAAGGTAATCGTGCCTGTGCATCGAAAGCGAGACGAACGATGAGCTTGCAATGTTAGAGACCTTTTTGAACACCTTGGACAATTGTTCACATACACCGTTCTCATAATGGCTGACAAGTCATTAGTTTACAATAGAAGATATAAAAGCACATGAAATGCGTTCATAGAATGAAAGTAAAGAAAAGTATAGAAATTGACTTTTTGTTTTGACCTGAATTCGCGCTATCCACCTTTATTTTGTATGAGCAGCTTTGCTCAGCCTTGCAAGATGACTGGGCGCCCTCGTTTTTATGCGCTCGTCAGCCATTATGAGAACGGTGTATGTCTCTATCATCGCAAGCTCATCGTTCGTCTCGCTACGATGCAAAGGCGCGGCTACCTTTCAAGATGGCGCAGGGAACTGCAGCTGATCTCCTTTAAGTAAATTCAGTGTATGAGGAACGAACAGATGGTATCAAAAAAATCCTTATACTCCCTTAAGAGTTTCTGATCTATCGTATTGCATTCCTTCTTCTCCAACCGCAAACAGTTATTCTCATTATCATTGTTTTAGGGGGACGTCGTCTGCTCAAGAATACAGCATTTAATTCCTCTGCTCTATCAAGGTATGCCAAGAAACGCCACAATGGCATCAACAACGCCAAAGTACTATGGTTGCTTTGAAGGCTCGCGTTTGTCATTCCAGACCACCCAGCTTAATATGAACAACAACAATGATATCTGCCAAGAGTTTTGTAAGAATGCCGGCTACATGTTCTCTGCTACTCACAAGGAAAACTTGTGGATGTTTTTTCAAAGCATCCATTGAATGAGGTTTTCGGGACCACAGCACGGTGCAGATACAGTTCGAGTAATGAATGATGGCAAAAAGTGTAACATTGTTTGCCCAGGAAAGAAAGGTGTTGGTCAGTGCCTTAAAGAGGCCAATTGCTGCGGAGGTGATTTGACGTATACGGTCTATCAAGTTGGAGGTTAGTGACACGTGAAAATATAATTAGCAATTATTCTCCGAAGGCGAAGTGAATATCGGGGAATATTTACCGAGACGCGAGTCGTCTTCGAGCCGCGGTGAGGCAAATATTCTCCATATTCACTGAGCCTGAGGCGAATAATTGTTTTAGCATATACCAACTTGTGTACAGAGTAACTTATTTTTATATACAATAATTCAATAAAAACAAACAAACAGAAACTTTTAGTTTGCGTGACAAATTCACGCAAAATTTTTAGCAAAACTTTTAGGCCATACTTCGTTGCCTTTTTAGTATTGATAGGAATGCCATTTACTTTCATTTTTTTCAATTTCCTCATCGGAAATTGTAGCAAAACGATTGCTGGCAGATGCCATTTTGTTGCCGACTCGATATTTCGAGATTCAGAGGTGAATATCGTACAATATTCACCTCCAATTAACCAATGAGCGTGCGCGATCTTAGGAAGTACACAAGTTGATATATGCTAACTTTAATATTTGATATATTTCCGGATCCAACTGATCACGAAAACAATTGACACAAAACAAAAAATGTTTTTCATTTGAATCTTACCATGAAGACAAAGTCAGACAAATCTTTTTATAGAACTGGTCTCAGCTTTTCGTTTTGCTATTGTTTTATTGGTAAGGGAATGGGAGGGGGAGGGGTCAAACCTTTTGATGTTGATGAAAGCTTTTTCTCATTGTATTGAGAAGAGGGTCATAATTTTGAGGGGGGTCATGATTTTTTACTAAATGAAAGGGGGAGGTCTACAATCATTAAAAAAAATTACTACGAATCCCCCCAGCCCTCCCCCACCTGTAAAAAACGTACTTTCTCTAATTCAGACTCCGAGGTGCATGCTTTTCCGTTTTTCACAAAACCTAACATTGAAGTTAAATTCCAAATCATATGCTGCATGTTAGTTGATTAGCCGTGTTTGACTTCGATCTGCCCAGAGTTTGATTCAGGTTTCGATGAAATTTGAAGTAAAAACTTCAATCATCATTTTGTCGATGGTATTGTCTTCCAGGAGTGAACAAAAAACGCTGTTCTACAGCCCTACTGGAGGAACTGCAAAAAAACGGTGTTGATTTGGCTAAGTCTACACTGCCTACACAATGCCCTGAACCTGCATCCAAACGAACTGAGATGTCAAAAGGTACGTAGATTGTTAAACAATGTTATAATATACCAAGTCAGTTTCAAGTCAAGTTCATTTTACTACCATGCCACTTCTAATTGGCCAAGAAGGTACCAAGTGGTTAAATATATCACATTTTACTGTTTTTCAGTATATTGAACCGTTCTAAGAGGGTATCACATTTATTAGCCTGCGTTTAGTTAGTTAGGGCGGCTGTACGCAGGCTACACATTTATTCACCGAAGAATAACAATTACAAATTTCTCGCGCGCTGATTGGTTACTTTTTATCATCAATAAGAGGACAGGCAGATAAACTGACGTCAACGAGCGCGCGCTCTTTCCGTTGGTTGTTTTGATCGCTAAAATCGTTATCGTTTTTGTTATTGTTAAAAACAAATAGTTTTTTATGCGTCTGTCCTTTTATTGACGATAGATTCGGTCATCACATTGTCAAAGTGGTATGCGGATCCACTCAGCTACACCTCGTGGATCCACACTACTTCGACAATGTGATGACGCAATTTATCGACAATAAAAGGACAGACGCATAAAAAACTGATGTTTATTTGTTAAAGTGATATCACCGGAGAAAGCTCAGATAGTCACATAGCTACGAAGTTGTCTCTCGTAACGTCTGCGCATGCTCTGAATCCGTATGCAAATTAGTCAAAACATCTTCATGTAAAAATACGTAAATTGCCTTTCAAACATGCCTGAGAAAATGGACTTCACAATGCTTGAAACTTAAGGCTAATTCTTTCATATTGTGTTTGTTAATACAGTATCTTGGTCTCAAAAAAGTATACTCGCGAAATGTTTTGTATACTTGGAGAAAACAAACATTTACTTTCGAATTCTCTCTCAAACTCTTCTAAATTCATCTCGTGCTGAAAGGCACGTACGCGCAAACTCAGTGTCGTCCCTCGTATGATAAATACACCTAATTATAAGAAGGTTGAAACATTATAAAACAAATTACGAAAAAGCAAATTAGAAATAAATAGCAATGAACTTCCTTCTCGTGCAGTTTATATTCTTCTTTTTAAAAGCTCCTTTTGAGCAATCTGCACCGCAAGGCAACCGTACGAAATTAATATTTTCAACAGGATGTTTTTTCATTTCTATTCATGTCAATATAATAATAAATAATTAATATAAGTTAGTATTTTCCTAAAATTATTATGTTTGACGTGCAATTTGAATTAATGGTTGAAAAGGACCAATAAGAAAAAAAATTAGTATAAGTAATAGGACTCCATGTTGTCTAATTGAGAAATAATTGGACGAGGAAAATTCCGAGGACTGACAAAATTTAATGAAGCCGTGCTGGCCGAGTCCAGTTTGGCAGGAATTTTTCGAGTCTAATTATTTCTTGATTGGGGAGCATGAAATCCCATTACCTATTAATTATATAGCTGCCTAATTAATCCCACATCAACAAGACCTGTCCAATTAAGAAAATAATTGGACAGTTACCTATATGGGATTAATGAGAACCTGTGTAATTAGTAAACTTAGCCGACTACAGCCTTTCTCTTACACTACATCTGTAACAAAAAAATATGATTTAATATTATTTTGCCAACATTCCTCAATTTCTCTATAAATTATTTACTAAGTATTAGAAATTCTATTTTTCTGTTATAAGAGCCTACTTTAAAATAATTATTAACATGTGCAGTTGATAAAGGAGCTTATAGCTTTTGACAGATATCCTCTTTTCTTTCATTCTTATCTCATTTTATTTTTTGATTTGTTTTGATTTTGATATTTTAGATTGTAATGGAATTGTAATGGATCCGAGTACGATAGAAAAGGACGAGAAATGTGATGAAAATTACGACACGTTACCTAAGCCTTGGGCGTGTTGTAGCCCTTGTTGTGACTGGCTAGTAAAGTTCTTGTGTATCGATGGCACTGTGGTGAAGTGTATTGATAAATGAATAAATGAATAAATGAATAAATGAATAAATGAATAAATGAATAAATGAATAAATGAATAAATGAATGAATAATGAATAAATGAATAAATGAATAAATGAATAATGAATAAATGAATAAATGAATAAATGAATAATGAATAAATGAATAAATGCATCCTGCCTCCCTGCCTCCCTGCCTCCCTGCCTGAATAAATGATCCTCCCTGAATAAATGCCTCCCTGCCTCCCTGCCTCCCTGCCTCACTGCCTCCCTGCCTCCCTCCCTGCCTCCCTGCCTCCCTGCCATCCCTGCCATCCCTGCCTCCCTGCCTCCCTGCCTCCCTGCCTCCTGAATTCCTGCCTTCCTGCCTTCCTGCCTTCCTGCCTTCCTGCCTGCCTTCCCCCCTTCCCCCCTTCCCCACCCCCCCCCCCCCCCCCCCCCCCCCCCCCCCCCCCCCCCCCCCCCCCCACCCCCCCCCCCCCCCAACCCCCCCACACCCCCCCAACCCCCCCCCCCCCCCCCCCACCCCCCCCACCCCCCACCCCACCACCCCCAACCCACCAACCCACCAACCCCACCAACCCACCAACCCACCAACCCACCAACCCACCAACCCACCAACCCACCAACCCACCAACCAAGGAAGAAGGAAGAACGACCGAACGACCGAAGGAAGAACGACCGAACGACCGAAGGAAGAACGACCGAACGACCCGAAGGAAGGAAGGAATTCGTTTTGAGCAAAGTCCCCTGGAGCACGGTGGATCCGGTTAACACTGTATAAATGAATGCGAGCAAGTTCTGCATCTCTGAGGCGAACCTCTGTATAACTAACACTAAATTAACAGTCATGTGCAAAAAAAAGAACAAACAAACAAACAAGCAAACAAACAAATAAACAAACGAACGAACGAACGAACGAACGAATAAATAAGTAAATAAATAAAGAATAATAATAATAATGGCCCCCTAAAAGTTGCATAAAATCTATTTGCCTTCTCCCTCTATTTGCACCAGCCCTCCCCCCTTTTGATAAATGACATATTTCTATTACCTAAAAGATCAAACCTTCAAGGGGGGTTCCGTGAACCCCTTCGACCCCCCCTCCCCCCCCTGGATCCGCCACTGTATTACATTAATGGGTTCGCAACATTTTAATTCGCTATTTTCAAAACATCGCGAAATTAATTGAAGCGAAAAAGTATGAGCTTTAGCACGGTTACAAATAAGAATAAAACTAATCCGAGACAATCTTTTGTTCCTCATTACTGTCACTTCAAGCTTCTTTAGAACATGTATCTAGATCTCGTTGCATCTTGTTGTGCTTTATTCAGTTACTTAATAAAGTCGTTTTTTGATCAACAAAAAAGGAAACTGTGTGTTTGAATTAAAACAGGTAATGAATAACTTATTCTACGAAATCGTGAAATTAAAGTGACTTAAGGGTTTTTGTTTGTTTGTTTATTTGTTTGTTTTTTGTTTTTTGTTGCAAAATCGCGAAATTAAGGCGAAAATTTCATGTAATAAGGGAGTGTTCATAATTTATCTAGAGGGGGGTCTATGATGACTTTTGTTATTTTTTAAAGCCCCCCTGATAATCTATGGGGAAAAAATTTGGCCCCCCTCAAGAGATTTTAATTACTCAAGGGAAAAAGGGAAAATATCGTGCCCCCCGCCCCCTCCCCCCCCCACCCCCCCCCCCCCCACCCCCCCCCCTCATGGCATGACCAACCTACCATATAAGTTCAATTTTTGATCTTAAAATCTACATTTGAAGAATAATATACACGACTTTCATAACTGGCTGCTGCTAATTCGCATAAACATTAAAAATCAATGTTTTTGGAGTGAAAACCCTTTTAAATCATAGATCTTGTTGATTTAGATAAGGCGTGTGAGTTCCTACTTAAATTAATAAATCCTTTACAAGATGTGTCAGCATTTGAAGTTTTGAAAATACACCAAAACGAGGCCACCAAGGCTTCCAGTGATAAATACATACAAAACTCTCTATTTTCGTTCTTTCATAACTTCTTTGGTTTGCAGTCAAATTCTACAAAATTTTCTGGAAATAGTTTTCGTGAAGTATTTTCTCAGATATAGCATTAATAGTTTCTGGTTAAAAGGCTTCATTTTCTCTATCTGAAAAAACTGAGTTATGAAAGTCGTCTATTGGAGCTTTAAAAAAATATTGCTTCAGTTAAACATGGTTTCCTAATAATAACATGATGCTATTAAACTGAATAAAGCTTTAATAAAAACAACTGGCATCAAGAAAAAGGAAGATTGACTTGTTAGTTTGACACAATAAATTATAATCATCAATCTGTCAACATTTTAGACACTTCAGTTATATGTATATGTGACTTTATGTTAGCAATATATATATACAGGTTTTTTTTGTCTTCGTTTATCACAAAGCTACTTTCTTCTTCACCAGTATAATATACTATCAATAAATAATGGCCCTAACATTTTATTGACTCTTAAATTTATTAGTTAGGACCACTACCTACATTTAATCTATTCAAACATAAATTATTATAACAATACTCGTAAGTATTTCATGTTTCTGAACTGGACACTTACTTGAAAAAACACTCTCTTCCATGGAAGAAAAAGTTGAAAAAGGACAAAAAAAAATTTGAGCTAATAAGCTTTCATCTACAAAAAAACAAGGGGGTCAGGCATGCATTGGCAACAATATCAGTTCGAGGCAAACGTCTTTTAGAAGCTCGAGAACCCGTCTGAAAGTGATATAATAGTAACGAAACTGTCTTGGGAGAAACATGGAGCAGTGATAGTGACAGTGACAGCGACAGTTTGGAAATAAGTGAAAGTGAAGATAGTGACGAGCAATTTGAACCATTGCCAGCAAAAAGACAAAAACGAAACAAAACAATGCACCACAAGATGTGGACGAGACGCTCCTAGTTTTGTATTTCCTAATTTAATGTTGTGTTAAACATTTGTCCAATGACATTTTTCCAAATAAGATGTCCCAACAAGTAATTATTCTCAGTTTCAAGTAGTTTTAAAATCTGTTATTATTAAAATCCAGGATTCTAAGTAACATTTTTTCATAAAAATGTTTCAGGAAAAAAATTGCTGGGCGCCCCTTATACTTTGTTTTATATATGGTCAAATTTTCGCTGGCCACCCTAACTTGGATAAGGGAAAAATAATGCCCCCCCCCCCCCCCTCAAAATCATCATAGCCCCCCTCTTGATAAGTTATGAACCCTCCCTAAGGTAATGCATTATGCATGAACGGATAGATAATTTGTGGAGTCTGGAACGAGCCGTCTATAAGGTTTGCACGCGAAGACATTACCATAACCACGTTATTAGCCAGACGGTATTAAGATAATAATCTCTTCTGATCTTCAAGAGTGGTTATAAACTTTGAGTCGTAGTTGTTTAAAATGCCTAGAAGTTCACGAAGGACCAGAGGAAACACTGCTGCTAATTCTACAAGGATTGCCAGCAACTCACCAAGAACTACTAGGAGATCCTCTGGCAGTGGGATGGAACCATCACCGTGAGTATTGTATGCGGAGATAGTAATATCATATTTATGCACTACAAGAATTCTAAACAAGCCCTTGATTCTCGAAGACAACTGAAGATATCTTGATCCGAATTAATCAGAATATATTGTTTCACTAGCAAGACACCTGTAAGCTTACTGAAAAGCCAACAAGACTTTATTATATGTAAAAGTGCATTACGAGTCCCTCCATTACATGAATTACTCTTGGTTAATCTAAAATTTAATAGAAATTTGACCTGGTCTAAGCTAATTTAAGGGTAATTTCTTCGATAACAGAGTACATAGGGTAGATTAAGCTGGAACAATAGCCTTTTTATTAATTACATTCATTTTTTTTTATCTTATCAACATGTTTTTGTTTTAGTTTTACTTGTGTTGGGGCTTAAGCATATGGGCCGTTGAGCGCGAAAATCTCGTTAAACTATTGTGCAAATTGTCTAATTTTTCGGGGAACGGTTGTAGATTTTTCATTCTTCTTGGAAAAGATGGCCTTTATAGGTTCAGGCAGCTTGATGTTGTGACGACCAGGAATTAAGTTTAATTCTTAAGAAGTTTCAATTGTTTTCAAGCATAATAATTACGCGCCTAATATTCTAATGAGCTGAGCAAGCCATTCTTGGAAACCTTTTGAATTCCAAGAAAAAAAAAAAACAAGGTTGACCTCGATAAGCGATCCAGTAAGAAAAAAACAAACAATCAAATCACTTCTGAAAAACAGATTTACAATTACAAGTCATTGATGTCGGAATATGTTCGCTACTAGTTCGATTTTTAGAATTGCTATTTTAATGTTATTATTTCTTCCCTGTGTGTGTGGTTTTTTGTACCTGCTCTTGAACATTAAACTAGTAACACAATACTCAATTGTTCGAGTTGAATATTAATGAAAAGAAAGCACGAAATTATTTGAATTTAATAAATAGTAACGGGTCAAATTGCTATTCTTTTATTCAATAATTTCAATAAAGTTAATGTTTTTTAAGTCGATCGAAAAAAATTATTCGTAAAGGTCAATCGCGTGACACTATTTAAAGACGTTCCTTCAACTTCCGCTACCCTAGCTCCCCATCACGATTGTTTATGCTGGACAGATAATTAGCAAGGTTAGGTATTTAGTTGTGGGTACCGTATTCAAATATGTTTAATGTGATTTTCTTTTGTTTTCTTGCAGGCCAAAGCGAAGGCGAGCCGAATCGCCTGAGTAAGTTGATTTTGTGAACGAATCAGTTGTTTTTATTGCAATTCCATAAAAACGCTCTTGTGACATTATCATGACATGTAGCACACTTGAAGTTGTGTGAAAAAAGAAACCAATTAATCACTGAAACAATTTCTAAACTTTTTTCTCTTGTTCTGTTATAAAATGGAAAAAAAAAAATTAGTATTAATGAGTGGTTAGCTGTTGGTGCTGCTTTACAAGTGTAGCAATTAATAGCCAGTGTAGCTGTTGTTGCTATCCAATTTTTTAAATTAATTGTTTATTATTGTTGGTGGTAGTGGTAGTGGTGTAAGTGGTAGCTGCTGTTGCTATCCAATTTTTAAAATTAATTGTTTATTATTGTTGGTGGTAGTGGTAGTGGTGTAAGTGGTAGCTGTTGTTGCTATCCAATTTTTTAAACTAATTGTTTATTATTGTTGGTGGTAGTGGTAGTGGTGTAAGTGGTAGCTGTTGTTGCTATCCAATTTTTTAAATTAATTGTTTATTATTGTTGGTGGTAGTGGTAGTGGTGTAAGTGGTAGCTGTTGTTGCTATCCAATTTTTTAAATTAATTGTTTACTATTGTTGGTGGTAGTGGTAGTGGTGGCAGTGGTAGCTGTTGTTGATATTTTGTTGTTGGTGGTGGTAGTAGTAGCTGTTGTTGTTATCATCATTGTCGTTAGTGGTAGTGGCAGTAGTGGTCCACAGTTCACAGTCGGTGGTTGGTGCCAAGGCAGAGTAAGCGAAGCCAGTTGGATATGCCCAGAGTCCTTCATTTATATGGAAATGCCAATAGCAACATTGGTTCAGAGAACATTAATTGTTGTCAGTAGTGACCATGCATGCAAACATTATTCTTTCAGAAATGATTCCCGAAGAGCAAGGCGAGGAAAACTTGGTGAAAATGTCGAAGGTCGCACCAAAGTCATGACGGATCAGGATTTCAAAGAAAATATGAAAGTTTTGCATGCGAACAGCAAAAAGATGAATGGTATGGACTGTTACTATTATGATAGCCCAAAGACCTGCCAAGAGACCATGGTCTTTTGGACCTGAACCTTGGTTATTTCGTCGTGAATGGCAGGGTCGGTAATTTATGAGGTTTGGGAAACTGGGTCCTAGGGGGCATCACATTAAAAGAAAGTATCAAGGGTTATGCAAAGACTTGAGGAGGGCCAGGGAAGGGAAGGTGATGAAAAATGTTATACCATCGAATGGGAGAAGGCTAAGTAAGGATTTTTCCAATATATCAAAATATTATAATCCCAGTTAATCTTCTACTAAGTAAAAATACATGTGTAATAGGTAAATAACGAGCCTATATTTTACACGACTTGAAGTTGTGAAAGGCCCATTGGCACTCTCGATCAGTCGTTTCATACCAGGCTTGTACTTTAGCTATTACGCATGTTCTTATATGATTTCCGAGCCCATCCTACACTGCTTTAAGTAAAAATACCTGTGGTTTCTGATACTGGCGTTTTCACTAAAGGATGAAACTGACACGAGCCTGTGTTAATGACTTTCAGATTCGCAGCTCAAGCCTGTTCAGGTCGACTTGCATGTGGACAAAAACCGCGAGGAACATTACACGGATGACTATGAGATGGAGGATCTCATTGTCCGAAGAGGAAAAGTGTTCAAGATATCCGTGACGTTTGACAGGAATTTTGATGAATCACGAGACAAAGTAATCTTGCAGTTCGTTACAGGTGAGTAGAATGAACAGAGATGTAGAGAAAAAAAAATAGATAAAAAAGGGGAAAAAAGAAAAAGAAAAAAAGAGAAAAAAAAACCAATGACACTTAAATAAGGAGCAGTTAAGTGTGACGTAATTCGACCGAAAAACGACTTGCGGGTCCGAATTAATACTTACTTTTACATAAATTTTTCTGTGTTCTTTCTTCATAGAAGGATTTTCTGCTCATATATCTAATTGTTGAAGGTAGAGAATAAATCCTGGGAATTAGTTGTGGCAAGATTTTAGCAATCTTGTCGCGTGATTGGACCCGGAAGTACGTCAAAACTTAAAAGCCCTATTCCTGTTTTCGACTCCCCTTAGTTACCGTCGCTAAGTCCCACAAGCTCGACGAATTTGTTAGAATATCTTAAAATTTAAAACTGTGATCGCGAGAATTTGATTACAAATTGTTTCAATTCTGTATTGACCTCTTAAAAATAGACACTGTGTAGTTGTTTGTGGGACAAGATTTTTATTCCAATGGGAAAACTGCTGCGTGATTGGTTTGCTATTGAATGTGTGAGTCGTAACCAAGAATCATTAGGGACTTTAAGATTTGCAAAATCTGCGACGGCGACGTCTACCGGAAGTGTAAACAACTTCACTTTGGGGTTTCGCGCCTTCAAAGTCTGTATTCCCTGTGGATGTGTTGGCTTTACTGACAATGTTTTGAATAAAATTTCCAATGAACAGCACCCCAAAAAGAAATTATTTACACTTCCGGTTGACGTCACCGTCGTAGATTTTGCGAATCTTAAAGTCCCTATTATGACCTCGACGATAGAAAACCACTGAATATCTTTATTTAGCATATACCAACTTGTGTACTTCCTATAAACGCGTGCACTCATTGGTTTATAATTGGAGGTGAATATTGTTTCTCGGAATATTCAGTCGGCAACAAAATGGCATCTGCCGGCAATCGTTTTGCTGCAATTTCCGATGAGGAAATTGAAAAAATGAAAGTAAATGCCTTTCCTATCAATACCAAAAAGGCAACGAAGTATGGCCTAAAAAATTTGCTAAAAGTTTTGCTAAAAGTGCAAAGTTTCTGTTTGTTTTCATTGAATTATTGTATATAAAAACAAGTTACTCTGTACACAAGTTGGTATATGCTAAAGCCACTCGCGTCTCGGTAAATATTCCCCGACCCGATATCTACTTCGCCTTTGGCAAATAATTGCTAAATATTTGCTCGACAGGCCCTCGACCCCAACAGAGCAAGAAGTCCATCATACGATTGCAGAACAGCAATAGCCTTTCCACGTCATCGTGGGGTATGCACATAGTAGAACATCGTGGAGCAACTGTGGAAATGTCCGTCATGTCACCTGCTGATGCCATTGTTGGAGAGTATTCATTGTTTGTGGAGACACGAAGCAATAGATACGGTGGGAACCATCATAGCTTTAAACAAAAGCGTGATGAGAAAATCATCATATTGTTCAACGCCTGGTGTAAAGGTAGTGACTTGCTTCTTTCTCGTCTCGTCTCTTCTTCTCTCGTCCCTTTTCTGGTCCTGTTTCCTTTTGCCTAATCCCCCTTGTCTCATCTCCCTGGTTTGGTCTGCTCTCATCTCCGCAAACTGGCCTCGTCTCGTCTGGCTCCTCTCGTCTTCTCTAGTCTCTTTTCGCCTTTCTGCTCTTCCACTTTCCATGTTACATCAGTAATCATTCCAAATTCCCTATTCAAACTTTAACTTTTCTCCACTTCACTTTACTGACCTGTTTACTTATCAATCACTGTCTTCAATCTTCGAACCAAAAGATGACGCAGTTTACATGGGCAAAGAAGATGAACGGAAAGAGTACGTACTGAATGATCGCGGGCGCATCTGGGTTGGCAGCAAAAGAAGATTCACAAGCATTCCTTGGAACTTTGGCCAGGTCAGTGTGGCTATAATATATCGATATAAAATTAATAGAAGGTAGCAAGTCGAAATAGCCACAAGGCTTAAAAACTTGTGGCCCTCAATGAAATTATATTTGTATTTAGTGAAGTTGAAGTTTAGTGTTGTTGTCGGTAGTATAAGTTATGATGGTGATCACGATGACGATGATAATAGCGGTTGTCGATGGTGACGGCGACAATGGCCATAATGATATTAGCCAAGATAATGATGATAACGATGATGGCTATGTGACAACTGACGCGCGATTACAATGAGCAGTTTTCTCTGCATTTTGTTAGGCAATAGCGTTACGACACAAGTTGCACGAGTGTTTTAACGGTGCAACAGAGAGTCTGTCGTTGCCAAAAGTAGAAACGAATTCTACTTTTCATAACCATTGCAGCAACTTGCTCGCAAAACGTTTTGAAATTGCGCTGTAGGTTACACGGTGAAATGATCCATGCAACTTCTGTCGCAACGCCGTTGCGAGACAAGCTGCAAAGAAAATTGCTCCGTGTAATTGCGTCTTAAGACGATGATCGATGATATTGATGTTAATAATGATAATGGTGTTTGATGATGATAATGATGTCTGTGACTGACAAATAACAAGCTCAAAGGAATAAATAAATATTCTTTCTAATTTATTTCAATTAAGTTTGATCAAGTTTCACTGGAAACATGCTTAAAGCTATTAAAGATAGCAGAACTCAGTACTTCTGCACATGCAAATCCTACCCTTGTTTGCCGTACTATATCTCAAATGGTGAGTTTCCTAATCGTAGTAGTAATCGTAGCAGGGATCCAAGGGTGGTGTTGTGGTGGTAGTGCACTTGCCACTCTCCTCCAGGGTCTGGTGTTCGATTCCTAGACTTGGCATTACATTTGAGTTGAGTTTGATTGGTATATATACCTTGATTCCAAATTCCAATTCGATCTTTAAGTTAGCCGTGGCGTGCCGTGTCGTGACTTTGATAGGCTAAGGGGTTGTTTAAGGTTTCAAACTGAGAGTTAGCTGTGCCCTGTCAATCAGCCTAGAGCTCGAGATTGTTTCAAGGTTTGATTTGTGAGTTAGCCATACCCTGACTTAGATCAGCCCAGAGGTTGTTTCATGGTTCAATCTGTGAGCTAGCCGTGCCATGACTTAGATCAGCCCAGAGGTTGTTTCATGGTTCAACCAGTGAGTTAGCCATGCCCTGACTTAGATCAGCCCAGAGGTTGTTTCATGGTTCAATCTGTGAGTTAGCCCATGCCATCACTTTGATCAGCTCAGAGGTTGTTTCAGGTTTGGATCTGTGAGCTAGCCGTGCCCCGTTTTTCAGCCCAGACTTAGAACAATTTTTTAGCAAGTTCGAGGGAACTTGCTTGAAATCGCTCCATCAATTATACTGCGTATTTTAAAACATACATGTTATTACCTGAACTTACTGATTTTGTATCACATTTTATAGGCTAATTACAACGATAAAGATGGTGGCATACTCTTTGGGCGTTGGACCGAGACCTATCCAAAAAATTCCACCGAGCCCACAGAATGGACCGGAAGTGTCACCATTTTGAAGAAGTTCACAAAGCGATATCAATATGTGCGATATGGACAGTGCTGGGTGTTCTCTGGCTTAGTAACCACACGTTAGTATTGCTTGACCGTTGTCATAGCAGCACTTTTAGTGGAATAGCGCAGCGCAGCCGTGACGTCATAAATACGAAGACAAAAGCGAAATTCGGACAAACTTACAAGTTTACTTTCAGCAGATGATTTTCACAGCCGATCGCAGTTGCTCTTAGTTTACATGGGTTATTATTGTAACTTTAAGTAAAAATAATAAAATCGGTTCGTATAATCCTCGTAGCGGTTAAACAGAATGCATTATTTGTCCTAATCTTTGAGCTATTTTTAGAATCAGTGCGCTGCGCTATTTGACAAAGATTTTCCATTGCTTTATCATGCTGTAAGCCAATGGATCGGATTGCTAATGTGCGAATTCATGAAACTAATATATATCTTTTTAATTTGATAACGTCAAGTTTCGAAATTATGGCCAATATTCTTTTGAAGAGAACATATAAATATCTTTACTTTGGGCGTAATATTTTCCCATTTCAGAGCACATGTCATTCCCTAGAGTATCATCTCTTTGTTTAATGGTTACGCACAAGAAGACACCTGAATATGGATGAAACTTAAACAAAAAATCTTATTCTCAAAATAATAAAACGTGGTCTGAAATAGAAAAAAATACACCCACAAGTTAAACGTTCCTGCATTAAAAAAAGAGATATCGTTAGCCTAAGCTCCAAAAGTCCCAATATTTTTTCTCTTTATTTTTCTTTTCTTCTTTTAACTTTGATCGTTTTTGCTCTCAGTTCTTCGTGCTATAGGGATCCCAACTCGTAGCGTGACTAACTTTGCGTCGGCACACGACAACGACCAAAGCATGACCATTGATTATCACCATGATGCCGAAGGAAAGCCACTAGATGACCTCGATGATTCAGTATGGTAAGAAAATTGTTTTGCTTACGGTCCAACTAAATTTTTCAACGTGCCGCGAAACTTTACATTATTGCTTTGTGAGTAGCAGAGCATTATGGTATTACCACTCCTTCGCGCAACAAATTTGATAGGACTTCTGCTTTGTACGTGCAAGTATATGAAACATTTGTTTTGCGCAGACTGATACAAGCGACTGACATTTTCATCCTAAGTTACAAATAACGTTGCACAAGAAGTAGCACGATGCTGCCCTCATTAACACACCTTTATATTCCAACTCTCGGAAATGACCTGAATGTTTTGTCTTTCTAATGCTTTTAAACATTTATTTTTAGGAACTTCCATGTGTGGAACGAGTCGTATTTCACTCGTCCAGATCTTCCGTCTGGCTATGATGGCTGGCAGGCACACGATGCCACACCACAGGAAACCAGTGAAGGTAAAATTTAGTTATAAATATGATTTTCCGATACACATACAGCGTAGACTTTTGAGACTGAAAAACGCCTTCTTTGCCTTTCTTTTTACTGGTCTCTCGTCTTAAGGTGGGAGACTTATATACCAAACTTTTGTTTGATATACCGTCGTCCACAATTGTGGAAACCAAAACCAGTTTAAAAACCGGTTTCTTAACCGGAAACACGTAATGAGCATGAGCGAATGTAATTTGACGTATGGCGGCTGTCAAAATCCTGTGGAGGATTTTGACAGCGTTGCTAAGTTACCCCGTGCATTTACGACAAATATAACAACCTACATTGAAGAGATAACAAGCTAAAAACTAGTGTGAGCTGCGTCGGTGTTTCTAATGAAACAGTAATGATATAAAGGTAAATTATACACTGTGAAAAGTTGAAAAAACTTACTGACTTTTCGGACACTAGTCCTTCGTCGGAGTAAAAGAGCATTGCCAAAGTCTATTTTTCTCCCCTTAATTAATACCCAAGGAAAATAGAAACTCCGCCAGCGAGGAAGCCATTGCCAGTCTCTCGAGCAATCCATCCATAGTACCATTTCGATATAACATTAATGAGCTGCAAATCAACACTATGATTAACAGGTGTGTTCAGGTGTGGACCCTGTCCTGTCAAAGCCGTCAAGAATGGCGAGGTTTACTTCCCATTTGACACAGGCTTCGTGTTTGCTGAAGTCAACGGTGATAAAGTCTACTGGGATGTTGATGAGGATGGAGAGATGACAGTGTCTTACATTGATAAACGCAGTATTGGAAAATACATTAGTACCAAGGCCGTTGGAAGCAATGACAGAGAAGATCTGACCAAGTATTACAAGTTTCCGGAGGGTGAGGCATTAGGAGTACTGACGTAATTAAGGCTATCAGTATCATACCGCTATGTCTGCTACACTGTTGTAGTGACAAAAGCAACAACAACGACAAATGAACAACTGCTATACTATATACTACTGCTATTACTTCTGCTACTGCTACTGCTACCACCACTACTACCACTACTACTACTTCTAATGCTACTGCTACTACTACTGCTACCACTACTACTACCACTACCACCACTACTTCTAATGCTACTGCTACTACTACTGCTACCACTACTGCTACTAGCTACTACTACTACTTCTATTGCTGCTGCTGCTGCTGCTACTACTGTCACAGGCACTTTTACTACCACCGCCACCATACCTCCACTGACATTATTTTCCAAATCAATCAACAGAAAGCTCACAAGAACGTGAGGCAGTCCGACTAGCTAACAAATTCAGCTCACGCAAAAATCAGGAAATTTATTCCGAGCCATCTTCCAGTGATGTCACGTTTGAAATACTCACCAGTGACAACATAATGATAGGAGATGACGTTAAAATAGAGTTGTCTGTAAAAAATGACTCCAATGCAAGAAGGACTGTTCAGGTTACCATAGTAACCAAGATATCCTTCTACACGGGTATTACCACTCGAGACTTGAAGAATGTTAATAAAGTGGTGACTCTTGCAAGAGGACAGGGTAAGTCGATTCGTTTGTTTAATTTTGAATTGCGGCAAATAGCGACAATTAAATCGTGGAACTTCCATGTACTTTATTTTATTTTTTTACAGTTCCGTTCAATGACCATGAATAATTAATAGTTCCAAGTCCTGTCTGGAGTTGCCACGCCTGATAAAAAGCATAGTCTTGCTATGCGCGGAAACTCCAGCCTCGACTTAGAACTATTATTCGTGATTACTAAACGGAACCTTAAAAAGGAGTATTGCGCACAATTATGCGTGTTCAATTTTCTTGTGGTATGTAATGAATAGATATTATTTATGGCTTTACCTTACGTTTTTAGAAACCTCCGTACTTCTATCTATTTCTGTTGATGAATACCTCAAAATGGCTCCTGATGCAAGCATCAAAACCTACTTCAAAGCTAAAGTCAAGGAGACTGGTCAGGTGTTTTGTGACATGGATGACATTGAATTCAACAAACCTGAACTCATAGCAATGGTAAGTATAGACACACCTGTGAATCCCCAAAATGCAGACTAGCATTAATATTTACAGGTATAAATATTTTTTGAAGTGCCAAATGGAAAAAAAAATGGCGAAAACATGCCGCAAAAGTCTTACCGCTGATTTCATGTTGCTCGCCTATTTTCTGTAGCCCTCTCTTTAAAATATCGGCCTATATAATATTTTGTCCATTTCGAACCCTCGTACCTCATGCAGAAAAAATATAAATTCCACGAAACACGCCCCATACAAATACAGGTATTCAGAAATGTATTATATTCATATGTAAGTCATGCCAGCAAATGCAGACGAAATCATGTCAGTAAAACGTGCAAACAAAGTTTAGGATATTTTTTGTTGTTCTGAGCTTTCGGTGATCGTATTCATAATACCCATAGTGCATGCAGCTCGAGACTGTTATGCAACATGCGATATGCAACATGCAACATACGACATGCCATATACAACATGCGACATGCCATATGCAACATGCAACATACGACATGCCATATGCAACATGCAACATACGACATGCCATATGCAACATGCCATATGCAACAAACGACATGCCATATGCAACATACGACATGCCATATGCAACATACGACATGCCATATGCAACATACGACATGCTATATGCAACATGCCATATGCAACATACCATATGCAACATGCGACATATGACATGCAACATACGACATGCCTTATGCAACAACATGCCACATACGACTTGCTATATGCAACATGCAACATACCATATGCAGCATGCGACATGCAATATTCAACATGCAACAAAACCTTGAAATAGCTGTACTAGACAAGCGAAGCGCTTGTATGAAATATTTCTTTCCAAAAGTACTTTTTCCATTTAACATTAAAATATTTATTATTCACATATTATTCACATATTATTTACATTAACATATTATTTTATCACTTTACCTCTAGATCCCATATAAGGTGGGGAAAAACGAGGAGTTCGAGGTTTCATTCCAGTTCACCAATCCTCTGCCTATCAAGTTAACAAATGCCAATCTGAACGTTGAAAATTCCAGGATGATCCCAAGCTCTATCACAAAAAGCATAAGGTGAGTCTGGCGCTGTCATTAATGTTATGCAAAGCTTAACATAAGATTTGTTTTGTTGTAAATGTAACACAATTTATTTAAATATAACAAAATTAAAAAACACTTTACCCCTCTTAACTTGTAGCAAATTAAAAATCGATAAAAAAAAATTTCGCCAGTAGCAAGAGGCCATAAGAGACCTTCATATGAAGGTTAAGATAAGGTTGACAAACGCATGTTTTCGTCGAAGTATGAGGTTTTTCCGTCGACACATCCTTTGAATGAACCTGATCAGGTAACATGACTTTCAAAGGCCAGCCAAGAGAAAAGGACCAGGATGTTCCTAATGGCCGGGGGCTTATGACGCTGAGGGCTTTCGTTACTTTTGGCTTCTCGGACTGGGGGTTTATTAGAAGGGGGCTCATCAAAGGTTGGGGGTTTAATGGAGTAAATGCCGTACGATGCAGTTGCTATTTTTTCCCACAGGAAAGCGATTGGACCAAATGATGAGGTGTCAATTCCTGTTATTCTGGAATCCAAGAAAAAAGGAAAGCGATACATTGATGCATCTTTCCACTCCGATCAGCTGTCTGGTGTTCGTGGAGAGTTTGAGATTACAGTAGTGTAGGCTTACAAAATCTAAGAGTAAAAAAGAGCGAAGACAGTACAATAGGTAGGCTAACAATGCTCTTTTAAGGCCCCGTCCACACTATGCCGGATAAATTTGAATCCGAATTTTTATTTATTCGGTTAGGCCTACCGTCCACACTAGTCCGGGCGAATCCGGAACATTTCTTCACCGACAACGAATTTTTTCGTATATGGTCTCTAGAGTGGAACAATTTGAAAACGCCAGCTGGCCGTATTAGTGTGGACGGAGAACATTTCGTATCCGAAATTTTTCGAATACGATGACGTCCTGATTGTCATGGAAACATGGCGAGAAGACTAAAAATTCACCGCGGGCTCAATTTCAGCTTCGATGCACATGCTCAAATGTGCAATGAAGCGTTTTTGCCGCCTCTGATCGGACTAGTGTGGACGCGAAACATTTTATCCGTTTTCATGTGTGGACGGAAAATTTTTTTACGGTTTCGGTGTGAAAGTTGCGGATTCAAATTTATCCGGCATAGTGTGGACGGGGTCTAAATAGCACGCTCGAAATCGTACATTTTGCTGTCGTGAGAAAATAGGATGTTGGTGAATGCTATTCAGTGTCTCAGTGATACTGTTGCCTCATGTGTTTTAAAATTTTTTTTTTTTTTTTTTTTTTTTACGTTATTTTTAGCATTTTATTTTAAAGTTTTATTTCTTTTATAAGTTTTATCTTTAATTTTTTAATTTTTTTTAATTTATTTATTTATTTTACTTTGTAGTATTTTCAATTTTTTCTTTGTCTTGTTTTTTTCTTCCTTTCTTCCATTTTGTAGTTACTAGTGTCTAACTTTTACAATAAATATACCCCTAAAATATTCTTCATAAACGTTGTTCTAATTGGGTTCCCTGTGGATAAACCATGCAAATCATGTGATTTATCGGATACTTCATAACGCTCTTCCAACAAATCTATGCAAACTTTCCTCGAATTTCGAAACCAGGGTAACAGCCTTATTGCCAACGAAGTTGTCAAGCAAAGAGTTTTGAGTTTTAAATTTGTTACTGAGAAGTGCGTCATTTCTTTTGTTCTATCACGTATTGGTTTAATAATAAATTGAGCTATACGCAATTTCTTCCAATGATGTGGCGCGAGAAATCTAGAAAAAATCTAGATGATCAATTAACTTCGAATGCATTTACTCACAGTAAATCCAAGATCTAGGTACACATGACGAAAGAGGTACTACTTTTTATTGATGGGTTACAAGCGTTCTTAAGAGAGTTCCTAAGACAAAAGCATGACTACCATAGTGGTGCCGTTAACAATAGATGCCATTAATCAATCTTTTTTAATGGCACCAACGCTCGCCTGAGAGGCTGCGATGATGTAACGTGCAATCAAAGAACTTTGACGATCTTATTAAGGTTTTTAAGTATCACCATACGTTTTCTCATTTGTTAATTAAATATGGCACCAAAGAAACATAGCTTGGGCTACCTTTGATTTAATGTTATAAATATGCTACGTTGGACATCCCGCGATGCAACGTTACTCGAAACAATATAATTACACCGTGTGTATGGTTCACCAACCACTAGCAGGCAAGCGACATACATTATTCATTGATATTGAAAAACATTTCCAAGAAACTTCGAAACCATTTGACCCTGAATAGGAAAACAGCTACAGTTTCGATTTATCGCGACTCAGAGTGATAGCCAAAGGCATTGAAGTTACATTGATAATCATTTGAGAACAAAATAAGACTTTATTATTTTCTATTTAAGCAATCAGTATATGTTAACTCGTTACCATGTCTGGCAGACAGTTAAGGTAAGTGTGTAACAGTGTAACATCACGATTGGGAGCAATTGCAATGACAAATGACCCCAAAAAGTCATTCCTTAAACTGAATCAAAAGCTAAATATATAGTCAAAAAAGAGAACGAATATTGATTGCATGATGAATTTAACAATAATATTTTTGAATTTGCGTATTCAGCAGCAGTAAGGGGGACTCGCGATCGATGCCGTATATTTGCGGGTTTAACCCGCGGAATTAAGCACGCGGGTACAGCAGATTTACGGGATTTCCCGCGGTGTGTCCTTACTGCTGCTGTGTTGGGTACCGCAAACGGAGGTTAAAATATTTGTTGGATATACGATGCATGAATGTGAAAAGTTCACCAATGACTTCTGTGCGATTTGCCTAAGATTCAAAGTTAACATCCCCAAGCCTCGGGGTTTCTGGTGTTGTGGTAAAAAAATGCAAATAGAAGATGACACGTCAGCACAGTGTTACGAGTGTGGTAAGAATATTCGTAATGCCGTACCAAATGCTACCAAAGAGCAATATTAGTAGAGTGTACAGAATCCCATTTTCCCGGCAACCACTTTCGGCTACCTTTTTTTGTGTCCCAAAAGATGCGTATGCGTGTCCCCAAAAGATGCGTATGCGTGTCCCAAAAGATGTGCGTGTCCCAAAAGATGTGCAGCCGCGTCCCAAAAGATGTGCATGCGTGTCCCAAAAGACGTGCATGTGCTAAAAAAGTGTCTTAGAATGTTAACGATTAGTAGAGTGTACAGAATCCCATTTTCCCGGCAACCACTTTCGGCTACCTTTTTTTGTGTCCCAAAAGATGCGTATGCGTGTCCCCAAAAGATGCGTATGCGTGTCCCCAAAAGATGCGTATGCGTGTCCCAAAAGATGCGTATGCGTGTCCCAAAAGATGTGCAGCCGCGTCCCAAAAGATGTGCATGCGTGTCCCAAAAGACGTGCATGTGCTAAAAAAGTGTCTTAGAATGTTAACGATAAGGTTAAATCTTTGTAAGTATGTGCTAAAAAAGTGTCTTAGAATGTCGACAATAAGGTTAAATCTTTGTTTAGTATATGCTAGTAGAGTGTACAGAATCCCATTTTCCCGGCAACCATGTTTCGACTACCTTTTTTTGTGTTCCAAAAGATGTGGATCCATGTTCCAAAAGATGTGGATCCGTGTTCCAAAAGATGCAGATCCGCGTCCCCAAAGGTGTCGATCCGGATATCCCCCGTAGAATGTCGACAATAAGGTTAAATCTTTGTTAAGGATGCCTGGAAACTATTTCAAAGAGTGTCTTAGAATGTCGACAATAAGGTTAAATCTTTGTTAAGGATGCCTGTAAGAGTGTATCGTTTGTCCGCGCCTCGACAACCATGTTTCGACTATCTTTTTTTGTGTTCCAAAAAGAGTGTCTTTGCGTGTTCCAAAAGATGCGTATGTGTGTTCCAAAAGAGTGTCTTTGCGACGCTTCCCAAAATAGAAGAGTGTATATTTTGTCCATGTTCCAAAGGGCCCCAAAACAGGGCGCTACCGTCGAAGGGCTATGCGCAATGGTGCCGCTACGTAGCCCGGAATGCGTGCGTTGCCTATTGTCTCCTGTGCTCTATACAAACCTCCTAGGACGTCCAAAAGGATTTCTATCGTGCGCTGTTTTCCCAACATGTAGCCGGCTATGCCTATGGCTATGTACAAATACATGTCTATATCCTATGGATCCATGGAATACCCCCTATGGATCCATGGAATACCCCCTATGGATCCACATGCCCAAACCCTGTCTACATATGTATATGGCAACGCCCAAAATACTATCCGAGGAAGAAATCGCAGGATTGTTGGAAGATCGACGAAATGGAGTAGGGCTGCAAAAGGTAGCCAAAAAGTATGGTGTGGGTATTCCCAAGATACGCAGGATAGAGCGAGAGAATGGTCTGGAGGTAGCAATACCCGAAAAGCCACCAACCACGGATCTGCAGAAACATTTCCTAGAAGTGCAGGATTCCTTTGCTATAGTCTTGGACGATCTCCAAAAAGCTAGAGAAGAACTCCGAGACGCAAAGGAGGAATTGCTAGCCAAAATGGAACAAAAAGAGGAAGAGGATTCCTTCAAAGAAATAGAGGACGAAGTGGAGGAAATATCCACAAAAATAGACTGGCAAATAGCCGGCAATGTGCTATTTGCCGTCTTGGGCATTGCTGCTGTCGTTTGGGCGCGCATGCAACCGCCCAAAGTTGTCTACTACAGACATCCAGCGGAGCCGCAGAGAAATTCTAGGATTCCGGAAATGGAGTAGAAACGTGCACTAGCCGGTCTTTCTTCTTTGCTTTGGTAGTCTTTTCTCTGCCTATTTTGCAATACAAAGGCGCTGGAGATGTCCAGTCTATAGTTTGCTCTTCTAGAAAATGTCCCCAAACTGGAGTGGTTGCATGCTCCACAGTGCAGCCCTCCAATACGCACTCCGAACATAGCTCGGAAAGGAACAGTATTGTCCTTTCTTTTTTTCTGTAGGTGGTTTTGGCGTACTTCCAGCATTGGTATTCGTTCGGCTGCATATGTAGCGCCTGCGTACATTCTTTGTTCGGTGGCGCTACGACTTTCAGTAGCTTTCCTGGATTCTGCGGCATTTTGTGGTCTATTTTTCTGGCCAACTCGTGGTATGTGTCCAAGCCTGGTCCTTCCGGTACGAAGACAGTTGCTATGCCATTTTTCCACTCTAGCAATATTTCTTCTCCTTGTATGGCAGTGCGTATGTTGCCGTTGGCTTCGAACTTTCCAGCTGCAAATGCCTCCAATAGGGCTTCCGTGGCCCATGCCACAGACGTTTCTCTATTCCTCCGCAATACTACTCGGTGCCCCCTTGCCGACCAGCCAGCATCCAAGTCTCTGGGGATCGCATATCCTAGTATTTTGTAGTCTCCTGCGGGTATTTGGTCCATCCTATGCACTTTGGCTCTGGGCGTCTCTGGACCAAACGAGCTTTCTTTTCCAAAGAACAATCTACGCAGATTGTCTGTTCTTTTGGAAATCCTATCCAACAGCTTTTCGTACTTTTCCAACTCTTCTTCTATCTTTCGCCTGTCTTCTTCTTTTTGCCGCAGGATGTTTTGCTTTTGTTCCGACAGCTCTGCGTGATATCTCTGCGTGGCTTCTACTCACTCGTCGCCTTCCAAATCGTCTCGTATGTCTTCCAATCTTTGTTGTCGTTTTCTTTTGGACAGAAAGGATATCCTGCGGTCCGTAGGTACTTCCAGTATTCCGAAGAGACTCTTTTCTACTCCTATTCTTTGCGCCTTCTTCGTACGCCATATCCACTCTACGTGTTCCGTCGGAGGCAGCATTGTGGCAATGGCAGGGGCATTTGTATGCACTCGGGTGGGGAATTTGGACTCCGCCAATACCGTAGGCGAGTTTTTTGTGTAGCAGCGCAGCGGAGCTATTTCCACAGGTTCCATACCAAGCACATCTATGCGAAATATGGGGCATTTGCGCAGGCCAAACTCTGCTATGGTCCAAAGTACACATCGTTCCCATTTGTCGTTGCCACGAACTCGCACTCCGGCTATGCGTCTGGTTTCCAAATTACAGTACCAAGCTAGGAATATTTCTTTCGTCTCCTCGCAGCAAATGCACAAGCACCTGTCCAAATGTTCCGCAAGTGCCAACCACATATTCTTTGGCGGCTGTACTACGAATATGTCTTGCAAAGGTTCTAGTGTTTCCGCGATGGCGTTGGTGTGGGATTTGGAGAAATCTTTGCCATAGATGGATATTTCCACTCTGGTGCATCCTCTTTTTTGCACGTCTGGGTGCAGGAATGTTCTACGCAAATGGTCGTTGGGGCAATCCACGTACTCTGCCAACTTTGCTCCTACTGGGTTTTGCACTTCTCCGGCTTCGAAGTTCGACACTATCTTGTTGTATATTTTGGTTCTCTTTCCGTCTTCCATCCAAGTACAAACATGGTTCCCGACGGCATGCGTATTGTCCAAAATGGTACCTTCGCGCCAACCAACTTCTCCTTGTTCTTTGTAGCCCATTTGCCGCAGTCTGCGCACCAATGCAGCTCTGTCCAAAGTACCGGAGAAATCCTGTGTGTAGTCCACGGAGTAGATGCCATATCCTTGCCCATACAAAGCCATGGAGAATTTGCGTACGTTTTCCCCGACATCTTCTATTTGCAGCTCCGAAGTGTCTACTTTGGCCACGAAGTATCCAGCAGGATCTGTGTTGTGTATTCCATACCATTTGCCTTTGGCATTGGAGCGCTCTTCTATCTTTGCGATGTTTTCTACGATCTTTCCCTGCTTGCAGGTATGTACGATACTCGTGGGCAGAAACCCACCAAATGCCACTGTTGCTGCCGTAGATATCTGCGCAACTATTGTCTTTGCATTTCTGCAGAGCAGCTTCTTGCCATACAAATTCTCTTCCGCAACGAAACCATATACGAATATGTCGTCTACGAATGGCGGCAATCCTTCCAGCGGCTGCAAACTGGTAGTACCTTCGTTGTTGCGTAGGTAGTCGCATTTGGATATGTCCGGCAGCAAGTTCCCGTCGCATGCATTGTCCAGCAGCAAATGCGCCAACACTCTGCTCTTTGCACGTATGCCCATTTCTTGCAATGTAACCGAAATACTCTTTTGGGAGTCCATGTCTATATCTAGGAGTAGAAGGTTTTTGGCTACTACTATGGGGGGTGTCGCAGTACAAAAAATACGTCTACCAGGAATGCCTTAGGGAGCCCGTCTGGCGGGCGCCCTTGCACATCTTTTGGAACACGGATCGACATCTTTTGGGAACACGCATACACTCTTTTGGGAACACAAAAAAAGGTAGTCGAGGCGCGGACAATCCATACACTCTACTAGCATATACAAAGATTTAACCTTATTGTTAACATTCTAAGACACTTTTTTAGCACATACTTACAAAGATTTAACCTTATCGTTAACATTCTGAGACACTTTTTTAGCACATGCACGTCTTTTGGGACACGCATGCACATCTTTTGGGGCGCGGCTGCACATCTTTTGGGACACGCACATCTTTTGGGACACGCACATCTTTTGGGACACGCACATCTTTTGGGGACACGCATACGCATCTTTTGGGGACACGCATACGCATCTTTTGGGACACAAAAAAAGGTAGCCGAAAGTGGTTGCCGGGGAAATGGGATTCTGTACACTCTACTAAATGTCGTGAAGGCAAAGTCGGCGTCTAAGCGGTCCAGCACCTGAGTTCTGAGCTTGCGCACAGTTTTATTTCTAATGCTTTTGATGGTATCCATCTATATATAAAGGATATTTTAACCTCCGTTTGCGGTACCCAACACAGCAGCAGTAAGGACACACCGCGGGAAATCCCGTAAATCTGCTGTACCCGCGTGCTTAATTCCGCGGGTTAAACCCGCAAATATACGGCATCGATCGCGAGTCCCCCTTACTGCTGCTTATTCTTTTCTACATGATGCTCTGTGTTTTGTCATCCGTTGAAAACCTCTTTCATGATGGGCTTAAACAATAACTCCGGTTGAATATTCAAAATATTTTCAATGACTTTGTGTTATGAGAGAGAAAATTAATGTTTTTACAGACTAAGCTAGACATCAGTTTTCTAATTACTATTTCTTATCGTATGAAAACAAGATAAAGAACGATCAATTAGTTATTGAAAATATCGATATAAGATTTCAGTAAGGCTACCATCACGCACAAGTTTAGATGATGGTATGCTTTGAATTTACAAGTAAACTACTTAGCTCCTCCCATTAGCATGTACACCTCTGGTTACACCCTAATCACTCTTTACCTCTTGCTTAGTTATTTTGGCACTATTCTTTTAAATCTTATGATAGAAATATTCCTCGTAGACCTTTCTATACATTTACCATATATTCACATATTATCTTTAGTTTAAGCTATGTTTAGTTCTAAGATTTTCACTCGTATTATTCTTTAATAAGATATCACACTTAGGAATTTACTATTTCCATTAGCCAATCAATGCACAGCGATAATATCATATTGATTGTAGACTGACACATGTCATGAAGTATTATGAATAGAGCTCATGTAATTAGTTTAAGTCAGATAGAGATATAGTATAGAAGAGCAGAGTATAGAAGAGTAGAGATAGAGTATAGAACACAGAAGAAGAGAAGTAGAATGAAGATCCTGTAGCTCGTACCGAGAGCGGTCCATCCCATAACATTTGCACATTAAACGAGAATATTGAGCTCCGATCAAGAGCAGTTCATTTCAAATCTATCTAAGTTTTGATCACAAATTTCTGGAAAAATAAAGTCGTGTTTTTGTTCCAATAATTAATATAAAGGAATTGAAATATTTAATCAAACGCCCTTTGGCGAACTCGTGGATACTTGTTGCACTTTTCGAAGATTGGTCTTCCTGTGCCCTCCTTATGCTTGTTGACATTCTCAAAGGATTCCAAATATTTCGCTCGATTTCATATTTTAAATACTCAATTTATCTAGTAAGATGAGTAATCGTCCTTTTCATTTTCCTTTTAACACCTAGTTCTTCGCTATTTTGTTTAGTTTGGAAGCGAATTATGTGATGAATTAATTGTCTGAACTACAATTTAAATACGAAAGACGACTTCGCGACTTCGATTGAGTCAACTGAGTCAACAAGTATAGAGTATATTAATTGGAAGAAGATCTATTTGAAAACGCTTTCTCTGTTTTTAATTTTAAAGGCGGGCTGTGTGTTTTATTCCAGGAATCATTCGACCTACGAGCTCAAAATTGAATATACAAGGTAATCGGCCGATCGGGACGATCAACATAAAGCGTTGCGTTATGCGTGTTGATTTACATTACTACTTATCTTGACCTTCAGGGGTCACGACTCCTACATTTGTTTCGAATGAAACTACTTATTTACACTGTGAACCAAGCAAATATTTTACAGAAATACGTTTAGAAAATGCTATTTGTTTTGTCTTCATCCAAGTCGGTAAATTAATGATTATTTGCGGAGGCGAATTCTCGTTAGACCTTCGCACATTTCAACATACAATCTGAGCATTGCTTCGGCTGTTTGTAATGCGTGGCGATCAATCGACTTATTTAAATGACAAAACTGGCCGAACTTCCTTCAAAACTTCATTGGAATTGGTCTTTTCTTCGTCTTTTGCTATTTTTTCTACGATTTACGTACATCTACGCTGATTGATTATTTTCTTAAGAAGTCACTTAGTATTAAAATACAACTGTTGATCAGTATAATAATAAAACTTCGCTCGATCGAATTTATGAGATTTTATTGCTGAATACCGCCGTGACTTTGAGCTGTCTCTATGGAGAATAAAGTCCTCCAGAGCTTAAAATCAGACTCTCTTCTTGAGTTCTAATTAATTTTTTCGATAACCGGCTCTATCTAAGAGTCTTCTGAAATCGAAATGTTGACGTTGTACCTATAAATAAGCGTTTTTGTTTACTTTTTAAAATACACCAGAAAAAAAGGTCTAACTCATTGAAATTTTATTTCAGGCGTTAATTGTATAATTTTACTTCAACTTGCATTTTCCCTTGATTTTAATATGAATAATTCGAAGATAAAACTATGTGCGAGTGTGCGCATGCACAGTGGGTCCCCACGGCGTCTACAAGTGATAGAAATGTATATCCCACATGGAACATGAGCATTTCGTTTCCTCATATAAATATCAAAGTAATCTATATGATATAAGAGCTTTGTTCTTGTTAGTGTCGTGTAACATTCGTGATCGGATGACGTAAGACGATCGATAAACTTTTAATTATCGATCTGCTAACATCTTAGTGAGTGAGTGAGCGAGTGACACATTTGCATATTCAGACCCCTCACAATAACTCGTTTCTACGCTTCGCGTATCCACGAGTTAAAAATTGGTTATGAAATGTTGAAATGATAACGAAAGTGAAGGAAAGTTTGTATTTCTGTCTTTTGAAAGTTAGAGTTTGTAATAAGTGACTACAGCCGCAATTCTTTTTGCAGTATTCATATTAATCAAAATCCAGTAAACATTTTTTCTGACTGGATATATTAGATATAAGGAAAATATTTGCTAAACATCAATCGATCATAACAATAGCACTCTTAAATCACACTTTTAAAAGTTGGAAAGGATACTTCTTGAGTGATAAAAATAAGCTGCAAAATTGAATTTTTTACATTTTTATCGGTTGAAATTTGAGCGAACATACATTAACCAATTTATAGTCAGATTATCTTTAAAAAAGTTTTGCGGCTGGTTGTGACTTCATGCAATAATAAATGTAGATAGGGATGATAGGGATTTTTTTCGACACAAATTCGAGTGAAACTGCATCATCATAATCATCTTTATTGAGTCGGTAAAGCCTTAAGGCATCACTCTAACGGTAAGTAATATATAGAATATAATAAAAAAATGAATAAATTCAATAAATATAATGCCAGATGTCGAAGCCACACCCAAACCCCCCCCCCCCCCCCATTTAATAAATAATAATTTATTAATTTATATTGCGCAAGAATCGACATTGCTGTTTTCTAATGCGCATTACAATCTAACAAGAAAAGATAACTAAAAATGATAATAATTTACATGAAGAAAAACGTTAAAATTATTAAATCCCCCCCTTCCCCAACCCAACCAAACATATATATATATATAAATAAATGAATGAATAAATTGAAAATATTTAATCAAATAAAGAATAATCTAATTAAAATATGCCATCTTATAAAAATACGACTTTAGGGCTGTGTTAAATTTGACAAGAGAAGAGATGTTGCGAATGTCCAATGGGAGCCCATTCCACAGTTTGGGAGAAGCCATGCAAAAAGATCTATCGCCAAGCGTCCTTAGAGACTTACATGTGGGAATGTTTAATCAAATACATAAATACATGCATAACATAAACACTAGTGCATTTTGGGAATCGTAGATTAAGTCGCGTAATAGGGGGTTAGTTAATCGACCCACTAATCTAGCTTTAAACAACGATATTTAAACCACAGATTAACTAAACCGCGATTAGAGAATTTACCGTCGTTTGCAATACTACGCGGCCACCCCAGACACAAATTGAGTCGTGTAGTTTGCAATAGACTACCGTCAATTATTCATGATAACGCCATTTATTCACGTTTGGATCAGTGAGTTGGCTTTTCTATCAAACTTTCTCAGTCAGATATCATGAAGGAAAGTTCCGAAAGCGATTGCAAAGAGTTTGAGTACATCCAAGTAGAATGAGGTGTTTGATTGACGGCAGTCTATTGCAAACTAGACGACTCGATTTGTGTCTGGGGTGGCCACGTAGTAATGCAAACGGCGGTAAACCCTGTTTGGGCCTAATTCTAGGTTAGTTTAATCGGGGTTTTGAACAACCGGGCCCTGCAAATGTTAGAAAAGTTAAATCAAATTTTCTTTGAAAATACCGCGACCACCCACGAGCTGAAATGTTGTTTGTTTTCTAATTATTTTAGACGAGGGAGACGCGGTGATCAAAAGGATGGACGAAGGAACAATGTGTCTGATGAAATATTTGCTGAGAGTATGAAGACGCTGCAATCAGAAAACAGAAATGCCACAGGTAACCCAACCGATTGATACATACTGGGAGAGTGGGGTGAGTGCGAGCGATTGTTTTTGTGGTCACAAAAGTAAGTTAGCGCCAAATCGCGGCACAGCATTTCGATTTGCATAAGCCGTGAAAAAAAAAACATTTGCAAAGGGCTTTTCTGTTATCATTAAAAATTAATTAGCATTGATCTTTTTTCAACGATATTTTGTGAAGAATATTCACTTGATCAAATGAAGGTCTGTAGATTTTCAAGTGTTTGTATGTACTGTTTGTTGAAGTTGTACATCATTTTCTGCGGGTATTTGTGAATATTCCTCCCTCGCTCGTCACTCTTATTTGTACAGGAAGAAACTTTCTCTGATGATTTTCACCAAAAAAAATGTATTTCTACTGCGGCAGATTCACGACTGAAGCATACTGAAATTGACTTTCGTGTGGAAGAAAACCGCAAAGCACATCACACCGATGAATACGAGAGCAAGAATCTCATTGTAAGACGAGGACAACAGTTCAAGATATCCGTAACATTTGACAGGCCAGTTAATGTAGAACAACATCAAATTATCCTACAGCTTGCTACTGGTTAGTTTGTGTGCTTGTATTTTTTCTTTTTTGCTTGCCTGCCTGCCTGCCTGCGTGCCTGCCTGCCAGCTAAACGATCTTTTAAAATTACTCTCCACAGGCTCTCGTCCCAAGCAAAGCAAGAAATCAATCATACGTTTAAAGGCCGCCGATAGTCTTTCCTCGTCATCGTGGGGTATGCACATAGTAGAACATCGTGGAGAAATTGTGGAAATGTCCGTCATGTCACCTGCTGATGCCATCGTTGGAGAGTATTCAGTGTTTGTTGAGACCAGATCCAAAGATCTTGATGGGAATTACCGCAGCTACAGAAAGGTTGAAGCCGAGAAAATATGCATTCTATTCAACGCATGGTGCAAAGGTATCTTTCTTGCATTGTACTGCTGCATGAAGGGGTAAAATGAGAACTGGGAATTTACCTATTTTCCTAGGGGGAAAATGAAATTTAGATCACTGGGAATGAAACAATAGGAATGGGAAAATGTTTTTAAAGAAAAAGAAGTGGAAAGTGATATGTATAAAAAAAAAAGTCGGGTTGGAATGGGATTGGAACCCCCGTTCAGGACCCTCTTCTTGATTTTTTTCTAACCCAGATATTATAAAGCATGCACAAGTAAAACGGTGCTTATGCCATAACCAGATTCTATTGATATCCCTGGAGGAGGGGTGTGGGGAGTGAAGGACAAAAGGACCTCCATAGACCCCTCCCCTGGAGATATTAGACTAGCTACTAATCCCCGCTCGGCCAGACTAGTCAAGGGAAATAGATGGAGTGCTCAAAGTCTATCCTATAATAACACACCGCGATCAAAAATCGTGACGTAAATCCCAGAACGAATGTGATATGCATTATTACAGACGACAGTGTTTTCATGGAGAATGAAGATCACCGCCAAGAGTATGTCCTCGATGAGCACGGTCGTATATGGATTGGCAGCAAAAACCGTTATCGTGGCATCCCTTGGAACTTTGGGCAGGTTTGTTTGAAGTTTGATCTATAATTATAAGTAATAGCATTAGGGAGATTAGTGATTGAATGTCCCCGAAAGGCGAGGGAGGTTTTGTTGTAGCCCCGACGCCGTAGTAATATTATAATTACCGAGGAGGAGGGTAAACCAAAATATAGTTGACTTTGGTTAACCAAGAGCGGAATAAAGTACAGTCTTTTTTAATGGGCCTTGATTATGATGTACTCTAGGGAATCGTGAGCATGCATTTTCTTTGTTAACTGAATACGATGAGCGGTTTCAACTCGAAAATGCCGATAACTTATTACGTAACAAATCGTAAGAAAGAGTCACGATTTGATGAACGCATTTGCGACGAATCCTCAATTTAGACTAGACGTCCATCCTCACTATTCATCCAGAGGGATGTTAGCGATAAACGTCCCTCCGGAGACAATAGATTTCAATGTAATCGTGTTATTAATCTAGTAATCGCAGCAAATTCCAAAAGAATGTTGTTTTTTTCAAATTTCAAATTTTTGAAACAAGTACTCAAAATATGATTGGTTAGAACAAGTTTTACGTCATTTTGGCGTAGTTGCCTACAACCAATCAGTTGCTTATCGCTTTACCCAAAATAATATTCCCGACCTTACTTGTATTACAAAAATTAGTTACAGGCGTAATGTTTTCCTATATCAGACCACGTGTCATTCCCTAGAGTATCATTACTTTGCTTAACGGTTGTGTATGAGAAGACTCATGATGGATGCAACTCAAACAAAGAATCTTATTCTCAAGAGAATGACATGTGGTCTAAGATCAGCACACGTTACGTACTTTCAAGCTATAGAAGTCCCTCTTTCTATACAAAGATATGGATGAGAGCCAGGGGTGTAAACATATGGCTATTTTACTTTTCAGTTTGAATCGGTATCTCTTGAGACTTGCTTGAAGCTACTAGATATGGCAGAAGTGAAAGACCAAGTGCGAGGTTATCCGCACCGTATCTGTCGAGCTATATCTAAAATGGTAACTATAAGACATTTTTAAAAAATTGTTTCAAGAGGGCACATTAATATTTTGATTATGTTGGTTTATCTTCGATTTTAGCGCACGTAATCTAAGACATGACAGGCGTTCCTTGTAGTGCTTATTTACTTGCGCGCGCTACACTTTATGGCAGGCGTTCCTTGCATTAGTCGGGCTAGCGAATTTACTCCGAAAACCGACGAATATCTATTACACTCGTCATTCCCTTCCTTACACGATCGTAAGCCATTCGGATCGGCCGAAACCAAAACACTACGAGGAACGCCTGTTGCATGATGGATTGCCTGCCCTAGATAGATCAACCAAGAACAATAACTTTCTTTACACAAACAAAATTTTAATGTGCTCCCTTGATTGATCTAAATTATGTTTGTATTTCTTATAACCTATAACTTAAGTCAGTTTTAAAAAATTATTGCTAAAGTTTGCGCTTGCATTTGCAATTGCGCAAACCATGTTTACACCGTCATGCAAATGATTATTTTTAATCTATTCCTTGTCCGGATTTACGTTCACGAGTTTTTGTAGTTCATGATTAATATGTCTTGTGTTTGCGCTTACATTTGCGTTGCTCATGTGAACCCGGAATCTCAGCTATAAGAGAACAAATTTTTTTTTATTGCGGTCTTAGGCTCACTTCTGAGATCGGAAAACAATAGTAGAAATCAGCAGATATTCTTGCAGATATTCTTGCAACATGGATCGTGACATCGAATGCCTGGAAAATTGCGAGCAATGTTGCACCTTGAAACTTTAGCTTTACATTCGCAGTGCACTTATTTTCTTAATTTATGAGCAGATTTTTTTATCGATTTTATTTTGCTTTCAAGGTGAACTCAAAGGATGATGATGGTGTTCTTATTGGAAATTGGAGCGGATATTATGCAGACGGCACGTCACCGAGAGCATGGGCAGGCAGTGTTGCCATTCTAAAGGAATTTTCTAAAAAGAAAAATCCCGTGAAATATGGACAATGCTGGGTGTTTTCTGGATTAGTAACAACACGTAAGGCTCTGCAAAATCTTAATTTGTCTAGTTTATATAATATTTTATAAACGAGCGGTAGCGCACTCGTGCCTCTCGCGAATGAACTAACTAACAAACGAAGAACGAACGAACAAACGAGGAATGAACGAACCAACCAACCAACCAACCAACCAAACAAACAAACAAACAAACAAACAAACAAACAAACAAACAAACAAACAAACAAACAAACAAACAAACAAACAAACAAACAAACAAACAAACAAACAAACAAACAAACAAACAAACAAACAAACAAACAAACAAACAAACAAACAAACAAACGTTTTGACCAGCCAACCAGCCAACCAGCCAACCAGCCAACCAGCCAACCAGCCAACCAGCCAACCAGCCAACCAGCCAACCAGCCAACCAGCCAACCAGCCAACCAGCCAACCAGCCAACCAGCCAACCAGCCAACCAGCCAACCAGCCAACCAGCCAACCAGCCAACCAGCCAACCAGCCAACCAGCCAACCAGCCAACCAGCCAACCAGCCAACCAGCCAACCAGCCAACCAGCCAACCAGCCAACCAGCCAACCAGCCAACCAGCCAACCAGCCAACCAGCCAACCAGCCAACCAGCCAACCAGCCAACCAGCCAACCAGCCAACCAGCCAACCAGCCAACCAGCCAACCAGCCAACCAGCCAACCAGCCAACCAGCCAACCAGCCAACCAGCCAACCAGCCAACCAGCCAACCAGCCAACCAGCCAACCAGCCAACCAGCCAACCAGCCAACCAGCCAACCAGCCAACCAGCCAACCAGCCAACCAGCCAAACAAACAAACAAACAAACAAACAAACGTTTTGAACACTCCGGCGATATCAGACTGATACATTTGAATGCATGCATTCTTTAATTCTAAACACTATGTCGTTTTTTTATTCTCACTCAACAACAGCCGAATAATTATAATCATTTCCATCGTTGGCTTTCAGTTCTTCGTGCCATAGGGATCCCAACTCGTAGCGTCACTAACTTTGAGTCGGCACATGACACTGACCAAAGCATGACCATCGATTTTCATTTTGATGAAGAAGACAATCCAATACACACAATGAATGAATCCGTATGGTAATTATAAATCATCATTATCGTCTATGCCTGTCTGGGTTGACACCTAGGATTTTATGGTTATCCTTTGTGTACGTTTCCATAGCAATAAGAAATATGTAATGGGGTTGCTGACCCCATGCACGTTGAAAGAGCCCTGTTAGCCAGCATTACCACCTTAGTTATAAATACCTTGATAAATTATGGTACTTTATATACGGTCTTTTTAGTATCTTTATCATCTAAGATTCCAATAAGTTTGTTATAAGAGTTGCGCATTGATTGAATTGATTTTTCTCAGGAACTTCCATGTGTGGAACGAGTCGTATTTCACTCGTCCAGATATTCCGCCTGGCTATGATGGCTGGCAGGCACACGATGCCACACCACAGGAGGTCAGTGATGGTACGTATAAAACCTGTGGCATGGGTGTATGTATATCATTTCTCTTGCCTTTCTTGCTCGAATCCTTCTCTTAAGCTGAGAGCCACTTCTGATCTTTTTTCAAGCCGTTATTTGTCCGCGCTTTTTCTCGTGTGATCTGATTACGACCCTAACTTTAGAGATGACATACTTCTTTTACAACTTTGTACATCCTTCCATTTTTTGCTACATCTGTTTATGGTAGAAAAACAAACGTCTTTTGAGTCCTTCTCAATAACACGCGCGGAGTGGTCGTTGCAACAAGGTAGTTTTTAGTGGACGTCAATCAAGGCATTATTTCATAGCAACAACTTAGGCCTCTTGAAAACCTTGTGTTTTCAGACAATGTCCGGCATGCAAACGTTGATTGACTTCCACCAAAGTCCTACTTTGTCGCGACAGCAAATTGTACGATTCCGTGCGCGTGCTCTTAAGAACGACTATAACAAGGCAATAAAATTCGCGTTCTGTACCTTGATGAAGGTGTGTATCAGTGTGGCCCATGCCCTCTTAAAGCCATCCAAAGTGGAGAGGTATACCTACCTTACGACACAGGATTCGTGTTTGCTGAAGTCAACGGTGACAGGGTCTACTGGCAAGTAGACGCAGAAGGGGAAATGTCCGTATCTGTGATAGATAAAAAAAGCATTGGGAAATCCATTAGCACTAAGGCTGTCGGCACTAACGAGAGAGAGGATCTCACCAATATGTACAAGTTTCCTGAGGGTAAGTTTAAATTAAAACCATGCGGCCCACCAATTAAAAGTGAGTTCCCTACCTTGTCTGTGCGCTATGGCAATTTTATTTAAAGCATTTTTTACAATAACTTACGAATTTCGCGCGCGCTGATTGGTTATTTTTTATCATCAATAAGAGGACAGACAGATAAAGCTGACGTCAATGGAGCGCGCTCTCCTTCCGTTGGTTGTTTTGATCGCTAAAAATGAGAAGATTTTATCGTTTTTGTTATTGTAAAAAACTACGCCTCGTGGATCCACACTACTTTGACAATGTGATGACGCAATTTATCGTCAATAAGAGGACAGACACATAAAAAACTGATGTCTATTTGTTAATTGATAGAGTATTTTTTAGGGGATCTCTGGCAAGATCCTGTTAGCTTTTTCCGGTATCTATTTATTGCAGGTATCCGCTAAATCTAACACAGTTCAATTCAAATTCGATGCGCCCAGAGGTTCAGTCTTCGATCTGTGAGTTAGTCATGCCCTGACTTAGATCAGCCCAGAGGTTGTTTCAGGGTTCAATCTGTGAGTTAGCAGTGCCCTGACTTAGATCAGCCCAGAGGTTGTTTCAGGTTCGATCTGTGAGTTAGCCATGCCCTGACTTAGATCAGCCCAGAGGTTATTTCAGGGTTTGATCTGTGAGTTAGCCATGCCCTGCCTTAGATCAGCCCAGAGGTTGTTTCAGGGTTCAATCTGTGAGTTAGCCGTGTCCTGACTTAGATCAGCCCAAAGGTTGTTTCAGATTCGATCTGTGAGTCAGCCGTGCCCTGACTTAGATCAGCCCAGAAGTTGTTTCAGGTTCGATCTGTGAGTTAGTCGTGCCCTGACTTAGATCAGGCCAGAGGTTGTTTCAGGGCATATATAAAATATTAAAGGTGCTCCTCGATCCTTGCAAGGCATTATATAAAGTTTGTCAGTAATAATAATTACGATAACACAATAAATAATTATAAATAATGATTAAAAATCATAGGAAGCCACGAAGAAAGAAAGGCCGTTCAACTCGCAAACAAATATAGCTCACGCAAAGACGAAGAAATCTACTCCACCGAAACCTCGCACGATGTTGACTTTAAGGTATTAACGAGTGAGGAGGTGACTATTGGAGAAAACTTCGACATCAAGTTGGAAATCAAGAATAAGTCTTAAAAGTTTTAAAAGCGTATTAATAGGGTACTACAACGCACACAAATCTACTTTAACACTTTAAAAATTTAGAATGGTTTTTGATGGTTTTCACTTGACGTCATTTCCTGTAGAATATTCATCAGCTGAATCACAAGTTTTCAATAGTGTCACGGTAATGCTTTGCAAGAGAACGGGGCTGCCGCGTGACGTCATAGCCGCCATTTTTTTTTTTTTTTTTTTTTGATTTTGACAAAAGATTGTTTTGTGTGGTTCTTTTTTTTTTTTTGTAATATCAAGCAACATGGTGGCCACGTATGTATGCTACTAACTCCCCATGTTAATGATTTACCAGTGATTATGCTCGTATCACATAACCGTAATCGGATAGTTTGATTTGGGTGATAAGTTGATGTAGCGTGTCGAAGGAAAGTTAAACTAAGAAAGAAGCTCCTTAGAATATTAACTAATTTGCTATCCGGCCAAGTAGCACAGAGGTATGTAACTCATTATATTTAGTTCTCCTACAAGAAATTATCAATATTATTATTCAGCATAAACTTCCTATAGTTGGCTGAGCATTCATTTCTAAGTATCGCTAGACCACGTGTTGCATAATCATTCCCTAATCAAGCACATTTTTTCTATTTGTAAGCGGTTTTAACTAATACAGATATACCTTATTGTATTTTACCCAGTCTTTACGTGATTCTAATAAATGCAGTGATTGAATGATGGAATCTCAGTAAGTGATTTGCTGTTCTAACACGGCCGACCCGGGGAAACTCGAAAGATTGCCCCAGCCGTAACACCCCAAAACAAGATTATTAGATGTCTTGTTGTTCTGGCATGATATCCGGTATATACTGAATGTGGAGTTCAGTGTTATCCGCAGAAGTTGTATGCCGGGGCTGAAGGCATTTAATAGAAGCTTGGTAATTCCGGATATTATAAAACCTCTAACAAAAAATGTTTTGCTTTTCGGAATAAGCTGAAAATTATTAGATTACCAGCTTACCAGAAAGTGCATAGCGATTGGATACTACTTAGCTTTATTAACTTTGTATTTTGATAAGGTCTGACTTCCTGTTTGCATGTGTTTACAAAAGGTTGCGAATGGTCATAAACAGCAACTCGCGTGGGGAGGAGATAAGAGGGGGAAAATTTGAAAATCGTGTAATGCTTCCAGCGGTTCGAAAATCATATATTTCCCCACTATTAAATAGGTCATAAAGTATTCATGGCCGTGCTCTCAAATAATGTAAGGAACTTTCCAAATAGGCTTTGAGGAAAGACCCTTAATTCTTGAATTCTCAGCCTGATGCCCCCACCCCTCCCCTGTTAGTTAATGACCAGACCCAGACAGACCCAGATAAAACAATCATTCCTATTGGTTAGTTTAGATAACAAAAAGCTTGGGGCTGACCTTGTAATAAATCCACCGTATACTAAGTTACTGCGGTATTTTTTCTTGGAATTCTCTGAGTCTTCACTCACTATAAAGGCGTCGTCACCACCGGATTATGAGAGCATATTTCCTCTAAAAGTAAGCGTATACTTTATACTATTAAGCTTTATTTACTGAACTCGAGCAGAACCTTATATTTTGTTGTGGCTTATTGGCTCAAATTCCCGTCTGCCATGGATAGTGCTCAATGAAAACAAAAGCGTCTGATTTGGGGCGGTACTTTGTGTTGTTGCTCAAATACGACATTACAACTTTAATGCGAAAGAGTGACCAAATTTTCGAACTTTCGTATACTTCTATCATGGGCGTTTCGCTGCCAAAAAAACCTTTATTCAATTAGACCACCAAGCTTAAGATTTGCATCGAAATGTTTCGGTTGAAACCACCCGTGCATAAGAATAGGATGTTTTTCCGCGTACGTGCATATATGTGTGTAGTATTCGCAAAAGTGTAGTAGCGTAGTGTAGTAGTGTTGTGTAGTGTACTGTAGGACACTTATGTAAGATCATTGAGTTCTAATAATGCTCAGGAACTATTTTTATTAATATTATTATTTATTAATACAACACATAGTTTGGTATGCGGAAGTACGGGTCTGTCAGTGAAATCGAAATAATCACGGACTTCGATGTGAGGCTTATATTAAGGTTTAATATTTATCTGTGAATGTAAAAGGGCGAATACGTTTGTCTAAAACAGCAATGATATTTTAATTTTTACAAATGTTTGTTTGAACAAGGGCTATAGAGTCCTCAGTGTTTGAGTTTGCTGTTCTTGGAAATGCATTGTTGCAACTTAGCAACTTGAGAAGTTTCGACGCGGAAGGGCTACTAGTGTTTAATTAACTTCAAGATCGATTTTTATTCTAAAAAATATTAAAACATATAATTATCAAATTTCGAATTTTCCAGAAACGAGCCATGTTATTCTTGCAGTTCTTGGAATCCAAACGGTAATCGTTGCAATTTAGCATTTTGAGAAATTTAGCAATTGGCTACTAGTATTTAGTTAACTTCGAGATCGATTTTTATTCTAAAAATTATTTAAAAACTTAATATATCAAATTTCAAATTTTCCAAGAAACGAGCCATGTTATTCTTGCATGTCTTGGAATCCAAACGGAATCGGATCCAGAGTACTCAGTGTTTGATTTCAGCTGTTCTTGGAAATTTAGCAAGTGGCATGGCTACTAGTATTTAGTGAACTTCAAGATCGATCTTTAAATTTCAAAAACTGAATAAATCAAATTTCAAGTTTTCCAAGAAACGCGTTATGATAATATCAAATTTCAAATTTTCTAAGAAACGCGTTTATGTTATTCTTAGAATCCAAACGGTAATCAAATCAGACCAGCACACGTTCTAAAAATAATGTATGGGTCAATTCCAAAGGTTCCCATCCAACCCCCCCTGCATTTGACTTTTTTGGAAAAAAATTATCAAATTCCCCACCATGCGGCCTAACAAAATGATCAAATACCCCACCGTTGTGGCTACAGTAAGTGGTCAAATGCCCGCCCCTCCAGTCCGATGAATCTCTAATTTTACCTAAAAAGTACAAAACTGAGCCTGTGTAGATCCAACAAGTTTCATGCTAAGTACCTTTTGAGATCGTTTTCTCATTTATAGCTATAATTTTATAAGATCGAGACTTAATAAAATAAAAAAGTCTCGCGTGTGAGGTGGCTGTATTTCCAAGATTCGAACCAGTACAACATTTTTTCGCGTACGCCTATGGTGACAATATTTGACGGTTTTAGCACAGTAATGCCGCTACAGCAATTTTCCCCGAATATTGTTTCACTTTTTACTTTTATATTATTAGGATTTGGCTCTCGCAACTTTGCTTACTTTCGACTTTCGATTTTGTCTTTCTCTTTTCTTGATTTTTGATTAATCTAACAAATGCCGAATTTTGAGCCTAGACTGATTAACCTGGCTAGACTCGGCACTGGCCTAGTTCACTTTATGGGTATCATTGTTACTGAAAAACAAACATTGAGTCATCGAAAACTTTTTAAATTGAATTTCATTTTCTCAGAAACGCTACGCGTCCTAAATTGTGTACATTACACATAGTTTCGCATTCCATGCATAGCACTGTTTTTAAAGACTTCAGAGTCATTAATTTATGCAGGTTTAGCCTCGTTTATTCAAAACATTGGTATTATTGAAAAATTCCTACAATACAGTTGACTTTTGTAAATTAGCTGCTTTAAGCAACAACGATGAAATATTACCATGCGTTAATCAAATCTTCTAGATTTCTGAAGCTAAAATTTGTCTCTGTTTCTGGTTAGCAATCATTGTCCTTTTTCTTGCTGAAGATATTTAAATTATTGCGCTCCACCGACCAATTATTTCAACCAACTTAAAATCGGTCCTTTATGCAGAAATTTATCTAAATGTCCGAAGCCTCCTTTAAAAATGACCTGGGACACATTTCCAAGATGGCGTCTCGTGTCCCTACTGCAAACGTCGATGACAATTCGGCCAAGATTTTTCCTCAACTTCGGGATGGCTAACGGCTAAACGTATAAGTGACCGTGATGTTTTCTAGCTTAGTTGCTTCCTTCTTTTCTCCCTTCCTCCCTTCCTCCCTAGCTTCCTTTCTCCTTCCTTGCTTTCTTTCTTCCTTGCTTCCTTGCTTGCCTCCTTGCCTCCTTGCCTCCTTGCCTCCTTGCCTCCTTGCCTCCTTGCCTCCTTGCCTAGCAGCAGTAAGGGGGACTCGCGAAATTGCCAAAAACCGATTGGATTCGCACGGGAATTACCCGCGTTTCCACCTACAGTTCATTTTTGGTCGGCATCGGGAATAACCCGCAGAAATGAGTGGGCAGCCGCGCTGACATACTGCTGCGTACCGCAAACGGAGGTTAAGATATTTCATAGATATACGATGCATGAATGTAAAAAGTTCGCCAATGACTTCTGTATAATTTGTCTAAGATCCAAGGTTAACATACCCAAGCCCAAGGGTTTCTGGTGTTGTGGTAAGAAAATGCAAATAGAAGACGACACGTCAGCACAGTGTTATGAGTGTGGTAAGAATATTCGTAATGCCGTACCAAATGCTACCAGAGAGCAATATTACGCCAATGGAGGTCGTAAGAAGACCCCATACAAAAGAATAAAATACTTCCGAGACTGGATGAGTCATATCCAAGGTTATCGAACGGTATATTTAAACAACGAAGTAAGGAAGAAAATCATAGACCACTTAGAAGAGCCAACCCCACAAAGTCTACGGAAAACGTTGAAAAAATTAAAGCTAGGGAAATATTATAAAAGTATTCCCTATCTTTTGTCTGAAATTACCGGTAAGTCTATTCCCGAGGTTTCTGATATGAGCGGAGCCGAGTGGATGTTTTGTCGGCTGGATAAGGATATTCCTTATTACCCTGACGTAATCTACGAAATATTTCACGAAATCGACCCCAACCACCCCCTCTTGGGATGGATTCCAAGAAGATAGTGAATCTTATGGTGCGTAATTTCCAGACTGTCGTTCGATATGTAAACGAAATCCTGTCACGCTCTTTTCAAAGCAGATGTTTACTGAGCAAGTTTTCTTTGAAGCTCTTCTTTCGCTTCTTGATAGATCTTTTTGCGAGATTCCTCGGAAAGATCTTTTACGACTGTTTTTTTATTACCCGACTTTAACTCCCCGCATTTCTTTTCCTCCGCGAGGATCAAAGAGAACTCCACGTCGTCGATTTTGCGGTCCCGCAGAGCCTGAGACACCAAGTCGGCGATGGTGTTAGCCTTTGCTCTTGCTAGGGCTATATGAGTGTCGTGCTTGGATATCTTACCGGACAATTGCTTTATAATGCCTGTCGTAACAGCGGAAACAATGCCGCAGACGGCTCCAACGCTGGCCAAAGGAACGCCAACGACTATTCCAGGTCCGGTAAGTGAGGTAGCAACGCCGGTGCCTGTTAGCGCCACGGACATGGAGCCTGAAGTTATAGCTATTTTATGTAGCATGCTTCGGGCTCTAGCATACTTTTTCCTAACCTCCTCATAGTGTTTTGTTTGCCCTTCCAAGTAAGCCAGTATTAAGTTCGCTTTATTTAAGCGGAAATTTTCGGCGCCCGTATCCTTAGTGGTAGTGTGATAATTGGGAACATCTGGGTACAACTGAGGTGCTGATGGTATAACATCCATTATATACTAATGTACGACGCTTTTGGGAATGATATCGAGGAGCAGCCACATCACGATAATCGAGATTACTGGAATTGGAGAGCATTTAGGAAGATGTTTCCGCATGCAGACCCTAGTAAGTTCGAAAGAAGGCCCGATGGTATTTACTATAACGGCTCTAGGATGTACAGCAATGAGGATTTGAAACCTACGCCTCAGCTGAAGCATCCTAAGCCTAAACCCGTGCAAGATTGGTCAAAGGAATTATTGCTTGGTACCAGTACTTATCCGATACCCGCGGTTCCATTTGATGAACATCCAAGCTTGGGCCTAACGCTGAATATGCGGATCTCAAACAACCATTCCTTTCCGTTAAAGGTGCGAGATATCTTCAAAGAAGTTCCCATTGTTCATACCACCGCTAAGGAATCTCATGAATGGTTAAGTGGTCCTAACATGCGTTATTGGCCGCAGCAGCTGAACTTTGCGGTTTGGTGCGCCACCAGCGGTTGTGGGGTAAGCGCAAACTTGATGAAGAATTCAATATTTATGTTTCATTTTCACTTTACGGTGAGGCGAATACTACATGAAATGGGTGTTATTGCGCTGCCGGGAGATGCCACGTTTTATCCAAGAGATAATAAATACAACGTTCCAGCTTACGACCGGCTTTGTAAGGAGTTTGGTGTCGTAGGGAAGGATTTCAGGTGTACCGCGGGTGCTAACAATGGTTTGGGGCACATTTGGGCTTATTGGGGGATTGGCGGACACGAGCTAAGCGATAAGGAAGTTCATGCATTGAATCTACGATGGAACACTGGGTATCACAAAGAAACTCACGACAGTAGCACCTTCTTTGAACCAAATGCTAAGACCACTAAGGAAGTTAGAGACGGACCTCTGTTCAAAGACGAGGGCGGTAAGTATGCAGGGGCCAATCCACTGATCATTAAGATTACCAACGACGAGAAAACGAAGCAATATTTTAATTTCATACCCCCAGAAGGTAAAAGACTAACTAAGGCCGGCCTTGCCCGTTTGAATCGCAGCATAGAAGCTTACGTGTATTCTATTCTTGGAGCTCAGGTAAATACCCGATCGAGTATAATTGGAAATACCGGCGCCGCAGAAGAGACGCGAGCCGAAGCCTTGATCTTATTCGAAAGTTCGATCTTGGAGGGCGACATTAGCAAGGGCGTACAGCGTTACCAACTAGCTATACAAAATTCTAAGGCAAGGTTGGACTATGCAGTAGCCCCGGGTTGTTGGTTAATGCCTAGTAATTTATCTATAAATACTGGCTCTGTAGTAGGTTACAACAACAAGTTGCAGCGAGCAACCAAAGACATGAAGTTTGGGGTGAATGACGTGAACTCTGACATGACCAAGGGCATTCCTCACTTCGTAGAGAAGTCAAAAAAGTCGCATGAAACGAAGCTACCCGTAGTTAAGAAACCATCAAAGCATATTCCCGCAACCATACCTGAGGAATATGACCATAACTTACTAAAAGCCGGCCTAGCAGCTGCAAGTATTGGTCTGAGCTATTATATATGGCGATGAATAACCCCTACGTAGCTGGAGTAGATTGTGTCTATACGACTTACACAGGCGAGAAAAAATACACCCAGGCATCTTGGGTTGATGTCACGGGCATGTCTATAAACCTGAACTACTCGGGAAAGAAGTTAATCCTTTGTAGTATTTGCATGGGCGCGAGTAGTCACGCCAACGTGGGCTTTAGGTTCCTGGATGACAATGGCATACTGCAACCTATGCGTGTGAAGACAAACAACAGGGAGCCTGCGCATTTCTCCGTAGAGCCCAACCCCAACAGCGCTGAAAATCATTCAGTTTGGACTTTTTACATGGTTGCCGATTGCCATGGGAAGGTAAAGCTGCAGATGCGCGTAGACGATACTGGGAGCGTTTGCGTAAATAGCATAGAAAATCAGAGAGATACGGTTTATAATCACAAGACCATTAGCACTCTTACGGTAATGAGCCTTTAGAAGCAAAAGTATGTTTGCTGAAATATATGAATCCACACACGAAGGAAGATTGGTTTCTCCATTTCTTGGAGGAGGTCTATGATTCGGGTGATGAATGGCGCGACGTTCGGATGTGGGTTAAAGTTGGAGGGTTGGGGTTAATCATATGCACCATTAGCATTAACGGGGCTAATAGCGCTAATGTTAGGTTTAGGATTATTGATGAGAATAACCAGCCATTATTACCTTACAGGAAAAAAGACAATCATAGGCATCCAGCTCATTTTACCTATGAAGCCCCCGCGACGAGTTTAGAAAATATGGCGCCAGTAACGTTTCACATGATAGTTAATTGTCAATACGCAAAGCTTCAATTTTGTCCAGACGACGTGCTGAGTTCGGTGCACAATGGTGTCGTCATGGTTAATCGAACCTACAACAAAGATGCTATTTGGAGTCATAAGGTTATTAGCACCATGACTGCGATACCCTTGACGCCAAATTATCAAGGCGGCGCGAATACTATCTTTACTTATCCCCAGTCGAGGATGCCTCGGGCGACTGACGACGACAAGCCACCAGTAACATACAAGGATAAGATCAACCCCGCATCTTCTTCAGGAGTACCACCCCAATAGCGACAACCAAGATCCAAATGTTATTCCCCACGAACTTTAACAGTTCTCCACCGGCTCTAAGTGCCAAGGAAACAACTGAACCAAGCAGCCCATCAGGAAGACCGGCTGCCATTTTTTCCCCCAAGTCCGTCAGCCCTTTACCTAATTTCTTTACGCCCGCGCCTGTGGCCTTAAGCGCGGACAAGATTACTCCTACTACGCTCGAAATAGCGACCGCGAATGCCAGCGGAACGCCATACTTCACCAGAGCTCTTTTTACCTTTTCCTTGGTGGTAAGCCCCAACTCCCTTTCCAAGCCTTCTCTTTGCGCCTGCAACTCCGCAACCCTTTCCTGAAGTCTTTCCTCTTCTGCTTGGGCTGCTTCCCTTTCTTCTTCGGTGCGGGTTCGATCGTTAATGATTTCCTGCTGCCGCTCTATTTGCCCCTCCAAGTCTTCGACGGCCTGTTGAAGTTGTCGTATTCGTTCCTCCGCCACTGCCTTGTCCGCCATTACTTGCCTTTCTCTGTCAACAGACTCCATCAATTCTTTTCCTAAGCGCTGTAGTTCTGCGTCTTTTCCCGCCGATTCATTCAAAGCAGCCCTTAGCTGATTTCTTGCGGTGCTTTTTTCTTCCAACAGCTTAGAAAGCCTAGCTCTAAAGTCTGTAATTTCGGCGACATGACTCGCAGTAGTTAGTTTACTTTGCTTCATGAATTCGTCTTCCAATTCTTCTATGCGCCCCTGCAATGCTTGGTTTTCCTCCTGGACGGCTTTGAAGTGATTATCGATATTACCCCCTTCCTTGGTTGCTTCGTCGAGTTGTCGCGTAAGGTCATCGATGGTTATGTTATTTTCCTGTATTTCCTTCTTAAGTGCTTCCTTTTCAGCACTTATTCTCCGCAAGAAACTCATTAAGCCTCCGGTCGCGTCGCTATTTGAGGGAAGTTCTTCAAGTTGTTTGCTTGTTTCCTCTTCGACGGCCTCTAATTGTTTAAGTTTTTTCTGGGACTCCTCTTGCAGTCTGATTGCGGATCTGAGGGCAACTTCGTAGTCAGGCTTCAAAATACCTCTAATAAAGGCCCTTTGAGCAGCTTCTGTTTCCTTTTGAGTCAAAGTGCTTAGCATCGTCAAGTTGGGCGTTCCCAGCGCATTTGTGACTCCTTTTGGAAGCTGGTTGTTAAGCAGGTGGGAATTCTTCCTTTGATACATGTTGTGCCATTTTTCCCTACCCGATTCTCTAACTTGAACCTGCCCTTTGTCTCCTACTCCGAACTCTAAGAGAGCCAAATTTACGTTAGGATATCGCTCCATTACGTTGGCGATGACTTTGCCAATTTCGGTTTCTCCTAACGCCTTTCTAAGGGTTGGAGGAATGTTTTTATCCGCGTAGTAGACACCATTGACGTCCCTGACAATGTAGGGGCGAGCGTTGAGTCTATTCAACCTCGCTACTACGATTTCCTTACCCCATTCGTTATCCGCGTCGAACATCACCTGGACCTTCCTTGGGTCCCAGTTAGGAAATTCTTCTTTGATTCTATCGTAGTCGTCTGGCTCCTTCCCTATTTCTTCATCCATTTCCGCTTGGACTTTTTGAAGCCATTCAGCGCTAGGAGCTTCAGGTATGGAGCCTTCAGGACCAAAGCTGGTTTCCGCGGTCTTAGAGGGCTTATTCCTAGGAGGTTTCATCATCGTTTCAGTACCAAAGTTTTTGAGTTCCTCGTAGCTAGGTAGTGTCTTATCCGGATTTTCAGATGTGAACTTTCTTGTAATCCAATCCCAAGCTTTGCGAGCCCTGCTGACGCCATGTCTACGTCTTACCTTATCGAAGGCACGTCCGGGGTCAGATTCTAGCTCAGCTCGATACGACTGATACTCGGCGTCGTCAATGTTAACTCGATCTTCTTCGGTATTAGGGTCGAAGCCCGTTTCTTCTCCTTCCATTATATATGATAAGCTCAAAGTTAAACCCAAACATATTACCTAAGCAGGTTGGCGGGCTGAAAGCGGAACGCACCTTTCACCGGGTCACCTTTACTCCCAGCAGCGCGAAGCCAGGAGAAACCTTGTATGTAGGCGTGCCCCGTCTAACGGATAACCTAGTATTGGTTCCTGGCACCTTGGCGTTAAGGTTCGACCTAGCAATACAACCAAGCACCAAGGACAAGCGCTATACCGTCAATAACGTGGGCAGGAACCTCGTCTCTAAGATGAGAATCAAGTTTGCCGGGGAATCCCTCTTGGACTTAAATAGGTACGACCTGTACACCACGTATAAGGATCTGTGGCTAACAGCCTTCGACCGTGCACAAAAGATAGAGCAGGGAATTGGAAGCGTTATCCTTCGTAAGCTTCGCAACGATACCAACCCGGCGCCTACAGACTCCAGCGGAGCAACCGCAGTAGCAGACGCGACGAGGGTGAAGACCGCCTATGGTAGCAAGTACGTTATCCCTTTGGACTTTGAAGTGATTACGAATCATGGCGTGTACTACCCCAGACAGTTATTCGAGTTACAGTTTGAAGTAACCTTGGCGGACACTACGAACGTCATTGGAGGCATGGACAGCGCAATTAGCGGGGCTGTTGATCCTTATTCTATCACCAACTTAGAGCTGCAGTATGAGACGGTATACAGCGAAGAGCTGGCCCGTAGCGCCGGCATGGAATACAGCTCCGGAAAGGCGTTCCTTTACGACCACGTGGCGATGCACAAAACGTTCAGCTTCCTGGATAAGACGGATGAGGTTATCAACCAAAGCATTAACCTCCCCCGAAGAAGTCTCACGGGGTTGATGCTGGTGTTTGCTAAGCCCTACGAGGCCGGCAAGCGCGACAGCGAGGCCTTTCATAACCCTAACATCACCAACGTGGATGTGAATATCAACGGCGTTCCAAACAAGGTTTACTCGCAGGGAATAAAGCCCACGGATATCTACAGGGAGGCAATGCGCAAGTTTGGTGACCAAATTAGCCCCGAGGAATTCTTTAAGGATAAATATGCGCTGTGGATTGACATGCGCACCATTAACGACGAAGACCTACATGGGCAGGGATTGCGGCTGATCAACACCCAGGACGGCGTAACATTAGCAATCAAACGCACCGGGAACACCAGTGCGGGCGACGGCGACAAAATAAACTGCTACGTATTCGTCGTGTCTGACGCGCAGTTAAGCGTGGAAATGAATCAGCTAAAGAGCGTTGCCTATTAAGATATCCCTTACGTATACGATGCTTCGCGTCTTTGAAAACGACAACGCCAAACTGCAATGCATAGTGCAAGGCGACAAACTGTACTTTAAAGCAAAGGAAGTGGCGGCTGCGTTGAATTACGAGAACACCAAGAAGGCTATTAGAGACCACGTTTCTGAGAAGTACCAGAAAAGATGGGTTGACATGCAAGGGGCCCCAAACCGTTCCCCTTCTATTTATTCACCCACATTCCGTGTTTATCTCCGAGCCTGGGTTGTACGAACTGATATTTAGCTCCAAACTACCCAAAGCTGTGGAGTTTCGTGATTGGGTCTTCGAGGAAGTCCTTCCGGCATTACGTAAAGCGGGTAAGTACGAAATCGAACGGCGCTTTGACGGCCCAAACAAGTTGGTATTCAAAATAGAAAATGAATTCGACCTGCATAAAAAGGTAGTGGACTACATCCGCAGGTTTTACCCCCAAATGCTCGTGACCCCTGGTCTAGGCGAACTGCAGGACTCGGACGGCAAGCGCATAAAGTGCTGGCAGAAGGGCTACCAAAAAGGTCAACCCGACCTGCTCATCTTGAATGCGCACGTACGATACCGTGGATTCTGCATAGAGCTGAAGACCCCAAAAGGCAACGGCAGGTTATCTGAGGATCAGCGACTACTCTTACAGAGGTATGAAGAAAACGGCTATAAGGTGCTCATAAGCAGCGACTACGACGAAATCTGTCGTGCCATCACGGAGTATGCTGAACACCTACGAATTCCCTGCAGGTGGTGCTGTAAGGTCTTTAAAACCAGTGAGACTTTGGCAACACACTTAAAGATATTTCATAGAATATATGGACAAGGATAAATTTAACGAGTTAAAGTTCATACAAACGCACTGGAGGGATTTGGCGGTGGGGGAGATTTACGAGATAAAGAATTACGTAGTCTTCGAAGACATCGACCGCCTGCGCTTGGTTTTAAAGAATAAAAAAAGAACATACACCCTTTGGGCGCCCGATAGGATAAGGTACGCCATCGAAGGGCAGGATGTTACCCATGTTATGAGTCATGGTAAGAAGGATGGCAGGTGGGTATTTGACGTGGTCAAGTATGAGCCCGAGAGTCCTCTGCATAATTAGTTTTCTAGCGCGTCTGCTAAAGTCCGCTGCGCTTTAGGATCCGCCGAGCACCAATGCCCCACGAAGGATCCTTCCAGGAATACCTTGCCGCAATGAAGGCAGGTGTATTTTTTACGCGGTGCAGGAGTGGGCGGCTTGGGGATTTCAGGCGTAATGCAATCAGCTGGTAGTTCGCATGTAATACAGTCCATATATACCAGCGAATAAATTCGCTTTGAAAGGGCGATTACGAATCCTCCCAGAAATGCTATGAAGTAGTATTGCATATATTCTGCAACCTCCTTTAAAAGGGGTCTTTATTCTTATTTATTATTATTTAACCTTAATAATAATAAATAAAAATAAGATCAGGATTTGAAACTCTTTGCGCAAACCCTGATCTGACTTCCTTACTAGCCCTTACGGGCGATCTTATCTTTTAAGTTATTACCGCTCCAATCTGGGAATGTCTTTACGTGCTCCTTAAAACTGCGGGGATCAGACCGTGGATACAAGCACTGCCCAAATATGATCGTCGCCTTTCCTTGGACAGCCGCAATGCTTGCAATCCGCCTCCCAATAATCCATGTTCTCCCACCGCACTCCTTCCGCGCGGTCGAACATTGCAAAGCGCTGATCGATTTCCTTTTTACGTTGCGTTAACAGCCGCTTAGTCTCGCGCGGACAACACCTAGCTGCGACGTCACCATGTTTTAAACAAGCTACGCCTTCTAAGTCGTAATTGCCGAGGCACCGAAAACAATGCCACTCTTCATCTTTGTCCTCCTCGCAGCGCTCACAGATGTTCTTTAGACAGACACGGTTATCAACGTGATACTTCAACATCTGCGCGCTGCTAAACAGATGATTACACTCCTTGCAACGCCTTTCGCGCACCTTTTGACACACCTTCTTTTCCAGGTGGTATTTTAACATTTGCTTACTGCTAAACTCCTTGTTACACCGCGTGCACTCCATATATAATAAGGATTCAATAACCACTATAAGGGATACCTTATGAAGTCCTTTACGGACTCCTTTGCCCAGCCGGCCATCGTCAACAGCGCACCGAACCTTTCCGCGCGCTTCAAGCCGCACATTTCGTCGTACAACTCCTGCACGCGCTCTTTTAATCGATCGATCTCCTCCCTTTGCATCTTTATCGTGTCCGACTTGTCTTCGAGTTTGTTAACCATCGCTCTGACTGCGTCCACGGCCTCCATATATTTAAAGGATTTCTACTCTGCCAAACGTTATGTATGCCTGCTGCAGCAACCTTTCATTCGTAAGGCCCTCTAAAGGCGTAGGTACCTCATTCTGACCATGCATCTTGCGTAGTTCTGCAATTAGTTCCTCTCTCGTCATGTCCTCCAAAGGCTTCATATATATAATGGATCCGAACCATATTCCTTGTAACGCGCTCATCGTAGGACCCACCGGCTGCGGAAAGACCCAGTTTGTGGTAGAGCAGCTATTAGGACCCTTTAGATACCGATTTGACTATATCGTGCTGCTTTGCCCCACCTACGTGAACAACCGCACCTGGACGGGTGTAGGCGCAAAAGATGAAGACTTCTTTGTAGATATCTTAGACCCTAACGAGTTATCTGGACACCTAAAGTTTTGGCACAAACAATTCCCTAAGGATACGCAGACACTCCTTATACTGGATGACATTGCCTGCGGGGATGACGTAAAGAGACGCACCTCCGAATTAGTGAAGCTCGCCTTTAGCGGTAGACACGACAATATTAGCGTTTGGTTGCTCTCGCAGCAGCTTACCAGCGTCTCCAAGCCTTTTAGGGAAAACATAGGTTCACTTGTCGTATTTTATACTCCGAGCAAGTCTGATCTGGAAACCATCTTAAGCGACTATGGCGGTGAGATAAGCAAGGAACAGTTACACGAATACATGCGGCATTTAAAAACGCACCAACATTCCAAGATGATCTTCTCTTTGAGGTTTCCGTATTCCATAAAGATCTGCGATCTTTAACTCCTAATGTATATGGATATTGAGCAGCTCTTAGATGAAGTCCCCACACAGTTAGACGAAAATAACCTCAAAGAACAACTTAACATCCTTGTGTCTTCGGGGAAGTGTAAAGAAATGATAGGTAAGGAACTTACCCGTGAGCAGGTTAATAAGTTGTCAGAGGAGGAGGTTAAGAAGTTCCATAAGAGGTACGAGGCTGCCCTTGCAAGTAAAACCACGGACGCCGTAGCAGACTCAGCCATTAAGCTGGCAACTAAGTTGCTTGGACTTGCACTGCCCATAGACGACGTGGAGCAACTGCGGAAGGACATAAGCGAGGACTATGTCATATCCCAAGAACTTAAGATAACCTGCGGGTGGTTGTCGTTGAAGTGTGGTAAGTTAATGGCAGTCGCCTCTGCGGCACTTCACGTAGCTCAGCACGTCGACTTGAAGGAGGTACTGGTGTCTTGGAAGGACTTCAAGAAGGACAGGGACGTTGAAAAGGTCTTCCAGGCAGCACTTGCTGAGGTACCTGATCAAGTCGCCTCAAGTACTTAGTCAAGTCGTCCTCAAGTACTTAGTCAAGTCGTCCTTAAGTCATTCTCAAGTACTTATCAAGTCCTTCTCAAGTACTTACCCAGGTTACCTTAAGTTACTTATCAAGTCCTTCAAGTCCTTAGATATAAATGAGTGAATCGAAGGTAGAGCAGCCCCAAGAGGAGCAGAAGATTACCAAGGCTAAATCTCCAGGCAGAGTTGCCGCGGGGAAGAAGCTCGCGGAGATGAATAAAAAGAACAAAGCCAAAAAAGAAGAAAAGGTGGAGGAAAGAGAAGAGAAATCCTTTATTAATCCTGGGTACGTCATCGGCGCGTTGGGAGTTGCTATAGCAGCAGGCAGCCTCTACTTACAATGGCGGGCTACGAAGCCGAAAGTAGAACCCGTGCATGTGACGCCAACATATCACGCACCCGTGCAGGAGCCTAGAAGCAAAATACCCGTGATGGAGTAGATTTATCACCACGTGCCGTGGCGACCTAGATTTTCCTTCTCGCTTTGTAATATAATGTCGACCGCGTTATTGAAAACTGTTGAAGAAGCAGCTATCATTACTTCCATCGTTGCGGGTATTGGTTGGGTAGGTAAGAAAGTGCTCAAAGAAGACTTTACTGAAGACCCAAGCAAGAGCTTCGCTAATTTTGCTAAGATGACCGCTGCCGTAGGCGGGGCTATCATGGTAAAGGATTACCTACGGAAGGAAAAGTACCTGCCGACGACGTAAGCTTTGCTTGCGTCTAATATAAATGGCTAGTTTAATCGCAGGCGGAGTTATTGCAGCTTTAGCATTCACTGGAGCTAATTATGGTGGTCAGTATTTGGATAGATTAGTCAGAGGCGACAAAAGCGGAGAATTAGCCGCCGAGAGGAATTGAAAAGGCATGATTTAGCGCTGGAGAAATATCAAAGGGACGTGGCGGCTTGGAATGAAAAAAGACAAGCTTACAGGGATTGGTTGGACAAGAATTACCAAGACAAGATGCAGGCGGATAAGAACTTCGAAAGCACAGACTACGCCTTTAAACTTTATGCGCAGGCGCACCCCGACTTTAGAATGAGAAAGCCTCAGTTTAAGAATTACTACCAGCCTTCTAAGAAACAAAAAGACAATGAGTTGGTCTTCGTAGGAGTCGCAGGGCTGGCCGGAGGCGTGGCTTTGGCGTATTTAGTCTAATATATGATACTCTTTTTGGAAGGCAAGTGGAATAACTTTACCATTTCTATGAATCCTCCCGCCAAAGCTCATAGGGTACGGTTGGTTAGTTGCTCTTTATACAATTCTTGGCATAATGTAATTAAAGCTACGGTTATTAGCTCTTTTAGTAGTGGTTCAGCTTCTCACGCAAAGCTGCCCGATGGGCATTACACACCCATAACGCTAGCTAAGGAATTAGCAAAGCACGGTTATACACTCACCACGGGGTTGCCTCATGAAATGACCCTCAAACACAGTCTAGCTAATAATCCCAGCGTAACTCTTAGCGACCCATTGAGATCTTTACTAGGTGTCTCAGGCAAGGTAATTACCAACACGGCCATACCCGTGAAATGGAAAGTCGCATCCTCTTACGAAGTCTATTGCGACTTGGTCAATAGTCGCGACAACGGAGAGAAGTCTTCTCTCATAGCTAAGTTTCCGCCTAGTGGAAACCCATTCGACCTGGTGGAGTACGCCCCTGTTTCTTTGTGGTATGATTTGTCTAATTTGGTAGAAAGCATAAACATCATCATTAAGGTGGACGGAAAGACGGTGGATTTTAACGGACGTAAGATCAATCTCGTCCTGGAATTCATATAATGGGCCGCGTAGAGGACAAACTTAAAAGGATTTACTATGGACCCGAAGGCTATTGGAGAGGAGCGTCAGCTATCAAGAAACTCGCGACCGCGGCCAGGGTATCAGAAGAAACGGCTAAGAACTGGTTAAAAAAACAAACCCTCTGGCAGGTCTATCTTCCCGTGCCTAAGTACATTCCCAGGCCCAGCTTCACCGTAAATACCCCCAATGAAGTTCATCAGGCAGATTTGCTTTTCTTGCCGCACGATAAGGTGCGAAGAAAGACCTATAGATACGCTTTGACCGTAGTCGATATCGCAAGCAGATATAAGGACGCCGAACCCATAACCAGCAAGGATTCTGGGGAAGTCGCAGAAGCCCTAGGTAGGATTTATAAGCGCGTTTTGAAATGGCCTAAGCTGCTGCAAGTGGATGCGGGGACAGAGTTCATGGGCGTGGTTACTAAGACCCTTAAAGACCACAGCACTAAGATTAGGAGAGCCGAAGCAGAGTACCACAGGGGTCAGAGCATTGTTGAAAGATTCAATAAGACCCTGGCCGAGCGTCTCTTTGGGTACCAGTATTGGAAAGAGCTGGAAGATCCCTCCAAACGCAACAGGGAATGGACCCAGAGGCTCCCCCAGGTCGTCGCGGCTTTGAACAACGAGGCGGCCAGGGCTACGGGGGTGAAACCCAAGGATGCTATAAAAAAGAAACACGTGGAACACAAGTCCTACGTCAGAAGTTCGAGGGCGGTCGGACTGAAGGAAAAAAAGCTCCCCCGCGACATAGTGGTTAGATACCTCTATCAGCCGGGGGAACTCGAAGGCGGCAGTAAGAGAGCCACGGATCCTAACTGGTCTCTGGAAACGTATGAGATTTCAAAGTCCGTCACCAAGGAAGGGCAACCCGTGTTGTATTACCTAAATGGCCCAAGTCGCGGATTCGTCAAGGAAGAGCTGCTCATAGTCTCCAAAGACTCAGAGTAGTGCTGCTCCACGCGCCCGATTACACTCTAGGCATGTCAGTCTTACGTTACCTCTGCAATGGCCGCGCTTGTTGTTGATACGATCCACGGAGAACTGCTGATCGTCATTTGGGTCAAACCTCCATAGTAGTGGTATGTTACACTTGGCACACCGTGCCCCTTTCTTATAGACGTCGTCCACGCATAGGTCGAACGTCATATTTTTTTCTTCGTCGTGCCGCTTGTAGCGAAGGAGTTTCTTGGCAATGTTTTCTTTGGCTACGTCTTCTGGGGTGCGGTCGTAACGCAGTTGCGGCCCCCAGGCTCTTTTTAACTGTTTGGCATATTCTACGCGGCTTACGGCGGTGTAGATAAGGTTGCTCCAACACAGCCGCTGGTCTATGATCCACAGCGTTTCTTTTATGGTAAGCCCTTGCGCGCTGTGGACTGTCATGCAATAGCCCAAACGCCAATCTGGATGGGAGGTTATTTTTTCCACCTTTTCTATGGGTACCCAGGCTTTATCGTGTGTTACCGCATTTTGCAGTTGGATGTCGGTACCAGGTACCCAGACGTCTCTTTTTTGCATGCGGGTGTCGTGGGGTTTGTAGCAAACAGGTACGGGATGCGTAGGGAAGCGCTCTCGGTGTATATTTAGCAAGTCCTTTTGTATGCGAGACTGTGCTGCGCGCTTACTACTTAGCACCAGATCCTTAGGGTGCCAGGCGTATAGAAAGTCCTCGTACTTTTTCGCTCGTACGCGTTTGCGCAGTGTTTTGCATTGCTCGGCGTCACTGAGGCCCCTCAATTCCGCTTTCAGGTTTCTTATTTGATCCTTGCTGCGGTAGTCGGTGTTAATTTCCTCCGCACGGTCTACGAAATCTTTCAGCCATTCGTGGGGCATCTCTCCGGCTATTGGAGGAGGCTGGCAGGGATCTCCGGCGAATATTACTTGACACTTTCCACGGAGGAATTCTACGAACTCCTGCAGGATTTCCAAAGGCACGATGCAAATCTCATCCCAAAGTATCACCGGAGGTATGTCGTGGATGGCTTCTGGTACCCATTTTTGGCCATTCCAACGAAAGAAGCTGTGGTAGGTCTGCGCGTCGTGGCCCATTTCGCAGAGTTCTCTTTCCAAACGGTGCGTTGGCGTTAGCACCTTTATCTTAGGAAAGAGTTCTAACACACGCGTCGTCTTACCGCTGCCTCCCGTACCGTAGAGGTAAGAGAAGCGTTGGTAGGAAATGGGGTCGGCAACCGAAGGTAGAGGCTCTTTAGTAGGCGTTACGGTGCCCTGGGTGTGCTCGCCGTGATATTCTACACGTGCCCTCCAAGACCTTATCTCCTCATCTTTGACGCGCCATTGGCCACTTTCTGCGAGTTCATCGGCAGTGTAGAATTCCTTCATCTTTTCCAACACGTGCGGTTTCACGTATAAGGAATCCGTGGCTACGCGTGGAATGTCTTCTTTGTCAAACCGCAAGAGCATTGCGAGAAGGTTAATGTGCGCATATGCAAGCATACTGGCACGCAGATGGTAATACTGCGGTCGATGGTCCTGGTAATAACACAGCGCATTCCATTTATGCAGCTCATCATCTACGAGGTAATCCCATTTCTCTACAGACACCATCGTTCCTTTGTCATGCGCGCGCTTGATGAGGAAGCTTAGCTCGCCTTCGTCCGTTATCAGGCGCCGCTGCATATGTTTTTCGCCTTCTTTTGCGCCCTGCGTGAATTTACCTATGACCACACGCGCTGTGGGGTTATGCTCCGGTAACCATTGCGTAAAGGCGCTGTGACAAAGTATGGCTTCATGCGCTGTGTATTTTAAAAGTTTACGCTCTTCAAAGAACTTCAATAGGGGTATGGGTATCCATTCTTTCTCCTGCAGGTGCTTCCCATACCACGCATAGATTATGGGGTGCAGACCCGCTGCTAATTTCCAGCTGGTTAACCTAACGAACCCCGTTGCTGGGGCGTCGTAGTGACCATCCAACGCAACACGAAAGAACTGTGAATCTGGATGTCCGTAACGGTCGTAATATTCCTTACAATCTCCTAGACCTTTGAAGCTTGCGGGGTAATAATGTTTCATATCCAGCGACACGTATTCGTCTTCGTCGTATTCCATGTTCCACAGGCCACCATGACCGTGCTCTACGCAAGCTTTAGCTATGTCTTTGAACTCCTCCGGCGTGGATTTCCAACCGTTTCTTTTCTTTGCGGCTAAGAAGTCCAAACTGCGACTGCTAAGGACCTCGTCAGAGAAGTCTTCTCCAAAAGTCTCACAGGCGCTTCGAATGCGCAGCTGTTCCACTTCAGGACGATACAAGGTGCCGTCTTGGGTCATAAATTGACTTCCCTCTGCGTCCATTAACCAAATGGAATTCTCGTGCATTAGTTCTGCAAGCGGTGACTCCTTGTAAACGCGCGTCTCCTTCTTCTTTGGGAACCTTAACTCCCTCCACGCATGTGCGTTATGCTGGTAAATTACGATAGGCGCACCCCGGCCCCCATACTTGTGCGTCCCGGAGTAAATGAAGCCGTCGGTGACGTCTTTCACGTGTATGCGCCTTTCTAAAGCAACCTCTAACTTCTTGATGTTGTCTATCGTTCCTCCAGTCTTGTAAGTGGCCTTTTCCCATTTCCTGATGGCTTCTCTTCTCTTTAAAGTTAACTTACCACCCCTAGAGGAATCCTCAAAGAACTCTCTAACTAGCTTTCCTACGCAGTTACCAGGATGGCGCATTGGTTTAAGCTTTTTAACATCCGGTTTTTTAATCTCGTACGCGCCGTATATAACTACGGTAACCGGGTAAGCAACCTCGTAGAACAGCATGTCCACACCTACTAACGCTCCCGGTCTGGTGTCTTTATTCAGCACGAACAAGCTTTGCTTACCCGACGCCCGTATTGGATTACGCCCCTTTTCTATTATCCACTCACCGTCTAAATACTTTATAAACGTCAACTCCAGACGGTAATTACCTTCGGGCATTAAGTCAATTATCCTTTCTGCTCTTTCCTCGCTCATCGTCTCATCTGTATCTCCCTCCATAAATGTTGTGAAGGCAAAGTCCGCATCCAGGCGATCCAACACCTGAGTTCGCAGTCGGCGCACAGTTTTGTTACGAATGCTCGTGATGGTGTCCATCTATATCTATGAAATATCTTAACCTCCGTTTGCGGTACGCAGCAGTATGTCAGCGCGGCTGCCCACTCATTTCTGCGGGTTATTCCCGATGCCGACCAAAAATGAACTGTAGGTGGAAACGCGGGTAATTCCCGTGCGAATCCAATCGGTTTTTGGCAATTTCGCGAGTCCCCCTTACTGCTGCTTGCCTCCTTGCCTCCTTGCCTCCTTGCCTCCTTGCGTCCTTGCGTCCTTGCCTCCTTGCCTCCTTGGCTCCTTGCCTCCTTGCCTCCTTGCCTCCTTGCCTCCTTGCCTCCTTGCCTCTTTGCCTCTTTGCCTCTTTGCCTCTTTGCCTCCTTGCCTCCTTGCTTCCTTCCTTGCTTCCTTCCTTGCTTCCTTCCTTGCTTCTTTCTTTCCTTCCTTCCTTCCTTGCTAGCCAAGCTGCTAATCTTGCTTTATATCGTTTCCAAACAGTATACGTGGGACCTCATTGCACTCAAACATGGCCAGCATTTGCATCCAGATCTGTTGGCTTTTTCTCATTCTACAAGGTAAGTCAATATGTAACATTGCTCAGTAAAACAGAGTAGCTAGCTATGATTGGAACCTGGAGAAGTCACCTCACAGCAAAGAAGACAACCGTGCAACAAGTATCACTTTACTCAACCATGGATGGTTCCGAGTGATCACACTCGTGACAATAAGGTTGGAGTTCAACAGAATCATCAGCAATGTCCCGTAAGAGCTGCGCATGCTTCTATCAAAAATTAAATTGCACATGAGTGTCATTTAATTTTTTAAATATTCTTCTCTACCTAGTTGTGAGCGTCTGCGGCAGAGAAGGTGAAGCTGATCACGCAAGGTATTTTCAAAAATCTTTGAAAAAAACTTCATTTTTTATTTTTATTTTTATATTTCAAGCTTTAGAAAAGCAACATGCAGCATGCAGCATGCAACATTTTTTGAATTAGCTGTATACACATACCTTTAACTTCCTTAATACTTAGCTTTATTTTTCCTTCCTTGTCAAAATATAGTGGAAGATCTAGATATAGGCGTCAGCTTTCTATTGTTAATGACATCTACACTCTTGATCACTTTATCGAGTTGGTTGAAAAGATTGAACAACATCCTCAGACCAAAGATAAGTCTTTAAAAGAAATTGCTAACTATGTGAGAAAACTGGGATACGATAATAGCATGTGGACGGATCTCCTTGGTAACGCAGGTAAATTATGAATAATAATGGTAATCAATATAGATAAATGTTCAGTAATAAATAAATATTTAGCAATAAATAACAAGCGTTAATGATAAAAACATTAATTTGAAATCGTTTTCGGGAAGAAGAAGGCGTCAATCAAGGCGTTTTCATGACATGATATTACATATGCAAGTGCCCGAAAAAATCGTATTTCCTTACAGTGTCATGGAAACACTTCCTGACGTCCACCAAAAGCATATTTTGTCGGGATTTCAAATGTACGATTTTGCATGTGATAATGAGGATGATTGTAAAGGCATTTTGCTTTTTTCGTTCATACAACAGTGCTGCTAGGTTCCTAATCAGCCTCTGTTAATGTTGTCACACGAAGCTCACTCCTGCTACTTAGGAGAGTGAGTGTTGCGTGACGACACTAATAGCGGCTGCCTAGGACACCATAGTGCTGCATGCACTTTTTATTCTCTTTAATACTTTTCAATATATAGTAAGCAAGTAGTTTTGATGATTTTTGGTAATTATTGTTTCTTAAAGATAGTCTGCCTACTGGAGTACTAACCAGTGAGGAAGAAAGAGTCCTCAATAACATGGTTGTACACCGCTACTTTAGGTCACGTGAGCTTGGCGTCGTCAAAACCCCGACCGGAAACGTGGCAATGGGTCACGTAATGACTGGGATTTGCGCGGGAGCTAGTCGCAAGAGCATTCTTATCGCTGGCGTATCTATTGACAATCTTTATGCTGCGACTATTTCTGGTGACCTTGGACAAACTGCTTTGCATAAACAGATCGACCAATCACGACTGCTCTTTGGTCCCGGAGGCTTTTGGTCGCCAAATGAAAACTGTCCAGCCACTTTCAACGCCCCATCATCGCAAACTTCCGAAGCAACTAATGCAGAACTCCTTGGTGATATCGATGGGTTTCTACTGGGGTACAACATCCCTGATTATGTTTCCAAAAAAGTTCGACTTGGTCAGTTGTTGAGAATGTACTATTCAGGGGGAGTTCTCTACGACACTTCTTTCGTTAGTTGCAGCAGGAAGCTAAAGTTTACGCAATTGGTGAGACGTGATACGTTGGGGACACAAGTTCAGGGTTTCATGAACGGCCTCACTGAAAGGTGGCGCGGTAGTGCAGATTTTTCTAGCGTGCCAAGCAGTTCGATTCCACATCTCGCAACAACTACTGTTACAGAATTTTTCAAACATCTTGGTAAGCTACATTACCTCTTTAGTTATTCTAGGTAAAAAATATCCTTTAATTATTTTTCAACCAATTAATATATATTTGAATAATTGAGTGACATTGTGTAAATAAACTATTACTATGATAAAGATATTTGATAGCTTGCTACATAGCAGATAGCATGAACTTTTAAAACTTTTATTGCCCTGTTTTTTAGATTCCATTTCTTCTACGACAACGTGTTCACCCCAAAGCAATGAAGGTTCGTAGACTAACTGGTTGGCTGGTTGGCTGGTTGGCTGATCTTCTATCGTTATTATGTTTTCATTGTTTTGTTGATCAACAGGTTGTGAACTTCCTGCAAACATCATTTTTGTCATGGACGAGTCTGGAAGCATTGGAAGCTATAATTATGAAATCGAAAAAAGTTTTGTCATGTAGGTCATCATATCACTTGTAAGATACTCATTCGATTCACATTAATACAGGGACGTTAAAACTGCAGAATGGGTACAAACCTTAGCGACAGAGTTTTCATATAGGAAGTCACACTTAAAAATTAACGTTTGAAACAAAGCTATAACAATCAGGGAGTATCAAGGAACGCTACCCAATTATGGACAGTCGTATACAAAATCATAGAATACGACTAGAAGATTACTATACGTATACTCTACTGTGTAGAAGGGTGGATAGCGCTATCCGATGGATAAACCCTTATCCAGTGGATAAATCGATTCTGTTGTCTAATACATTTATCCATTGGATAAGATTTGTCTTTGGATAGCTCTATTCCCCCTTCCTACAACTAGGCCCAGAAGTAGAATTATATTCAACATTCATTGACCAAGGGCGGATCCAGCCAAAATTTTAGGGGGGGGGGGGGCTAATTGAGTTTAGGAGGGGTTAATTGTGTTTCTTCCGTCAACACAACAGAATACAATATAAAAAGGCATCGTTTTTTTCTTCTGAAGGGGGGGCGCAGCCCCCCTTTGCCCCCCCCCCCTCCCCCCTGGATCCGCCCTTGTTGACAGCAACATTATTACGTACATTATTGCATTATACGTATATATCATTTCGTCATATGTTGTACAAACCTACTGACTTTATGTTTCTTCGCAGCAAGGTACTTGGTGACTTTGAAATCTCCCCGATTCAAACTCGGGTTGCTGTAATAGAGTATTCAGGTTCCGCCAGATTGGCGATTGATTTAGATACGTATGGATCAAAGACAAGGTTAAAGTGTGCCGTAGAAGCAATTCATCACCAAGGTTAGAAGTTGATAAATGGTCATCATTCATGGTGTGCGCTTTGAGTTATGGATGGCTGCTACAGGTTGGCAAGCAGGATTTAAAAACTCAAGCGCTCAGCTTTGATAAGTAATGCACCATGGGATTGTCAGAGTAGTGGGGGAAAATCATGATGTGAAGCGGAGTACTTCTCAACACTTCGCTACTGCTTTGCCAATATCCCTAGCACTAACAAGCAGATTTTTATTTCTTTTATAAAGTATATAGAAGCTGAAATTCCAAAAGGTATTCTGGGAAATGACATGATTATCCTTAAGTGATGTATTCATTTGAGATACACAGTCGCTCAATAATTTATGAACATTCCACTAGTTGCATCACTAGTTACATCTAATAAATATACTTCCCGTGTACAATTTCGGTCTCAGGTCCTACTTTCTATGTTTTGAATCCGATAAGGAATTTGCAAATGAGTGTATAAGTCACAGCATTTGACGATGATATTTTCTATTGACTATCAGTAAGTTTGCTGCTGCTATGAATTGGTATGATTTGCCTAAGGATTTAAGAGAACTTAGCTCTTTTTCCATTTTTAAAAACAAGCTTTTTAAGTATTTTTCAGATTTTGATTTTAAAAAAAGAGCATAAGTGTACTGTACGATAGATTTTTTCTTCTTCTTCATATATTTATTTAATTATTTAACCAATAATCTACACTGAGGCACGAAAATCACGCGTTTTCGACATATTTTTTGTAGCCTAATGTTAGTAGTATAGGGAATGGGGGTTCCAGCGCAATCTCAACACGGGCAAGACCCGTGTCAAAAATCCACCTACGGAAACAACCCACTCCAAGTGTGGTTGGGGGCAACAGCGCAAATATGTTAGTCTATATATGGAGTGCGAAGAATGTAAGAGAACTTTTAAGAAAGAAGCGGATTTGAAAAAGCATTTGAAAATGAAGACGAAGTGTATGAGCAGTTATGATTGTGGATGTGGTAAGAAGTTTGAGACTAAGGTTAAATTGTTTTGGCATTGTCAGGACTGTGAGTACGACTACGACGACTTAAAAAGTGCTTGGTATTAGGTATAAAATATTTCCTATTATATAGATGGAATCCCAAAGCAACTTCAGCACGGTGTCAATACCCGGTAACGGTGAGATTGACGTTAGACAGTTTTGGCGTCAGTCAGAAAGGAAGGTTAAAAGGACTCTCCGAAAAGGTATAGAAGAATTAGGAGCCCTGAAAGCGAGCATAATGGTAGAAGTAAGTTTGTCAAAAGACGAGGTAATGACGACAGCAATGCTGCGATCAAAGTCACTGGTTATATTAGAGTCCACGAATCTGGATAGGTCACTCAGTGAAGCCTTAGAAGCAATAATGGAGTCGCTGTCTAACTACACGAAAGAAGGATCGGGTTGGACAGTAGAGGAGGTTGAAGGAATAGAGATAAGTATAGCCAGGTACGTACCCATACGAGGGGGGAGTTACGTACCGCTACCAACGTGGGTAGAAAGGAAGAAGGCTATTGTAAACGTGAAGAATGAAGACAATCAATGCTTTATGTGGGCAATCAGGTCTGCACTGTATCCAGCAGAGAAGGATCCCTGTAGGACAAGTAAGTATCCCACAGATGATTTAGAGTGGGATGGTGTGGAATTTCCCATGCAGTTGATAGACATCCCCATATTTGAGGAAATAAACGATCTAGCAATTAACGTTTACGGAGTCAGAGAGCAGACGATAGTACCGTTAGTTCTGTCAAAAAGTAAAGGAGAGCGCGTACATTTATTCTACCACGGCGGACACTACTCATGGGTTAAACACATTAGCAGACTATTCTACAGACATACTAAGCACAAAGGTAAAAAGTACTTCTGCGACTGCTGCTTGCTGTCATTTACATCCTTAAATACCCTAAAGAAACACGATGAGATCTGCCGCGGAGTCGAAGAAGTGGCGCAACGGATCCAGATGCCCACCAACAAAGAGCTTTCATACGCAGACCATCAAAAGCAGATGCAAGTGCCTTACGTGATATATGCAGACTTCGAAGCGTTGATAACTAAGGAAGAGCAGAAACGTGGCGCCACGAATAAGGTAGGATTACACGAGATCTGCTCCTTTGGTTACATAGTAGTCAGATCAGACGGTAAAGCAAACCCTCCTGTGATTTACCGAGGTAAGAACGCAGCTAATGAGTTTCTAGAAGCATTGCGAGAAGAGGAGGGGGAGATTAGAGAACAATTAAGACGTCCAAAGAAGATGGAATTTACCAAAGAGAACCAGGAGGCTTTTAACAAGGCAAAAAAATGCCACATTTGCCAACATACGCTTCTTCAGTTTGGAAGACGAGCCAAGAAAGCGTGGGATGAAGATGGAAAGTATCTAGGAGAAGCTCATTTTAAATGCGGGAAGTATGCTAAGAAAGGTGAGAAGCCGGGAAAGCCCTCCACGCACTGCATTCACTGCCACAAAGCATTTGTTGAGGATTTCTATGTGGATAAGGTTAGGGATCACTGCCACATCACGGGTAAATACAGAGGAGCGGCCCATTGGAAATGCAATATAAACTTCAAAGTAAATCCAGACATGGAGATTCCGGTGTTCTTTCACAACCTCCGCGGTTACGACTCCCATTTGCTACTACAAGGAACAGACGGCTCCGACGTCAAATGCATACCCAACAACAAAGAGCGCTACATGTCCGTAACTGTGGGTAAGCTAAAGTTCTTAGATTCGCAGCAGTTTATGGCGGACTCCTTAGCAAACCTCGTAAAGTATAACACCAACTTTCCCATTTCCAGTCAATACGGCGCGGAAAGGAAAGGAGTCTACCCATACGAATACATGGACTCCTGGGATCGATTCAAAGAACCCCTACCACCCAAAGATCGCTTCTACAGCACCCTAAACGAGTCTGGTATAAAGGATGAGGAGTACCAGCATGCGTTAGACGTGTGGGAAAAGTACTCCTGTGAGAACATGGGTGACTACCACGACATCTACCTAAGGTCTGACGTAGTGCTGCTTGCAGATGTTTTCCAAAGCTTCAGAAAGATGGCTATGGAATATTACGGATTGGATCCCGCTAATTTCTACACGGCTCCTGGGCTCAGCTGGAGTGCTTTGTTAAAGAAGACAAATGCGCAGTTGGATCTCCTAACGGAGTACGACATGTATCGGTTTATGGAAGACGGTATTCGTGGCGGCGTATGCGGACCCAGCCGACGTTACGCCCGCGCAAACAACCCCTTAGTAGAGCACGACCCAGAGAAACCAACCACATACATTTACTACCTGGATGCGAATAACCTTTATGGTTGGGCAATGTCACAGTACCTACCTGTGAGAGACTTCGAATGGGATCCAGTGAAGCCGATAGACTTCTACATGCAGGTAGGAAAGGAGGAAGACAAGGGTTACGTCTTAGAAGTGGATCTGGAGTACCCAGAGCGCCTGCACGACGAACACAATGAGTTCCCCTTAGCACCAGAAGCGATAGAGATACCATTTAAGCAGCTAAGTCCGCTGCAAAAGCAAATGTGCCCTGGTTACAAACCGTACAGGAAACTAACTATGAACCTGATGGATAAGAAGAATTATGTGGTACATTACCGCAACCTGCAGTTCTACGTGCGACACGGAATGCGCGTAGAGAAGATCCACAGAGTCCTAAAATTCACGCAGGAACCCTGGATGCGCCCCTACATTGACTTTAACACGCAAAAGCGTACCGCAGCGAAAAATGACTTCGAGAAAAACCTCTTCAAACTGATGAACAACAGCGTGTTCGGAAAGACAATGGAGAACATCCGCAAGCGCGTAAGCGTAAAAATAGTCAGCACCAAAGAGGAAGCAGAAGCATACGTGTCACAGCCAGGCTTCGTTAGATACGTAGAAATGCTGAACTTCTACGTGATTCACATGAAAAGGGCAAACCTCTTACTAAACAAGCCCGTTTACACAGGCTTTACGGTGCTGGATCTATCGAAGCTGCTTATGTACGAGTTCTACTACGATAAGCTTAAGCCAAAGTACGGAGACCGCTGTCGCCTCCTGTACACAGACACCGACTCCCTAATTCTAGAAGTGCAAACGGAAGACGTTTACAAAGACTGCCTCCCCGACATAGACGAGTACGACACCAGCGGTTACCCGAAGGAGCACTTCCTTTACTCTGCGAAGAATAAGAAGGTAATTGGGAAGATGAAAGACGAAATGTTAGGAAAACCCATAGTAGAGTACGTGGGTCTGAAACCAAAGATGTACAGCGTGCTAAAGTTAGACGGCGTAGAAAAGAAAGCTAAAGGCGTAAAAAAGTATGTGGTTAAGAAGGACATTACGCACGAGTCCTACCTCAACGTATTACGAACACGCAAGGAACAGCGGCATAAGATGAACAGCCTGCGCAGCTATGGTCATCAGATACATAACGTCACGCAGGAGAAGGTGTCACTGTCTGCATTTGACGGTAAGCGATGGATGTGTGATGACGGAGTGCATACGATAGCATTCGGACATCACACGATAAGCAGTTCTTCCATGACGAACCCACGTGTGGGGCCATCGTGAAGATAATACAAGATGGGCTGACCCTTCTTAGCTATCGCACTTCGGATCTGATAAGTTTCCAAAGACCAATTAGGATCCGTAGCTCTTTTGGATCCTCCTTCTAATTCACCCGACTCATAGAGATATCGAACCGTGACATCGCCTAATCTTTTTTCCTGGGGGAAGACCGCCCTCGAACTTCTGACGAAGGACTTGTGTTCCACGTGTTTCTTTTTTATGGCATCCTTGGGTTTCATTCCCGTAGCCCTGGCCGCCTCGTTGTTCGAAGCTGCGACGACCTGGGGGAGCCTCTGAGTCCATTCCCTGTTGCGTTTGGAGGGATCTTCCAGCTCTTTCCAATACTGGTACCCAAAGAGACGCTCGGCCAAGGTCTTACTGAATCTTTCGACGATGCTCTGACCCCTGTGGTACTCTGCTTTAGCTCTTCTAATCTTAGTGTCGTGGTCTTTCAGGGTCTTGGTAACCACGCCCATAAACTCCGTCCCCGCATCCACTTGCAGCAGCTTAGGCCATTTCAAGACGCGCTTATAAACCCTACCTAGGGCTTCTGCGACTTCCCCAGAATCCTTGCTGGTTATAGGTTCGGCGTCCTTATATCTGCTTGCGATATCAACTACGGTCAAAGCGTACCTATAGGTCTTTCTTCTCACCTTGTCGTGCGGCAAGAAAAGCAAATCCGCCTGATGAACTTCATTGGGGGTATTTACGGTAAAGCTGGGCCTGGGAATGTACTTGGGCACGGGAAGATAAACCTGCCAGAGGGTTTGTTTTTTCAACCAATTCTTAGCCGTTTCTTCTGATACCCTGGCCGCGGTCGCGAGTTTCTTGATGGCCGACGCTCCTTTCCAATAGCCTTCGGGTCCATAGTAAATCCTTTTAAGTTTGTCCTCTACGCGACCCATTATATGAATAGAATCGCGCTTCGCTTGATTCAAGCGAAGGATAAAACAAGATTGATCTTGCGTCCGTTGAAATCCACCGTCTTTCCGTCCACTTTAATGGTAATGTTTATGCTTTCTACCAAATGAGATAAGTCATAGCTTAAAGAAATGGGAGTGTATTCTACTGGGTCAAATGGATTACCTTTGGGTAGAAACTTGGATATAAGAGAAGACTTTTCTCCATTGTTGTAACTATGAACCAAGTCGCAATAGACTTCGTAAGAGGATGCGACTTTCCATTTTACGTCAAGTTGACCATTGATCGTGGTACTAGTAAGGCCCAGGAGTTCTACCAATGGACTGCCCTTTAAATTAGCGCTTCCACTATTTTTCTTGAATTTCATTTCAAGGGGTAATCCTGTGGTAAGAGTATATCCATGCTTTGCTAGCTCCTTAGCCAGTGTTATGGGGGTGTAATGGGAATCTGGTATTTTTGGTTTGGTACCGGAAGTTCCGATGACAAAGCCATTAATTAAATTATACCAAGAATTGTACAAAGAGCAACTAACCAGCCGAACCCTTTCCGCGCGGATGGGAGGATTCAGATAAGTAGTAAAGTTATTCTTGTCGCTTTCCAAAAAGACGATCATTATATTAGATACGCCAAGGCCACGCCTCCCGCCAGCCCTGCGACTCCTACAAAGACCAATTCATTGTCTTTTTGTTTCTTAGAAGGCTGGTAGTAATTCTTGAACTGAGGCTTTTTCATTCTAAAGTCGGGGTGTGCTTGCGCATAAAGTTTGAAGGCGTAGTCTGTGTTTTCGAAGTTCTTGTCTGCCTGCATTTTGTCTTGGTAGTTCTTATCCAACCAATCCCTGTAAGCTTGTCTTTTTTCATTCCAAGCTGCCACGTCCCGCTGATATTTCTCCAGCGCTAAGTCGTGTCTCTTCCTTTCGGCGGCACCGCTTTTGTCGCCTCTGACTAATCTATCCAAATATTGACCGCCATAATTAGCTCCAGTGAATGCTAAAGCTGCAATGACTCCACCTGCGACTAAGCCAGCCATTATATATTACGTCGTAGGCAGGTACTTTTCCTTTCGTAGGTAATCCTTTAGCATGATAGCCCCGCCTACGGCAGCGGTCATCTTAGCAAAGTTAGCGAAGCTCTTGCTTGGGTCTTCAGTAAAGTCTTCTTTGAGCACTTTCTTACCTACCCAACCCATACCCGCAACAATAGAAGTAATGATAGCTGCTTCTTCAACAGTTTTCAACAACGCGGTCGACATTATATTACAAAGCGAGAAGGTTATTCCATTTCAGGGATCTTACTTTTTCTAACCTCCACAGGTGCGTGATATGTTGCGGCCTCCCACTTTACTTTTGGCTTCGTAGCCCGCCATTGTAAGTAGAGGCTGCCTGCTGCTATAGCGACTCCTAACGCGCCAATGACGTACCCAGGATTGATAAAGGATTCCTCTTCTCTTTCCTCCACCTTTTCCTCCTTCTTTGCTTTGTTCTTTTTATTCATCTCCGCGAGCTTCTTTCCGGCAGCGACTCTGCCCGGAGATTTAGCCTTGGTAATCTTGGTATCTTCTACGGGAGCCTTTTCTGGTTGTTCTTCGGTGTCACTCATCTTATATTAAGGGACTTGAAGGACTTGACAAGTAACTTGATGACGACTTGACAATGACTTGGCAATGACTTGACAACGACTTGACTAAGTACTTGAGAATGACTTAAGGACGACTTCACTAAGTACTTGAGGTGACTTGACAACGACTTGACTAAGTACTTGAGAATGACTTAAGGACGACTTGACTAAGTACTTGAGGTGACTTGACAACGACTTGACTAGGTACTTGAGGCGACTTGATCAGGTACCTCAGTAAGTGCTGCCTGGAAGACCTTTTCAACGTCTCTGTTCTTCTTGAAGTCCTTCCAAGAGGCCGTAAGTTCCTTCAAGTCGACGTGCTGAGCTACGTGAAGTGCCGCAGAGGCGACTGCCATTAACTTACCGCACTTCAAAGACAACCAGCCGCAGGTTATCTTAAGTTCTTGGGCGATGACATAGTCCTCGCTTATGTCCTTCCGCAGTTGCTCCACGTCGTCTATAGGCAGTGCAAGTCCAAGCAATTTAGTTGCAAGTCGGATAGCGGAGTCTGCGACGGCGTCTGTGGTCTTACTTGCAAGGGCAGCCTCGTACCTCTTATGGAACTTCTTAACTTCCTCTTCTGACAACTTATTAACTTGCTCATGGGTAAGTTCCTTGCCTATCATTTCTTTGCACTTCCCCGAAGACACAAGGATGTTAAGTTGTTCCTTGAGGTTACTTTCATCTAACTGCGTGGGGACTTCATCTAAGAGCTGCTCAATGTCCATATATATTAAAGATCGCAGATCTTTATGGAATACGGAAACCTCAAAGAGAAGATCATCTTGGAATGTTGGTGCGTTTTTAAATGCCGCATGTATTCGTGTAACTGTTCCTTGGATATCTCACCGCCGTAGTCGCTTAAGATGGTTTCCAGGTCAGACTTACTTGGAGTATAAAATACTACGAGAGAGCCTATGTTTTCCCTGAAGGGCTTAGAGACACTAGTAAGCTGCTGCGAGAGTAACCAAACGCTGATATTGTCATGCCTACCGCTGAAAGCAAGCTTCACCAATTCGGAGGTGCGCTTTTTTACGTCGTCCCCGCAGGCGATGTCATCCAGTATGAGGAGTGTCTGCGTATCTTTAGGGAATTGTTTGTGCCAGATCTTCAAATGGCTGGATAACTCGTTGGGGTCTAAGATATCTACGAAGAAGTCGTCGTCTTTCACTCCTATGCCCGTCCAGGTGCGGTTATTCACGTAGGTGGGGCATAATAACACGATATAGTCGAAGCGGTATCTAAAGGGCCCTAATAGCTGCTCCACGATGAACTGGGTCTTTCCGCAGCCGGTGGGTCCTACTATCAGAGCGTTATAAGGCATGTGATCTGGGTTCATTATATCCCTCCTCTCGAAGGGAACTTGTTCCCTGATATATATGGAGCCAGTGGAAGCAGTGCAAAGAATTGTCGCCGACGCAAAGGATAAAAAAGGCACCATAGAAATGCAAAGGGAGGAGATAAACCGGTTAAAAGAGCGCGTGCAGGAATTGTACGATGAAATGTGCGGTCTGAAGCGTGCAGAACGGTTTGGCGCCTTGTTGACGATTGCGACGTGGGCTAAAGAGTCCGTTAAGGACTTCATTCGATATCCCCCGTAAGTATATGGATTACGTTTGCATGGAGTGTGGACAAGCATTTGAAACCCAAAGCGAGTTAAACCATCACTTAGATTGGCTGTAAGAGCACGGAAAGAATTCCAAAAAGATGTCTGATAATGTTGACATCTAGGTTAAATAATTGTTAAGACTAACTGGAAAGAATCTTAAAAGATGTCTGATAATGTTGACAATTAGGTTAAATAATCGTATGTTAAATGGAGGATAAGATACTGTTAAGTATATATGGACTGCTCGTCGTGTAAGAAGAAGTTCAGCACCAAGCAAAGACTACAATACCACGTTCGTAATGGAGTTTGTACGAAGGAATTGCGTAAATTTTGTAAGGATTGTGGTAAAGAATTCAGTACTTTTCAAAAGATGCAACAACATCAAGACAAGCGTATTTGCATACTTTGCAAGGGCTGTAATAAGGAATTCCCTTCAGGGATACAGCAACATTTAAAGAGAGGAGTTTGTGAACAAAGCAGGCAGTGTAGTTTCTGCAATAAGATACTTAGTAGTCGTCAACGTCTTCAGACGCACAGAAAGACGCACGAAGCGAAGTATAAGTTTCTTTCCCGCGCTTACGACTTGGAAGGCGTGGATTGTTACCAATGTGCGGATTTGATGAGTCGCTGTCCTCATAAAGAGGATTATTTAAGGAATCGTATAGATTACCATAAGACGATAATACGTACTTTCCCTTCCTTCGAACATATGGAAGGAGTTCAGTGGACTAAAAGAGAGTATTGGAGGCAGGAACGTAATGCCTGTGGTTGCGTCAGAGAAGAAGAACATATCTTCAACTGCCTTAACAAAGATTAACCTAAACGTCAACAATATTAGACGCTATTTAAAATAGACCCTGAGCAGCCTTAACAAAGATTAACCTAAACGTCAACAATATTAGACGCTCTTTGATATATGCTAGCCTACGCAGCCGCATTCTTTGGAGGATTCCTAATTACCCCTTCAATATATGGACTGTATTACTTGCGAACTACCTGCCGACTGCATTACGCCACCGATACCCAAACCGCGTAAAAAATACACCTGCCTTCATTGCGACAGGGTATTCTCCGAAGGATCCTTTGTGGGGCATTGGTGCTCCGCGGATCCTAAAGCGCAGCGGACTTTAGCAGAGCGCTTAACTACAAAGAGGAGATGGAGTGACTGTTCTTTCAATGTCAAACTTCCATCGGCCATTTACCTTACCATAGCTGCGTAAGTGGGTGAATTCCTCACCCTGAATTACGTACCGCACGCAATCCGGCGCCCAAAGGGAATATTCCTTGCCTTCTAAGTCTTTGAGGACTAACCGTAAACGGTCAATGTCTTCGAAGACGACGTAATTTTTTATTTCGTATGCTTTACCGTGGACAAGATCACGCCAGTGAGTCAAGCTGAGCTTCATTATACCTATGGAATATCTTTAGGTGCGTTTTCAAAGTGGCGTAGGACTTAAACCGCTTTACACAGCCCTTACAGGGAATACGAATGCCATCCGCGTAATCCATCAGGGCACGGCAGATGATGTCGTAATCGTTGCTAACCATCGTTAGGTAACCATTTACGTCAAGCTGCGAGATTTTATTAGATTGCTTCGCGGACAATACGCCGTTCCCCTTTGGGGTCTTTAACTCAATGCACAACCCGCGGTATTTCTTGTGGGCGTTAAGGATTAAAAGGTCTGGCTGGCCGGCTTGGTAACCTTTCCGCCAGCAGGTTATTCGCTTGCTGTCTGAATCTTGAAGTTCGCCAAGACCCGGCGCTATGATGAAATCGGGGTAAAACCTACGTGTGTAGTCGACGACCTTCGCGTGTAGGTCGGCTTCATTTTCGATCTTGAATACTAACTTGTTTGGGCCGCCAAACCGCCTTTCTATTGCATATTTACCCGTTTTCCTTAGCGCGGGTAGGACTTCCTCAAAGACCCAATCACGAAACTCCACAGCTTTGGGTAGTTTGGAGCTAAATATCAGTTCGTACAAACCAGGTTCGGATATAAACACGGAATGTGGTTGCGTAGTAAAGGAGCGGTGATTCGCAGCCCCTTGTAGATCAACCCATTTTTTCTGATATTTCTCAGATACGTGTGCTCTAATTGCATCTCTAGGGCGCTCATAGCCCAACGCCAAAGCCACCTCCTTTGCTTTGAAGTACAAAGTTTCGCCTTGCACTATGCATTGCAGTTTGGTTTCGTTGTTTTCAAATACGCGAAGCATATTATACGTAAGGAATATTTTTTATCCTTTCGCTTGGCTCAAGGAACGCGAGCCTAGTAGGCAACGCTTTTTAGCTGATTCATTTCCACGCTTAGCTGCGCGTCTGAGACTACGAAAATGTACGCGTTTATCTTAGTAGTGTCGCTGGCATGTTTGGTGCGCTTGATCTCCAACGTAATGCCGTCCTGAGTATTTACCAGGCGTAAACCCTGACCATGTAGGTCTTCGTCGTTCGTTGTACGCATGTCGATCCACAGCGCATACTTATCCTTAAAGAATTCCTTTGGACCAATTTGGTCACCAAACTTACGCGCGACTTCCCGGTACATGTCCTCAGGCTTTATCCCTTGTGAGTAAACCTTATTAGGCACTCCGTTAATGCTAACGCCTACGTTAGTGATGTTAGGATTAAAGAACGCCTCAGAGTCACGCAATCCTGCCGTATATGTTTTTGCAAACAGTAACATTACCCCTGTAAGGCTGCGTCTGGGTAGGTTAATGCTTTGGTTGATGACCTCTTCGACGTTGTTCGTGAAGCTAAAGGTCTTGTACATCACGACGTGATCGTAAAGGAAAGCCTTCCCGGCGCTGTATTCCATACCAGCGCTACGTGCTAAGTCTTCGCTGTATACCGTTTCATACTGTAGCTCTAAGTTAGTAACGGAGTATGGGTGGACGGCTGAGGAACTTACGTCCTTTCCCTGTAGGATGTTCGTAGTGTCTGCTAGGGTTACTTCGAACTGCAGCTCGCTTAGCTGCCTTGGGTAGTATGCACCGTGGTTCGTGATAACTTCGAAATCTAATGGAACGACATATTTAGTGCCATAAGCTGTCTTTATTTCGTCTTCTCCTGAGGCGCCAGAGGTTGCGCTTCTTACCTTGCGTATGGCATCACTGGCGATTCCCTGCTCTATCCTTTGCGCGCGGTCAAATGCAGTCAACCATAAGTCTTTGTACGTGGTATACAAATCATACCTGTTTAAGTCCAGCAAGGATTCCCCGGCGAACTTCACCCGCATCTTTGAGACAATGTTGCGACCAAGGTCGTTGACGACGTAACGCACGTCCGCAGTGCTTGGTTGTATTGCTAGGTCAAACCTTAGCGCCAGGGTGCCAGGAACTAAGACTAGGTTATCCGTTAGGCGGGGCACGCCTACGTACAGGGTTTCCCCTGGCTTAGCGCTGCTGGGGGTAAAGGTGACACGGTGAAAGGTGCGTTCTGCTTTCAGTCCGCCAACCTGCTTAGGTAATACGTTGGGGTTCAACTTTGAGCTTATCATATATAATGGAAGTAGAAGGAACGGATTTTGATCCCCTTACCGAAGAAGGTCAAGTCGACATTAACGACGAAGAATACGACGCATGGACTAAAGGCGCGGAAACCGACCCCCTAATCTACGACATGGCTCTAGAAAACAAGTATGGTAATAGATGGAAAAGCTTCAAGGCCGCCTTGAATCGCATGTGGCAATCAAAAAACCACGGCAGCCCCGTCCCTGAGTACTTGGAGCTTCAAAACATAGAGCAGCCTGAGGCAGCCGCGCGGGAAACTGTAGAGTGGGCAACGCAAGAGCTAACGCAGCGCTATTCCCACTTCGAGGCCGACGACGTAAGGCTCACAGAACGCGGAAACAAAGTCCTCATAAGCGTTCAAGACATGAGATATCCCGACAAAAACCGTTGGACCAAACCACAAGTCCTCTTTGACGAAAATGGCTCGGTCAAGGTTAACGTGGCAAGATTAAGGGGCTTCCAAGTGGCTACCCGGAGTGCGTTAGAAAGGTTGGAAACCCTAAATGAACGGGTTGCGCTAGAAAAACGCGTCGAGGGGCTACAAGAAACGTTGGAAGAAAGGGAGGCAGAATACATGAGGCAAAACCGACTACTTCTCGATGCTCAAAAGAGAGAAGTTGATGACAAAACCCAAAGAATAATAGAAATTAGAGGACAAAGAGACAATGCCCTACGCGATAGAGACCAAGTCCAAAGGGCTTTCGACCTCGCCTTACAGGAGCTAGACCTGACAAAAGAGGAAGCTAAAAACTTGCATATCACCATATCCGGCTCTTTGGAGGAACGGCGGCAGTTGGTTGTCGAAATCAACACTAAAGAGGAGCAAATCCGGCAAAGAGATCAGGCCATCGAAGACCTGGAGGGGCAAATAGAGCGGCAGCAAGAAGTAGTTGCGGACCAGGCTCGTCCCGAAGAAGAAAGGAAAGCAGCTCAAAAGGAAGTAGATATGCTTGAAATACGCCTTGCGGAATTGCGGGCTCAAAAGGAAAACCTGGAAAAAGAGCTGGGGCTTACCACCAAGGAAAAGGTAAAAAGAGCCCTTTTGAAGTATGGCGTTCCGCTGGCATTCGCGGTCGCTATTTCGAGCGTAGTAGGAGTTATCCTATCCGCGCTTAAGGCTACAGGCGCGGGCGTAAAGAAATTAGGCAATGGACTAACGGACTTGGGAAAAAAGATGGCAGCCGGTCTTCCTGGGCTGCTGGGTTCGGTTGTTTCCTTGGCACTTAGGGCCGGCGGCGAACTGTTGAAGTTCGTGGGCAACAACATTTGGATCTTGGTTGTCGCTATTGGAGTGGTACTCCTGAAGAAGATGAAGGCTTAATCTTATCCTTGTGTATTACTGGTGGCTTATCGTCGTCGGGCGCCCGAGGCGTCCTCGACTGGGGATAAGTAAAGTTAGTATTCGCACCGCCTTGATAATGCGGAACTAGCGGCAGCACGCTCATGGTGCTAATGGTCTTATGGTTCCAGGTCGAATCTATAGCAGGAGTGCCCACAGCATTTATTCGAACGTTACCATCAACAGGAAGGAGTTGCAGCCGAGCATACTTACAATTGACTAACATATGAAAAGTAATTGGCGTTAAGTCTTCACCTGATGCCGTGCAGGGCTCCATTGAAAAATGGGTAACTTTCCTGGCGTTCGTTGAAGTTCGATAAGGAAGCAAGGGCTCGTCGTTCTCATCAATAAGTCTAAACCCTGCATTCGCACCATTTCCCGTATTAACGCTAATGGTGCAAATAATCAATGCAGTGCCCCCAACTTCAACCCACATGCCAGCGTCTTTCCAATCAGCAGATTCATCATGGTTCTTTTCCTCTAAATAGTAAACGTAATGAGTTTCCTTCTGATGTGGGTTGTTCATATATCTAAAGGCTTAACACCGTAAGAGTGCTAATGGTCATATGGTTATAAGCTGTATCTCTTTGATCCTCTATGCTATTTACCGTGACCTCTCCCGTATCGTCTACTCTTATCTGTAGCTTTACCTTCCCATGGCAATCAGCAACCATGTGGAAAGTCCAAACCGACAAATTCTCGGCGCTATTTATTGGCGGCTCTACGGAGAAATGTGTGGGCTCCCTGTTGTTTGTCTTATTTCTCATAGGCTGCAGTACGCCGTTGTCATCGCAGAAACGAAATCCTACGTTGGCATGGCTGATCGTGCCAATGCAAATACTACAAAGGATTAACTTCTTCCCTGAATAATTCAAATTCACGGACATCCCCGTGACATCAACCCAAGCCGCCTGGGTGTATTTTTTCTCGCCTGTGTAAGTCGTATAAACACAATCTACTCCAGCTACGTAGGGGTTGTTCATCGCCATATATAATAACTCAGACCAATGCTTGCAGCTGCTAAGCCGGCTTTTAGTAAGTTGTGGTCATATTCCTCGGTAACCTTCTTTACTGGTTTCTTTGGCGGCACGTACACCTTCTTTAATGGTTTTTCTACCTCTTTTTTTGGTTTCTCTACGAAGTGAGTAATGCCCTTGGTCATGTCAGAGTTCACGTCATTCACCCCAAACTTCATATCCTTAGTAGCTCGCTGCAGCTTGTTGTTATAACCCACAACGGAATTGGTGTTAATAACCAAATTACTTGGCATTAACCAACAACCAGGCGACAAAGCGTAATCCAGCCGCACTTTGGATTGCTGCACCGCTAATTGATATCTCTGCACCGATTTAGATATGTCATTTTCTATTATTGCGGACTCAAACAGGGTTAGGAATTCCTGTTGCGTTTCCTGTGAAGCGCCTTGGGATCCAACAATGGGGCTGCGGGTATTTACCTGCGCTCCCAGGATGCAGTACACGAATGCCTCTATGCTGCGGTTAATCCTGGCTAGGTTCCTTAAACCTTTTCCTTTCATTAACACAAATGGATCCCAAGTGCCGGGGTAGTTCGTTTGAATTCTAGTAATTAATGAATTATTACCCTTATTACCACCCATATCACTGAACTCTAACTCATTACTTGGGTATTCCTGATGTCCGTAGTCAGCCGGCTTCTCACCATTGGCACCCCAAACATAAACTATACCCAGCCCATGCGTCTTACCCTCCTTATACCGAAAATCTTTTTGCTGTGGTTTGAACTCATTAATTAACCTTTCCAGGGCTGCGGCGTCATATCGGTTATTCATTGGATTAAATACCTTATCTCCCGGTAGGGGTACGTTAAGCTCCTTCAACAACCTCCTTACCGTAAAGGCAACGTGAAACCGCATAAATGAAATATGAAACATGTCCGCGGCAACACCACAACCTTTAGTGGCAGCCCAAATAGCAAAGTTTAACTGCTGCGGCCAATACCGCATGTTGGGTCCTGCTAACCATTCCCTGGCCTCTTTACCCGACGTATGCTTCAACATCGTCTCTTTAAAGATATCCCTTACTACTACGTCAAATGATTGCTGACCCACTGGAATCTTCAAATGCGTTACCAATTTATCGAAGTCGTTTATACCACCTTGGGCGTCGTAAAATGGGTAATCTTCCTTGGCCATTAATAGATTCCTTGGAAAATTGGGTGGTACTTCTTTATGCTCGGGTTTTGGTGGCCTTTCTTTACGAACGGGCTTTGGTGCCTTCGAGTCCGCATTACTGTACATTCTTTCGCCGTTGAAGTAAATCCCATCGGATCTTCTTTCGAACTTACTGGCGTCTGCGTGTGGAAACATCTTCCTAAACGCTCTCCAGTTGGCATAATCCCGGTTGTCGTGATGTGGCTGCTCCTCAATATCATTCCCAAAAGCGTCGTACATTAGTATATATAATGGATGTCATACCATCAGCACCTCCACTTTATCCTGAACTTCCTAAGGAACCTAACGAAATGAATGCCGAAAACTTTCGTCTGAATAAAGCGAACTTAATCCTGGCTTACTTGGAAGGGCAAACAAAACACTACGAAAAAGTCCGAAAAAAATACGTTAGAGCCCGAGGTACGCTACATAAGATTGCGATAACTTCAGGATCCATATCCGTTGTGTTAACGGGCTCCGGCGTTGCTACTTCGCTTACTGGGCCGGGAATAATCGTTGGAGTTCCTTTGGCCGGCGTTGGGGCAGCCTGTGGTATTATTTCAGCCGTTGCTACGGGCATTATGAAACAGTTGTCAAGCAAAATATCCAAGCATGACACGACAATAGCTCTGTCAAGGGCTAAAGTAAATACAATTACTGACCTTGTCTCAAAGGCTTTGCGTGACAGAAAGATAGACGACGTAGAATTCTCGCTTATCTTAGCCGAAGAGGAAAAGTACGAGAAATTAAAGTCGGACATAAGGAATAAAAAAACAGTCGTAAAAGATCTTTCCGAGGAATCTCGCAAAAAGATCTACCAAGAAGCGAAAGAAGAGCTTCAAAGAAAACTCGCTCAGTAAATATTTACTTTGAAAAAAGCAAGACAGGATTCTATTTGCATATTGAACGCCGGCTGTCTGGTTCATATGCAAATTAATTTCACAAATCTATTTCACAAATGTGAAACGTTTTCACAAATGTGAAAGAAAATTGTGAAGGTTTTGATTGGCTGAAAACATATGACGTAATCGTTCACTATCTTCTTGGAATCCATCCTAACAGGGGGTGGTTGGGGTCTATCTTGTAAAATATTTCGTAAATTACGTCAGGGTAATAAGGAATATCCTTATCCAGCCGACAAAACATCCACTCGGCTTTTGTCATATCAGAAACCTCGGGAATAGACTTACCGGTAATTTCAGACAAAAGATAGGGAATAGCTTTGTAATATTTCCCTAGTTTTAATTTTTTCAATGTCTTCCGTAGACTTTGTGGGGTTGGCTCTTCTAAATGGTCTATGATTTTCTTCTTTACTTCGTTGTCTAAATATACCGGTCGATAACCTTGGATATGACTCATCCAGTCCCTAAAGTATTTTATTCTTTTGTATGGCGTCTTCTTACGACCTCCGTTGGAATAATATTGTTCCCTGGTAGCACAAGGCACGGCATTACGAATATTTTTACCGCACTCGTAACACTGTGCTGACGTGTCGTCTTCTATTTGCATTTTCTTACCACAACAAATATACTTATTTGGTTTAGTAGGTACAAACTTGGGTTTCAAGCACTTTACACAGAAATCATAAACAAACTCTTTACATTCTTCGCACTCCATACATAGACTAACATATTTGCGCTGTTGCCCCCAACCACACTTGGAGTGGGTTGTTTCCGTAGGTGGATTTTTGACACGGGTCTTGCCCGTGTTGAGATTGCGCTGGAACCCCCATTCCCTATACTACTAATGTTTCTGTTTTGATTTTGTTTTTGTTTTTCGAGCCCTCGTATATACAATGGATATATAAGTTTTGTGGACACGGGGTTTTCGTGTTTCTGTGTATATATGTATATATTATACTTAATTTTCTCTTTTCTTATATTTATACTTTTAGGTTCTCAATCGCAGATTTTAGTATATGATAGATTTTATTTAAATTTTTATAGATTTTATATTGCAGATCACCGGTTCATACCAGCTGTTCTATCGTGTCCAGCTGATCGGCTTTTTAAATCAGGGTAAATTATGAAATATTTTTCAGGCGGAGGTACTAATACCGCTGAGGCAGTTAGACTTGCCTACAATATCATGAAGACAGAAGAAGAGAAATCCCAACAGATCCAACAGATTATGATATTACTAACGGATGGGAGGTCAAATGATGAATCCGCTCTAGAGAGAGAGGTCAAAGTTGCAAAGGCAAATCTCACAGGTGATGATTTATCCATCATGGTGATTTTAATGCTGCTAGCTGTTCACAGGAAGACAAATATAACTTTTGCAGAATTAACCTCTCGGTTCAATTCTGTCGTTCTTTACAATGGCTACGGCCCTTGTTCTGTATTGTTTTTGTGAAGGGAGAAAAACTGGAAAACCTTGAGAAAATCCCTTGAAGAACGTAACAAAATCTGAGGATAAAAACCAATAGTACCAGCGGTCATTGGGGGATGCATAATTAGCAGCGTACCGCCTCCCATGAATAAAAATAAGGAACGAAGAATGTCGTTGCGCAAAAAAAATTTTTCAATAAAAATCTAACGTATATAAAGCTCCTGCACGTGTTGTGACAAAATAGAATTGCCGCGATGATTGTCATGGAATCGAATGCCCGCACCAATATTCTTTATGCAACTAGCACAAGCAAGCACGCCCTGATCATCATGGTCTTAAAGACTAACATGATTCCCTTCTTTACCAGGTCTGATATGAAGTATCTTTCTCTTTGCACATAGGCGTAACCATGATAGCCATTGGTGTTGGAGGGTACGACAGACATGAACTCGAGATGATTGCGACTGATCCCACCAATCACGTGTTTACGTCTACAGATTTTGCACAGCTGACTGACCTGGTGAAAACGTTACGCAATAAAACTTGCGACAGTAAGTTGAGCACATTGTGGAACCAATTATAACTGTGCCAGATATATGATGCCGGAATGACTAGTATAAATAGTCAGGCGTTAATATCAATTAATTGCAGGCTCACGGGCTCTCCTTCGAATTTTTATCGATACCCTGAAACAATATCTAGATTGATCAAAGTCAGGACTCGACCGGAAAACATGAAGGACAGATCCTTTAATGGCCTCTTGGACTCGGCTAACTTACAATTCAAATTAGAATTTATATTCAGTTGGGTTTTGTGGAGGGAGGGAAAGCGGAGAAGCCGGAAGAAACCCTTGAATGAAGGGAGAGACCTAACAAACTCTCCCCACAATTATAGTGAGTACTATTAGTCCGACAACCCAGAGTTGAGATGCGAATGCATCTTAATTTAGCGAGGCTTGCTTTCGATAGGAGCGTGGAACTTGTAAACTTGGCGGAGTTACTTGTTACTCGTCTTCTGTACTCGCCGCCATGTTATTATATTATTATTATTATTATTATTATTATTGTTGTTGTTGTTGTTGTTACTATTAATATAATTATACAGCTTCTCATTAATCCCATATAGGTAACTGTCCAATTATTTTCTTAATTGGACAGGTCTTGTTGATATGGGATTAATTAGGCAGCTATATAATTAATAGGTAATGGGATTTCATGCTCCCTAATCAAGAAATAATCAGACTCGAAAAATTCCTCTGACTGCCAAATTAGACTCGGCCTACGGCCTCAAACAATTTTGTCAGTCCTCGGAATTTTCCTCGTCCAATTATTTCTTAATTGGACAGCATGGAGTCCTATTAAATATACTTCTTCTTCTTATTATTATTATCATCATCATCATCATCATCATCATCATCATTATTATTATTATTATTATTAGCACCTGCTCGTTTGGCCATAAGTTTTCGTAACGACGGAGGAAAAAAATCAGTTACCGTTGGTTTCGTTTCGCCTGGGAGAGCTCGTTATTTCACTTTGCCAGCCAAGCTGTTTTACGGAAATCGAGATATCAACATTAAGGTATGTATCTTAAAATAACTGTTATAAATCTAGTTCTCTGATTGGTTAGGAGCACGTGATTAATGAAAGCACACAGGGCGCGTGCGCACTTTCAGTTGTGTAATTCCTTTCCAAAATAACGGTTAATGTAATTTGTATTTTATAAAAGAAATAAAAAACTTACTTGCTGTGCTGTGTGGAGTTATAAAGCACTTGGGGATTGGCAGAACACCCGAGAAGTGTCGAGAAGCACTCCGCTGCGCGAAAATGGAAGGTTTTGACCCAGGGCCTCAGTTATGATCGGGCAAAAAAGTAGGGTAGAAGGAATATCCCTTTAGCATTTTTATGTATAGTTAATATTTTCTAGCATTTCTATTCATTTTTATTGTTGAACTTGATATCAAGGTGACGCCATTCTTTGGATCGATTCTCGTTTATGCGTCAAGAACTAATAAAAACCCAGGACAAAGTAGCTACAAGTACAAGCTTGAGTCCAAAGGTAAAGCATCTATTGATATGGCTTTCACGGCTTTTCCACGGTGCCAATGGTGCCAAACAACTAGTTTTTAATGCTGACAGATACACAAAGAAGTTTCAGCCAACTAAAACACTAGAAAAAAAGAGTGCTTGAAGCTCGTGGAGACTCTGCGGATGAATTCTACAGGAAGGCGCTCCTAAGAGAGATCTAGATATGATCGCCAACTGGTTGGCTCAGTTGGTTGAGCATCGGACTTTCGTGCGGGAGGTCGTGGTTCGATTCCCGGCCAGACCAACACTCAGGGTCTTAAAATGACTGAGGAGAAAGTGCTGCCTTTGTAATTACATCTGCAAATGGTTAGACTTTCAAGTGGCTCGGACGACCACTTTAAATGGCGGTCCCGTCTCTCTACACTCATCATTACTAACCATCATCGGAGGGACGTAAGAACCACTGAGGACGTAAAGTAACCCTGGCAGTGACCACCCTCAGTATATATGTTGGATGAATTTAACAAAAGATTAGTCATCACTCTCTTTTGTTGTATCCTCCAACATGGCCGCCGTGTCTTTTGTAATTACATTTTCTTGGGAATGATTGAAAACCAGCAATACATACAATGGGGCCGGATGTACATAAGAACCTTATTTTGAGCCGGACTGAGTAAACATTTTTTGCATCAGGAAACTAAAATATTTGCCTACGTTTTTACGTTTTGTTCAGTCCATTATGTTTATATGCGAACTTCATGTCATGTGTTCAAAACATGGAGCGTTGAAGGTGATATTCCGAAAGGTATTCTGGGAAATGACATAATTATCCTCTGGGCCCGGTTGTACGAAGCCTGGATAGCGCTATCCGGCCGATAAACCTTTATCCAGTGGATACGTCGATGCTGTTATCCGATAAATTTATCCACTGCATAAGATTTATTTGTCGGATAGCGCTATCCAGGCTTCGTACAATCGGGCCCTGATGTGTTCATTTGTGATAGACAGTCTATATAAAACATGTGTTCAAAGCCTCTATACTCTCTGTCAGTGCAATATGAACATTTCACGAGTTGTATATCTACGAGATACCTCTAAGTAACATATTTCCCTTGCTCCATTTTTTATGAACCTAACAATGATTTTGCAATTGATTCTTCTCAAAATTATCGTGGATGCGAGGGTAACATGAAAACACGAAAGGAAACACACGTTTCTCGATGGAATTTGTGGCATTTCTTGTGTTGCATTTCCGCGTTAGTCTCGCATCCAAGGTAATTTTCGAACGTACGGTCCATTGAGTGTCGTATATATGGCCAAGAGGCAAGGGGCTGCATGGCCTACACGTTGTGTGCCGGGAGGTTCCTGATTTTGCGCAGTATTTGCTATTTGTTTGATTGACGCTACTCACGGTCTCTTTCTTGATTGACAGGTGTTGCGGGTGAATATTTGAATCTTCATTTCAAAGACGTTTGCAAAGGTAATAGAACTTTCCCGAAATCGCTTGAGTGACCACGAAACAATGGCACCAAGCCGAAGTTGGACTAGCCTCCTTTTCAGACGTCGTTAGGGTCGTCACGCAACGCTTCTCTCGTTGCGTGACGACCCTAACAACGTCTTCGAAGGAGGCTAAGGTTGGACGAGAATATGTTTTTCAGCCCTGTTAATATAGACACAATGCGCGCGCATATCGGAAATATTTAATCATTGATATGTCGTTTTGTATATTATCTGCTTCTTTGGTTCAGCGTGCGGATGATTATTATAGATTATTATTCATATTTATAATATGTTTTTTAGGTTATAACGAGACAACATGTCCACCAATCTACATCGCTATCCAAGGAAAATTGTCCAAGCTTTCCTGCCATGGTGAGTGTTCGAAATATTGGTCATAAAAATCACAATAATCGTTTCCTTCCGCTGGTAACTTTATAAGATAGGACATTTGCATGATGGCGTCATTTACTGCCACCACCAGACCCCCTTGCACACATTCTTTTGTGCAGTTAATTAGCACTAATTGTCTTTCAAATACCAACAAATTTCAATAAGGAATAAAATTCGCCAAGCATTATGGTACGTAGTGGGAGTTAAATGACGCCAACGAGCAAAAGGCCTACTATTAAACGTCTTAAGAATGTTACACTCCTGTTTAAAGATCCTTGACTCACCGATCCTTGACTAACAGGTTGAATGCCCAATGTCTCCGTGTTGAATACTATAATTTTGACTCTTATTTTGATTTGCTTTTCTTCGACTTCACTCTATTAGAATAAGCTTTCCCGGTTGACTCAAGCTCGACTCTCCTAGATTAAGCTTTCCGTTAACTACTACTGAAATCTTCATCTTCTCTCCTCTTTGCTACTAATCTCTTACCCTGGTCCCAAAGGCTCGACGATTTTTCTCCCGGCCACGTATATTTTGAGCCGCGAAGCAGCGAGACCTCGTCGGAGCCTCTGGTAGGAACCGCATACAACCTCATTTCCATGCTAAATCAAAGTGTCAATCAATCATTTAGAACTAACCAATCACACAAGAGATACCCGTGGCGCTTTTGGTATTTAGGGAGGGGAGGTTGTAGTTGACCAAAATAACTTTGCGGAGTCCACCTAAGTGCTTTTGTCATGTAAACGTGTCCAAATATGTCAAAGTGACAGTCCGGTGTTTACATTCAGCAACACGAATCGCAGCCAATTGTGAACGAAATTAAAACAAAAATACTCCATTGAAAAGCGCAATCTCACATCCTTCAAAGTCCTGTCGACTTTGCAAATGTAGTATTACGTCTGGAAGACCAAGAATTCACCTCTTTGGCCCAAAGTCTCGCAACGAAAATCTTGTGAAACGACTAGCTGTTGTTCTCGATGCCGAGGTTCACGTTCACGACGGACCTTCTGAATTTTTTGGCTTCTTTTTTTTTTTTTTTTGGCGTTACAAATTACGAAGTTACAAATTACAAAGTTACGAAGTTACAGAGTTACAAAGTTACAAAGTTAAGGACCAAATGCTCTGTCAAATTTCTGTCAACATGTCGTGATAATGATGTGATCGACGCCCGTTGTGTTACTGATTAGTTGCCTAGGCCTTGTAGATATTTATTGTATTTTTTATTGTATTTTATCGGTAGTCAAAGGAAGAAACTCGTATAAATGACTACACACACTCACCAACTCTATAACGGATATTGATTTTAAAATCGGCTTTCAATGGTTATTGCGTGAAATTATCAAGCTAACCTCTGTACCCTGTTCAGTTAGTATCGTCAATGACCTTTGTTCTCCTTGTCTTTTGCTCTTCCGATAACGTTTCAATGTTCTCAAACCGTTTTTCAAGCGTTGTTGACAATATTTCGTCGAATAGCGCTTCGGATATACAATGTGGCATCGAGAAATGTTCACTGTAGCTAGAACTATAAAATAACACCTTGAAATCTCTTGACATTACAAACAAACTGACATAAGATAATGAGCAATGTATACTTGTACCTCCCTACCCTTCATTACAAATAATTTAGCCAATCACAAACTGGACTTCAAATCAGCCAATCAGTGAACCAGAACAATTTTGAGCAATCTGTAATTCTATTGGTGCGGCCTGATCAATCAACTATGCGGTTCCTACCAGAGGCTCCGACGAGGTCTCGCTGCTTCGCAGCTCGCTCACCGCTTCGCGGCTCAAAATATACGTGTCCGGGAGAAAAATCGTCGAGCCTCTGGGTCCAGGGTACTAATCTCTCTCGACTCTTTCCCATGTGAACTTTATCACATGACCTCCTGAATATTGACATCTAATATACGACTTGCACAGGTCAAGTGACTCTACTTCTCTCAAAACGAGCAGTTGTGTTAAAATGAACAACAGAAATAAAAAGAGCACCTCGATATTAGTGGGGTGGCTCTTTTCCTTTCTAAAGTTCGTTTTCACGCAACTGCTCGTTTTAAAGGAGGTAGGGTCACGTTACCTGTTAGCGCATGTCGTCTATTCCCATAACTGTGTTTTCATAACAGTGAGCACGCTATAATGGTGGATCCAAGGAGTAGGTTTTTTTCTACCCCATGCACAACTATAGTACTGCACGTTCATTTGTTTAACATTCCCGTTTTTATCCTATGCTTCTAGATAGTCACTGCACTCTTCCGAACCAGATCAAGTTCGAAATTGCTAAAGGTACGCAGGTCTTTGTTCAGCGGTCTAATTCCATTTGTTTTCCGGCGAAATACATTCATTTACAGTGGCGCGCGAATGAATGAGAGCCCACGGGGCGAACGCTCGCCGGCCTTTGGCGCGAAAGCCTGGTTCCGCCAAATCATGATAAGTCATCGACAGAACTATAGGTCGCGCAGGGCTTTTCCGCTATCTCCACAAAGAATAAATAGAACGAATTTCTCATGCATTTTCGATTTTTTAAATCGAAAAATACTAAATACTGGAATTAAACAGAGAATTGAATTTATAGGTGTTTGCCACTGTTATGTTTTTGAGTCTTTTTTTAATTTTTAATTTTTATTTAGAGTTTCAATATTTCTTATTTCTTACACACACACACACACACACACACACACACACACACACACACACATACACCCCCCAACACACACACACACACACACACACACACACACACACACACACACACACACATGATAATTCGTTTTCCGCATGTTTTCATGTTTGCTCTTACTTTTTTTTCCAGGCACAAGCAAGAGTCACTGGATTCGTGGCACTCCTTCCATTGTCATTTTTTTCGCTTTCATTCATAGGTTTTTGCTATACATTTCGTATTAAAAACAGCAGTAGTGCCTAATATTTTGCTGTCAAGAAAAGCATTTTACATTAAGCGTAGCCTGTTTCCATTCCCTATTTCAATAAAGTTGATAACCAAATTTCAGCTTGAGGATGGGCATGCATACTCACATGAGGTCAACTGGAACTAAGATCCAAGTCCATCAATAGCTATCTACCCATTATCATTGCCGGTCTCATCTTTATACCTTTTCAGCAGGTTACTAACTTTTTCGAAATAAGAATATCATATATTTTGTGGGCTCTTATTTTAATTAGCGTTTTTATAGGTCAGTCTTAGGTTTTAAGTCGTGAATCAGCTAGTAGACTAATGGAGGTTAGTACATGATATTATTTCCATTGTTTTTTTGTTTGTTATCCAATTGATTGTTACACATTAAAAAGTTAAAGTAAGTTAAGTAAAGCACTAGCCAGGGACTGATGTACCTTTTAACGACCTTTAACCCGGTTATCGAGTATAGGTAGACGGTTTCGCGCATGCGTGTGCGAACTGGCGCATTCTTATTATTGAACTCGTGTATTAAGACTGTGATTATCTTAGAAGTATCTTGATACTTTAGAAATAAAATATAGTTGAATGATCTTGACTGGTTGGTTAGTGTTAAGGCAACCGCAAAAGATGCTTTTTCTCATGGTCGTTGATGACCAGCAGGAATGCTGGCTCTGGGGGACGAGGGCCGAGATTGGCCGAAACTCACGAAACTATACCCTACGCCTAGTTATTTCTAATTATAGGTTGCAGCCATGAAGTTATATGCTAGCAGGGTGAAATCAGTAGTGGATAGAGGGAAGGAACCTGAGTGGTAGAGAGTACGTCGCAGAATACGTCCTTGCCGAATAGTCGTTCTCCCATGCCAGCATGCGCTATAGCCACCAGCTACTTGAAAAACGAAAAGATAGGAAAATCTTGTGAGTTTTTTTTAAATCGTTTGCATTTGGCTTGATATATTTCCAACACGGCGGTTACGTATGCTCAACGGTCCAGCGAAGCGGCGAAGAACGGGGTCTCTGGGATAATCCATATTTTGGCGCATGCGCAATTTCGGAAAGTGAGATATAACAGATTAAAATAATCAAAGTAGAAATTAAATCAAAGAAAAAATTAAAGTAAAAATCATAGTAAAAATTAAAAATAGGGCATATATATGTATAACATATATATTAATTTTTTGTCAAGTCTTTGAACGCATGCGCTGGTATACCGGAAGTCCAAGAAATCCGGTCTCCAAAAATGGATTATGCCAGAGCCATCGTACCTCACCGCTGACCAGAAGAAACGCTTGCTCTGGGTACGAGATTTCCCCGTACTTTGTATGCCACTTTGTTACTTTGTATGTAACTTTGTTTTTTTCAGTGTCTTAGTAGTTGATAAAACATTTATTCAACTTTATTTCTCTCTATTCAGTATTTTATATTTATATCTTCATATATTCTACATAAAAACATTAAAAGGTGCACCTGCGAAATTGAGAACGCGGGCGCACGGCCATGTTGTGTTTTCCCGCCAAAATTTCCAGACGACTGCATATCATCAAACCCTGTTTTCTGATTGGTTGAATTCCAAGGTCCGTTTGTATTTGACTTGAACCAAATTATTCCAGCTCAACTACAACAACGGACTCGTCACGTACAAAACGTAAGACTTTTTACCTCAAATTCTCCATCATCTTGGGCCTTGGTATACAATCAACATCATAAATCATCACTTTATACATTAATTAAGCAACAGTGAAAGTTTGAATAGGAAGAAGAGGAGTTATCTTGAAAAAAAATCGAGTTTAAAAATGGCGTTCACTCGACTTCGTAGAAGACCGCTAGAATTTGTAGACGAACGACCTGAACACGAAAACATCAATATTTCTCTAGATGAAGACGATAGTTCTGGAGAAGAATCTTTTATCAAGACAACTTTAAGAGGTTCAGATAATACAGATGAGTTCTGGGACTCTGGTTTTTCGAGCCCGCCTGGTATGAATTCTCGTAATGTTTCGATGCAAGAAGATGATGATTCACCTATGATTAGTCTTATGGAATGCGATGAAAACTGTCCGATAACTCCGCCGTTTTCTCCTCCATCTCTTGGTGGACTTAGATTGTTCGATACTCCACATACACCAAGAAGTTTACTTCAGAGGTCTAGCTGCTCTGGCAGCCCAGAAACTAAAGCAGAGAATCGTAAGTTATCGAGATTTCGGCGAGGTCTGGGAGGAAGACAGTCGAAGACTGAGCCACGTAATAATTCTAAAGCGAGATTAACGGCGAATGTCAACCCTTTTACTCCGGATTTAAACTTTGGAAACAACGGCAACAACAAGAGAACGCGAAAACTCAGGTAATTATATATGAATGAATGTATTTATTCATCTCAAAACCCGGCATATTAGAATAGTACAGACTGTCAGATCAATAAGAATTATTTTCAATAATAATTATTTTCAAGTGCTGGTACTGCAGTTCAACGACAGTTTTTATCTACTTTAGACTTTTCCTAAATGAACAGATTTATAGATTTTGAATAATCACGGTCGAGAAAGAAATCTTAAGTTTTGTCCGTTAATTTTTTTTCAAAATTTTATAGGTCAGAGGTCATATGATTGAATGAAATACTTATCATTTTATTGTGATACCAGGGAAAGCCTGATGGAAGATGATGCCGATGATGCTGATGATAATGTCTTTGGTAACCCTGCAAAGGTACATCGTAGCTTGCTATATTTATAGTTTAGCATAATGCAAGTGTATGTTAAATTTCAAATGGTTAAAACATATGATATAGCAGTTATCGTATGACTGTGAAAAGCTCAGTGCCGTAAGCGTGATGTGCCGTGACAGTGATGCTTTCTAGAATTTTGATTGGCTGATTTTTTTCATGTGCAATGTGATTGGTCTGGCATTGCCATGACCTTGGCGTGACTGTGTCCGCTCCGTGTTTGTGCCGTGTTCCGGGTATTTGATTGGATGGAGAGTAAATTCTTGTGCAATGTAATTGGTCTAGTGTATCCCTTGCAGTATCATGGGCATTTTGGTGCCGTGAATTTTACACAGTAATACGAAAACTGCACTATGGAATTGCTTGCATTATTTTATGGTAATAGGACTGTATGCAGGGCCTGTCGCTAACATAGAACACTATTCTCAAACTGGTGAATGTTTGATGTGGACCAGTGAAAATAAATAAAATTATTAAATTTATTTAAATAAGTTTATTCTGAGTATGATAACGAAGAGAATCAGACAACGCTTGGTCCTGTTGTTACTATTTAATGCTAACCAGTAAAATAAACCAAGAAAAGCAAGATATGTGCTTGATATTGTAGCGATTGCATGATAGCAGTTTGTGAAGTTGTAAAGTTGTAATGTGATAATTGGAGCCAATCACATTTGAAAATATTTTAATAGTCAAGAGGCATTTTCAACTCCAGCAAAGGTTAACTTATAAAATTCATATTTCAAAAATCATATCTTCACGAGTTTTGAACCTATTTACATGTACTTCAGACTTGACAGATTTGCTAATTTATAAACACATGTAAAAAATCTCATTATCATTGTTCCTGCAGAGGCTGGCACTTCACGAAAGTAACATTTCACGATTTCATGAGGAATTTGTAGAGCTGTGTATCATTGGATCAGGGCAGTTTGGATCAGTACACAAGTGTATCAACAGACTAGGTTTATATTGCATTTAATCTTTTTATACCAGTTATCATTATTTCAAAGTTAAAAGAAAACTCAAACAATTTCTATCTGTTCATTCATTCTGCATTCTGTAAATTGCATAAAATTTTCAAGTAAAATTTATTCTACTTTTTTCTAGATGGATGTGTTTATGCTTTGAAAAGATCTCTTAAACCAGTTGCTGGGTCTGTTGATGAGTAAGTATAGCTGTATATTGTATCATCATTTTACAAGCTACACTCAAAAATTGGATTTTTCGATTTCCCTTCTTTTTTTCTCCTTTTGACTATATTTCCAAAAATTAAAAACAATGTTACAACAAATATGCCCAATATTAATGTTTTATATAAGTCAGTAAACAAATAATGAACATTTTAATTGGAGGTCTTGATTGAAGTCTTTCACAACTTGGTATATGAGAAGTGCAAAACAAATAATTGCAGTGCTTCATGGGATACCTTGGGGTGGAATTAGCATTGTGATTAGATTTGAGATACTAAATCAAGTCAATGTTTTTACTATTATTTTTTAGACAAAATGCTATGCGTGAGGTTTATGCTCATGCAGTACTTGGTACTCATCCGCATGTAGTAAGGTATTACTCTGCCTGGGCAGAAGATGACCGTATGTTGATACAGAATGAATACTGCGATGGCAAGTACAATTTATATATGTATATATATGTATGTATCGTGGTATATATCTGCATGTATATATATAGTTATATATGCATATTTATATAAATTTATTTCTTGAGGGGTTGGGTTCCCACTTGCTTTATTTATTCTTTTGTTATCTTTAGTTAATTCATTTACTATGTGAAATATAATTTTATTGAATATTTATTAACATGGATTATAGTTTCCTATTTATTTATGTATTTATTTATTATTGATTATAATGCGCATTAAATCATTTTATGTATTTAACTGTAAATATGTCATAAATAATTATAAGTAATTATTATATACTAGGTACTAACGTAAGTTTCTAAGTCTTTAAGACTTTGAAGATGGATACTTCTATTTCTTTTCAAGTTATTCAGCTATATTTAATGTGTTGCATTCTTATAAACAATTATATTGAATACTTCTGAAGGTGGGAGCCTTGCTGATCGCATAGAAAACAACAAGAAACTTGGAATACTATTGAGTGAAGGAGAACTAACAATGCTACTGCTGCAGCTTGCAGAAGGTCTCAAGTACATACATTCTCTTAACCTAGTACACATGGATATCAAACCAGGTATATAACATCCGAATGAAGGAATTAGTTGTTTTGAACCAATATGCTATGTCTTCTAAGCTAGAGGTTGGCAATATGGTTCCTAATTCATTCGGTAATCATGCTTATTTATTGGCCAGTTGTCAAAGTCCCAAACAGGGTCTTTGCACTAAGTTAATAATTGATCAACATCTATTTATTCCCTGAGAGCAACTGTATAATATAAATGGACTACTCAAATGATAGGGTGGCCATCTTGCCAAATGCAAAACAAAACAAAGATGACAGAAAATATAAAACATTTTGGTCATTGAAGTCATTACTGTAACCAAGGTTTATTTGCCCCCTTGATGCCCCATAATGCCTTGCAATCCAAGTTGGCCTCAGTATCGGTAAACTAGTCCATTGGATCATTGCTTTTGGGATTTATACTGAGACTAAGCATTTCTCTTTTTCCCTAGGCAATATTTTCATAACTCATAACAAAGAAGCTGATGATGATTGCCTAGGTCATTCATTTAATAATGATGAAGGCATTCAGGACTGCGAAGGATCACCAAAAAACAAGAGACCATCACTCTATTATAAAATTGGTAAGAGTTCAATATTATTATAAAACTGTTTGGGTTGCCCGTGGAATCTTATAACACAACAACCCAAGGTTCCTTACTTTGCTTTGACATTTCATTGACGTATATTAAATGAAGCTGTGCTTGGATTGTTAATTTAGGTGATCTTGGTCATGTGACATCAGTGACCAATTCCGAGGTCGAAGAAGGAGATTGCCGATTTTTACCAAATGAAATATTACAAGAGGTAAATAATGCATTTAAATACTGAGATTGATGCCTATTATTTTTAAAAAAATTTATAACTTTGTGAAATAATTAAATTTGGGTTATGAAATATTTTTCAATAAAAAGTATAAAAAGTATTTTGGCTGTCAGATAAATAGATTTAGTTCTCTCAACTCTTTTCTTGTCTCAGGACTATAGTAATTTACCCAAAGCAGATATATTTGCCCTGGCTCTCACTGTGTATCTTGTGGTAAGTAAATTGTCATATGACTGTATATTATCTACATGACATTGTGTCTTACAGTCTTGCAACAATGTGTGACTGGACATACACTGTTTCATGGTTGAGTGATGTAAAGTTCAATCATAAGGTTAATAGAGGCTTTGTACCAGCCTTGACAGTAGGCAGGAACAATTGAATCTGTTGAGAAAGAATTCAGTTTCCCAGGGGAAAAACTCTATTGGTTTGCCTCCCAAGTCATGGCAGCTATCACATGATGATGTGCAAAACTTGTATAAAAACCTAAGGTTTCTATTCATTATTTTGTTAGTGTACATCTTCTTGATACAGTATCTACCAACCCTCCTTTTTTCTTCGTCAATTATTACATCTCAGAATCAAACTTTTCATAAGCTATCCCTCTATTTAGTTTAATATGAACTTCCAGTTCTTTATTTTAACCATTTTCATATAATAAGATGCATCATCAAACCAGGCATCTGGGTCTCTCTTCTGTCAGTCAATTTTTTTCATTGTTTTAGTTAGTATTTTTTTGATTGAAAATTATGCCAAAAATTAATTGCACTTATTCTTTTCAAAGGGAGGAGGCGAAGAGTTACCTAAGAATGGCGAAAAATGGCATGATATAAGGTATTACTGCACACACTAAATTTTTCCCCTTTTATTTTATTGGTAACTTATCCCACCTAAATCTCTGATTAACCTCTTCATTCTAATACCTATCTCATGGCTTTTGTTTTGAAAAATTTTTTCTTTGGAATGCTTGTTGTAGAAGAGGCAATTTACCACCACTTTCTCAAGTGTCACAAGAATTTAATGAATTACTCCAGGTGAGTACTTTAGGTTAATTATTTCAACATGTCTATTTCCTCCCCCCAGAGGTAATCAAGAATAGTTTGGTCAGGTATAAATACATATATTAAATATAGTGCAAATTTTTTATTACAGTCTATGGTCAACCCATTACCTGCTTTAAGACCCTCGGCAGTTAACCTTATGATGAATCCTGTACTTTGTCCCATGGCCAACAAATCCAAGGTAAAAATATCAATAAAATAGTAGTGTGCTTTATTGTAGTAATGAATATTTTCTCAGGTTAATGAAAGATATAATATAATTAAAATCTTTATTCATTTGTTAGGCCCAATTGAGGAAAGAACTAAATACAGAAAAGTTTAAAAATGAAATATTATCCAGGTAGGCATAAATTCAATCCCATTGATGGAACTGATGATGATTATGATGATTGTCGATGATGATGAGAGTTGTTGAAGTTGTAATGAAGACATCTGCAGTTTATTAAAACCATTTTAAAAATGCACTTGTCATTGTCCTGGCATGACACTGTCCTCAGTTTTTATCAATAGAAATGGGTATTGTTTTGCCCATTTCAGAATACATGTCATTCCCTAGAGTATTGTTTCTCCAGTTTACGGTTGCACATGAGAAGACACATGAATATGGATATCCATCAAACAAAGAATCTTATTCTGAAAGGAATGATACATGGTCTGAAATGTAAAATATTCTTGTAAAATTCAATCCGCTAGATGTAATGATGATTCAATTTGGTTATGATTAATATGATAATGATTGTGGTGGTAGCAATATTATATTGTTAGTACTTGTAGTGATGACGAGAATAGTGACACTTGAAGTTGCAATGGCTATAGTGTGATGGTTGTGAAGTTTGTTATACTGTTTGTGTTGATGTTCCAGTAATCTGTTATTATTTTTTTCAGAGAACTAAAACAAGCTCAACAAAACATGGTCGGGCAGAATACGGGACCAAAAAGCACAGCAAGAAATTCTCGTATTATAGGACAGAAATTTAACAGAAGCATGAGTCTAAGTGTAATTATGTGACTACACTCAAATATAGTAAATATCCATGGATACTGAGATAACGGGGTGGCAGTGGGTCCGATGCTAGAAACCCCCCCCAACTAACAGCATACTCCCAAAATATATTAAAATATGGGCTTCTTAGAACAGCTCAACATGCTTCAGAAAATTCCTTCCCCATCTGTATGGTAGGTACAGTATGCATATTTTTTTATAACTTTACAATATTGATAAACTATGTATTATAAACCCTGGTCATAAACCAAATTAGCAAGGTACTTACAAACCACAATGTTACCAATAGAAACTTTTTAGAAAAATTTTGATTAAGCTGAAAGCATTTAAAGCAATGCAGTATCCTGTATATTTGCTTTTAAGCTTTTCAAAAATGTCAAGACCTGATGCACAAGAGCTTCACTTATCTTTAATTGTAATTTTTTAATAAGTAAGATTTTTAATATCTACATTTTTTAAGAATTGCAGATACTATTATTGTAAGTAAGAGGGAATATTTCCCCCAGTTTTGCAAACCATTTTTTCAGGCATTTTTACTTTACTTAGTTGAACCATATATTTTGTAAATATTAGTCAGTAAATGAGTTTCAGTCAAATTCTTCATTCTAGTTTTTAATTATCATAATTTTTAACTTTTGAATTTAAGTTTTATTTCCAAGTTTGTTAAATGAAAGTGATGAATAAAATGTTAATGTAAATAAAGACTTTTTTCAACCATTTTGGATGTATATATTGTATTAATTCATTTTTCCTTTTTTCCAGTTAGGGTCCGAAGGTCGTGGGTTTGATTCCCAGGGAGGTCGGAAATTAATTTTTCCGAATTTAATTCCAAGGGTCTTTCAGCTGGAATAACCTTGTTCCCAAGCACTATATCTCTATATCTTCATTTTTTTCACTTATGTGATTTTTTTTTGATTTTTTACATGATTTCTAATCATCAGTGCTTGCCTCTTAGAGTGCATACCATATATACATATCCATATACGAATTAGTGCAAGCAAGCAATTTCTTACAAAGTTTTTCATGGATATATGGAATGCACTTTATCAATTCTAGATTAGATTGTTGGTTCTCTCTTGTGTCAAATGTTACTCTCCATTTCCTTTCTTTTCCATTCTGCATTTTCTTTTCCATTCATCATTTTCTTTCTTCTCAATTCTACATTTTCCTACTACAAAAATCAACCTCTAAATTCCAATTTGAATATTTCTAGAATTCTGTGGATATCCATTGTACATTTTCTGGAAAGGTGGCCATGTTAGAGATTTAAATATTTAAAAAAAAAAACATTGTAGGGCAGAGCAATAATACATTTCTCCTTTTGAAATTTGGGAACCAAAATCTCGAAAACTTTGATGAAAGTGCTAAACACAAATTGGGTTACCTATGGTGGAATGGTGGCAGGTTGTCTTATTTTGGCGCCAAAATTCATTCAGCACGAGCTGGTTTCTTGCCGTCCGCCATTTTAGATTTAGGAGTCTTAAAACTAAGTATTCTATAATTGGAGCAAGTCCTTCGGTTTTAGTGAATCAAAAGGCGAAGATTAGTAGAATAATACCGACATTAAGAGTCTATTCATAGTTAATTATTAATATGATTGCTATGGAAACGCCCATAAAGAAAACCGAGAGATAAAAAGTGTTTACCGCCGACATTTTGAAGGCGACACGAAAGAATCATGTCTGAAATGGTTAGAGGATTCAATTTTTCTTATTATCCCAAAGACGAAGAAGTTCAAGAAGCTCTTGATACTCTCAAACCTATTGGAATACTTTCAAAGGTAAGAGTTGTAAATGAAAATTTAACAGTGCTTCCCGCTCAAATTAGAACTCGCTCCGCACTAATTCAATGCAATTTGAACTAATTTTACTCTGAATTGTGTGATTTTTTAGGCTTATAATCAACATCAGCTGAAAAAACAGAAAGTAAGTATCAAAACTTATGTTTTTAACTCCTACTTATTGAATTTTAAGGAGGTGATATGCTCTCAGATTATGAACAATAAAAATAATCACGAACTCGATGGGACGTAGGATTTCAATTAAGACTTACAAACATCAATATCAGTGTGTTATTGTAAAAAAAATATATATATTATTTTTGCTTTGAATAGAAAAATACTAAGATATAATTAAGAAATCCCTGAACAGTTGTGGTTTTGGGTAGACTGTTATTTGTTATTTCCTTTAAACAGTTTTGGTTTTTTTTTAGCTTATTTCTTGTGTGTTTCCTCTCATAACATTTACGTAAGCTTAGCTTGAAAATTTCGAGTCTCTGGAGTATGACTTTAAGATTTAAATACTAAGGATAAACGTGAGCGGATTATCTTTAGTTAGTCTGTAATTCTTTACAGTAAAGTTTATATTGAATATTATTATTTTTGTTAAACATTCTGTTGTTGCTATGGTAAATCTAACTTATGCTTTACATTCATGTATATATTTTTCAGTTTATTCCTAACTGTTTGTTCTGATATTTTGATAGTTTGATCTGATATTTTGGCATAGATATATAAATTTCAATTTCATGAGAATTGTATTTAAAGGGAGTTTTCAACATTTATACTGAGGGTGGAGGGAGGGGGGTTAGGGTTAGAGCTAACCTTGAGTAAATGAGTCTGTAATCAAGAAAGGGTTGCTTGATGGGAGACTCATCTACTCAGGGCTAGCCTTGTATCAGTGTCTAAATATTCACAGTTACCAATGATGAAGTAAAGAATGCATAACTTCAACAATACAAACACTTTGAAATTCGATGGGATTTCATTGGATGAAATTCCATGGAATTTCACTGGAACAAATAAATAATCTACGCAAAATTGTTGTTAACCCTCAGAAACTGAGAGCTCAAAGCTGTGGAGTAATCCGTAGAAACTGTTTAAGACTAGTTTGACATAACTTATTGGGCTACCTGTGAATGCAAGTTACAGTATTGCCATTGTCATGTTTGGTGGCTTGTCTTCTCAGTATCACCCCCATTCTTCCAATCAGATTTTATGAAGCTAGAGGGAAAAAAATACTGATAGTTCACCACAGTGAACCCATATGCATTATTTGCTCATGAGGGAAGGTTTGTCCCTTTGTTTGTGAGGATAAAAAATTTCTTTCAAGAAAAAGTTTACAATATATCTTTTTTATTTGTTGAAAGATAAGTAAAATGGAGTACTGTACTAAGAAATGTATCTGTACCATTTTTCTCATTTTTCTCGAGGTTTTTTATAAATATCTTGAATGAAAGTAGAAGTCTTATGAAATAGCCGGAGTTCCTGGCCAGTAAATAACCTCTCTATATAAGATATGGAGACAAGGGACTGTAACAAAAGGAACCTAAATGACCAGGTGCTATGTAAACAAGCTTTTTAAAGGAACTTCTTACTTTTAATAATTTAAAGAGTAAGTTGTAGTTAATGAGACAATTTAAATTCATAACCAGTCAAAGTTCACTATGAACCAATTTACCTATTTCCAGGCATCTTAGAAATTTTCTTTTCTTGGAATTTCTCTAACAAAAATAGAGAATTCTTTGCGCATTTTTAACAAACAATTCTGTTTTGAAAAAAATTATTTTTCCAAATATAATTCATTATTTCAAGCTCTGTGATGGTCTCTAATTATGTTTCTAAGCATTATTATTCGTAGCGCTTCAGTAACTTCCATTGAAACGAAACAAAAGCGCATCCCCAAGAGAGAGAAAATTAGTTATTCGTATCTCATCGCATAGCAACCGTAACTAGCACTCTGAGGTAGATTTGTCAGAAGTCAGACAAGTTAACGAGTATTCAGCTTTTATCCCTGCTAAAAGAGCTTCAAGATGGGTGATTATCCTGGAGAAGGATATAAAATGTCTGGGTACGGACTTAAACTGTATAACCCACAGGAAGAGAAAAACCAATGGGTTGAAACTGTGAAGGTAAAGGTTTCTTAGCCTAGTATTATTCCGACACTGAGTCGAAGTGCAGCTTGTTGCCTTGAAAGATTACCTGTATTTTGCTCACAACAAAATCTATGTTGTTTTATCGCTTTTCGGATGGTATCGTTCGTGTATACACAGTGAGACGTTAGGACTGGGTGTTCACTGAGCTGTTTGAAACAGGCTGATATCAGCCTTGATTGTTCTCTACACTTGTCAGTAGTGGCGAGTTAATGACTGAATGTTCCACAGGCGCAGAAGTGCAGGCAATTTCAGGCAAACTAACTCAGTATCAACAAATACTGTTGTTTAGTCAGCTTCGCAATGTTTTTGTTCATTTTTATGACGTTAATTTAACACTCCTCTGATTACCCGGTAACATAACTATCCTTTCATTTCAATGGATGTTTAAAAGTGCTGCATTTAAGTATCTTAAAGGATAAGAAAATGATACCTCAGTATTGATTTTTGTATTGAGTTTGCGCGTAAATGAATATACATGGCGAAAGTTTTCAAAACACATCCCAAATGGGAAAGAATGACTATGCGTAGTAAGACATCAGTGACAAACGAAATACTGGGTCCGCTGGTCATAGCAAGGGGTTAATCATCTACGGTCTAGAGGCCAACTAACCTCTCCCTTAGGATTCGGCCAAGCTTTCTGATCAGTCTGTAAATCCACGGATAGCGTTGTCGGGGCTGAAATCTCCGCGTAGCCGTAAATGCTTCGCGCTGCCATACGACGGTTCAGCACTCGATGTCTGGAAGTATGGTCCTAATTTATCGAACCATACAAAACTTTGAATAGAGTAATCCTAACTGTGTAGAGATGAATGTGTGTTAAGTTGTTTCCTAGTAATTTTTTCTCAGCGAACAGTCATATTTCCGTATGTTGAACCCCCATTTTGTTTGATCTCTTCCTCGTAATTCCGCGAGAGATTTTCTCGGGTTTTCTGTCCTCCCTCTGCAATACCTACACTGACTGACATTTCAAATCAGAGGTGGTATCATTGTTTGATCTCTAAGTTAGCCATGCCCTGACTGATCAACCCAGAGCCGGTAGTTTCAATGTTCGATCTGTGTAAAAGTTAGCCATGCCCTGACTGATCAACCCAGAGCCGGTAGTTTCAATGTTCGATCTGTGTAAAAGTTAGCCATGCCCTGACTGATCAACCCAGAGCCGGTAGTTTCAATGTTCGATCTGTGTAAAAGTTAGCCATGCCCTGACTGAGGGGTCCTGTCTTTGATCAGTCCAGAGGATATTTCAGGGCTCAATTTTTGAGTTAGCAATGCACTGGCTTTGATCAGCCCAAAGGTTGTGTCAGGGTATCAATGACTCTTAATAAGCCATAGCATACCTGACTATTATTGTCTCAATATTTCAGCGAGAGGAAAGCATACGAAATAATCACATTGTAACTCAAGGAGAGGAAGCTGTGTCTAGTTCATGGAAAATCACGAGGCTCGAACCACTCGACTTGAATCAAGATACGAGTTACTTCAAGGCAAAGACGAAGGTACTTTTATTTTCCTTAAATAATTCATCCTGTGATGAACACTTTCCGATAGTCATATTCTCTAACTCGCATGCCCCATGCTACCTCCGCTAGGTTTGGCGCTAGAAGAGAGGGACTTGGGAGGGGTCTTGTGCCAACTGACGGTATTAATAGCACTGATACACCTATTAGGAATAAAAAAACATGGTCAGTGAAGGTTTTGTTTCATGTTGCGTACCAAGCAAAACGTACATCATGGGCGATGTGAATTCAATCAGCGAAAAGTCACAACGATATGAAATTTTCCTTTGTTAGCACGTTTTTTAATAGATAATTACTGAGGCACGCAGCATTCGTAGGTATAATGCAGGCAGCTGAGGGCGTAGCCACACCGTTGTCTCCTGAATACTTGAAGAAATTATTGCAGTGCGTCTCGTATCTCATTTTCACGTGGTCGAATCTCGCCCTCCCTTTAGTCCAGTATCTGAATGGCAAATATATTTATACTCGTGTAATATAATTTGTTTCACAGCACGAAAAACCCTCGACATACGACCGAATAAACAGTGTAGTGGTGGGTTACAATCAGAAATTACACAGGGATGACCGTGAGCATGCTAAATCGAGAGGACTGAACGTGAATCGAGAGGTAATGTGCGATTGACATTTTGAATAAAACTATACCCCCACCCCCCTGCATGAGATGTTAGTCATATACCCCCCCCCCCCCCCCCCCTTTCCTTCCCCTGCCGGCATCTTCAGGGATAACATGGTTAGTAAAATAATAGTTGCTGTCTACTCTCGGGTAACTTGGTGGATGGATACACCTTGGGTGGATGGAAGCACCTTGGATGGACGAAGAAACTTGAGATGGATTTTCCTACTATTTTTAATGCGCACACTAACTACTGGAAGGATTCCCGCGGGATTTCAAAGGACAACTAGGAAATACAGAGAAGACATGGACAGTTTTAAGACCATGAAACCCTACCTGGAATTTTTTTTATATACAGTCAAAGGCGGATCAGAAAATATTCTGCTAGAATCCAGATCTGCTTAATAATCAAAAATCGTATTAATAGTTCCCATATGACTGTTGCTAGATTTAAGCATTGAAGGAGCACTTTTAAGGCGTTAAGACACGTTCATGGGCAAAAAATCCCATTTTTCTATGTGGTTCTCCACATTAAACTTTGAAGCAAAATCAAAAAATTGTTCTTGTTGAGTGTCCAACAATATTTGGTAGACACCAAAAGATTTAGATAGAGTAAAGAACGCTTAATTGATTTTGTAGATATATATTTTTTCCATTGTACTTTTTCTTTCTTTTTTATTGTTTCTTTTTTATTCTTTCTTTTTTATTCTTTCTAATCATTACATGTAATCTCCCACGATGTAATCTCCATTGTACTTTTTCTATATATTTATATGTTTTTTTTTCTTGTTTTTTTTTTCTCTTGTTAACATGTTATACTTATTTATTTATTTATTTATTTTTTCTTTTTCCTAAAACTCCAGAAACCTTGTAATTACTGTTAACTGTGTAATCTCCCACGATGAGCTTAGCTCTTGGAGAGAACACAGAGAGTCAATATGTTTAAATTAAAAAAAAAAAATCCCATCGTAAGATTTTAAAAAAAAATGCATGATTAGTGCGCGTGCGCTTAACGTGATGACGCCATTCCAATGTTTTGATAAATTCATGCGTTAAAAGGATACGCGCAAACAATGCCCATGAACATCCTTAACATAAAACGAGACTAAGTATATGACGTTATCTTAACCAGATATGTCCGTTTTCTTTTTCTTTTACCGTAGGAAACAGCTTTAAAAGTTCCGGCCCTCTCATCATCTGTTTATGGCCATCCTTCCCGCCGTCCTTTAGAATTCCAAGACCGAAAGCACGTACGAGTTGAACTATGCAAGAAAGACTTCTTAAGACTCAATGGCACCCTGATATCGAACGATCCTGATCTTCATTAACCTAGCCTATATTTATCATAAGTAGACAGGTAAGACTAGGTAGCTATTCTTACGAAAACCATGAGGCAGCGGACTCAATGACTAGCTGGTCAAAATGACTTAGGGTGGGAGGGGTGGAGAATGTGTTGCGTCAAAACGATTGAAAAGCGAGGGTTACTGAATAGTGGCGCTTTGCAGTGCCTTTGATGACATTATATCGACTTTCAAAAGTTCTTTAAGCAGGCACCTATAGCATTTAAGTTAGTCGTACATAGGAAAACAGTGGCACTCCAGGGATTTATAGAAGTGTTCATTACATGATTTCTCAAACTTTCGATAAACATTTCTACCCTCCCATCCCCCCACCCGTTCGAATTTCTGCCATCAGTGCCAAAGATATAGTCATTAGAATGTTGTTGCGCATAGAAGGCATTGGCGAATTTTTAAGGTTTTATCAAGATTTTAGACATAGGTTACCCCTGACACTAGCTATTCTTCTGTTATTTTCCCTTTTCAACTTTCTCCCTTTCTTCTCTTTCCTTTATTCGCCATTTTCACTTCCCCGTAATACCCTTCGCTATCTAATACACGACTTCACCCTTACTTCAATAGACGCTTAAAAGAACTCGAATTGGTGAGATGAATGACTTTGACACAAAATATCGTACTGTGTAGACTTTGTTTACTAATTAGGCCTTACTGACCTCGCTTCCATTCAATTGTCCCCGAGTTTGGCGGCCATTTTTGATAGTCGTGTATGACGTCTAATTTAAAGTTTTCACTTCACATTGTGGGAATTTGAAAATGGCGAATCTCTTTCTGTTTTCCTTCTTGTCCCCCTTCTCCTCTGTTCCTTCTTTTCCTATTTCCCATTTCTCATACAAAATCACAACGCAGCTATTCACATTAATTCCACTGGATTTTAACTGGTTCAGTCAGGAGGTCCAATGCCACAAATTCAAATATCTGGAATTTACGTAGTTTTATACCTTGCTAAAATTAGAATTAAAGCTTTGCAAGTTAATGATTATGTCTTTTTAAGATAAATTTGTTATTGTAAAAAATCGAAATAATTTAAAACATTAAATTTATTTTCTAAATCTAATTTACATTTCTTAGTTTTGTCTGGATGTGTCGCCCGCAGTCTACTCCAACATGTCTAAAAAGAATATATTGCTAATGATATTTTCAGTATGTGTTTCACATCAATATTGATGGTTTTCAACCATTCCCAAGAGAATTAAATAACAAAAGACACGGCGGCCATGTTGGAGGATATAATAAAATAATTCATTGAGAATTGTTTTGTTAAGTTCCTCCAACATGGCCGCCGTGAAAATCATCAATTGCTACTTCTGACATTTCAGATATGCCTTTCATAATGATCATACCTTTGATTCTACGAAACTACACTCGCGATATAAATTCTTTATTGCTTTATTTGGTAGTGAGTCAGGCATACACGTAGGTGTATTTCGATACCGATATTCCATTCCGATTCCATTACTGATAAACTAGAGGTTGCCAGAAAGTCTGACCACAGGAACAAATAATCACTAGGCTTGCGGAGCTGGGGCAGTTGAAGTATCAATACCCTTAAAAGTCAGAATTAAAACTAATTACAAAGATATAAAGATAACGAAGATAAGGAAAACCCGCCAAGACCACAGCTAGTTTAATTGACATGTTGGAAGGTATCTTTAGTTAAAAGAGTTTTATTTCCACGTTTTTTATCTTGTTCATACAGTAGTGGCAACATTTTGCTCAATATAGTGAAAGAGAAATAGCTAGTCATTTGAGATTACGACTCTTTATCAATATTTTCACTTCACTTCTATAGGTATTTTAGTGATAATTATTGTCAGTCAAAACCTTTTAGTGTCATGTTAAATGAACTGTCAGACTGATCTCATTTCAATTCAGTATTTTATTGATATCGCTCGACTGTCTATTTTGATTTTGTTTCCAATGTTCTTTTTCCATTTTTAGGTTGTTTTGACGGGTTCGTTTTTGAACTTTGAAATTCCTTTTTCGAAAAAGATAATTACGTTTACACATGTCTGTAGAATGCCCCGTACATCAAAATTGTTTCAATCATTGCGGAGGTCAGAATGGAAATATCTTGTCATTTCCTGACAATATTTCTTTTTCTATCATTCCAAAGAATATTCAGCCAGTGTTCACTAAGCGTTTTGAATTTGACCTTAATCTACCTCTTTCTTATCAGAATGAAAAGTATCTGTTTCTATTTTTCAACCTGTCGAAAGATGAAATACCACTAAATAATGCCCTAAATGTCTTTAAACGGATTGTTGACATCAAGCGCAACTCAAGGCAATTTCCCACTGCCCAGGAGAATAAATAGCCAAACGATTAATGATGGAAAATTACTCTTACCGAAAGTAAAATAGCAAAAAAACCAAATCGTCTGGGGGCAGTTGTGACGCCAGTCCGTCGGGTTTTAAGATTACAATCTCGTTCTTTTCTCTGCGTTGAAGACTTGAGTTTCCTTGCAAGATCGAAATCATATAAGAATCTATTTTGACTTGAAAGCCACAAATCGATCGCCGCTTAGACACATCTCTTCGGTGGAAAGATGTGTACTCTTCGAGTCTCGCAATGCCGAGGTATTACGCTAGTTCTTCCGATTCTCTCAGTGAAGTGACATGCTCCGTGAACTGTTGCTGCATTTGGATGTTCTTGGTCGTGTTGACCATCGTTCCAGGGTTTCTTTTGGTCATTATTGGCTGTCCTTGTCAACAAGGTAGTTCGTTTAAAATAGCAGAAGATCTTTGTATCGACTGTGCAATCATTGGAGACATTTTACTCAGTATTGGTGGTAGTGTCACCGTCGTTGGGTGTATGTATTACTGTTGCTTAAATTACTGCTTGAAATTATCATCAAGGGCAAATGCTCGAAGGAATAAGCTCAACAGAGTTCCACAAGTGACTATCACACCGAATGAAAGCATGAATCATTCTTGCCAGATGCAAACCATGGGTGCTAGCGCAGTCGTAAACCTACCAGAGGATTTACATAACAGATCAGAGTACGACGATCGCTCTCCTTGCCTGAGTGTGGACCACAAACCATGCACAAAACGAGGTAACTATACCACCATGCAGGAAGAATCCGATAGAGAGGAAAACACTAACTCGATTGAATTAAACCTTTTTACCGATAAAACAGCGAGTTTGGATACGCCGAAAAGGTCAATGAACGAAAAATCGTCGTCACTGTCATCGCTGTTCAGTGATACTGTTCTTAATGTTGGTGTTGAAAGTAATGCCGCGCCAGTAGCAACCTGAAGAAATAATCCTCCATGAATTTGGGCATTTGCTTTAATCTTGACACTACACATGATGTTTTATAGCCATGCAGTTTAATTTCTTACTTCGATTTTACAAAGATGCCAAGATGTGTGCAGTTATATTCTAACCAGATGGGTCGGGAGGGGGAGTAGACTTTGCTTTAAAGCATTCCATCAAGTCTTGGCTTTATCCGCTGCCTGTAAATTAGCAAATTTAGCAAATTTATTATCAGAACTCGTTCGTGGATGTTAAAAAGATGGGATGACATCGACGTGGGTCTTGTAGGGTGGAGGTGAGATAGGAAAACATTTGACAAACCAGTAAGAGAGGGAGAATTCGAGAGGAGTAGATGTAGAAGGAGGACTTTCATTTTTGAGCCAAAAATGGTTGGTCATGGCGTTAGGCGTTTCTGTATGAGTGGGAAAGTTACAGCACGTACACGGCGCGATATACCGTATTTTTGAAATGGTTTCCCATTATCTTCCTGTTAAATCCAATCACAAAATGAAGTTAGGTTAAAATACGGGACTACTACTACAGTGAGGCCACATTGTTTCTCACTAATACGATTTTTACGCCAATTCAGTGACCAACAAGTGCGCAGCAACAAAATGTTTCAATCCCCGATCAATGGGACGATGACAACTTGAAATTATCACCCCTATTTCTCTTGGCTTATACCTAAGCTAATCCACAATGCATCTGTTTATCGAGCGAGGAGAAAAATTATCTATACATAGAGAATAACTGATTTTAAAATACTTGAAGCTCGATAATAATTGATGCTATTAATGAAGCCGCTTTTTTCCAGACATGATCAATAATGCCAATTTTAGAGATAATCGCAAAGGTCAATATCTGTACAGAAAAATACGATATTGGCTCGCATCAGATGGACAATATTTAGTTATGCCTGAGAAAATATTATATCGACGTGTTTTGTAAATGTAATCTTTAAACAGAGTGCCTTGAATTGCCTGTCAAACAGGTATGGACGTGTCTTGGTTTTTGATTATTCGCTTTTTTCACCGACAAGGTTATTAAATATTCTTGTTTTACAGTCAAACCTGCTCTAGGCTTCCAAACCCCCTAGCTTCCATTAATGGTTTTATTATTCAAATATTGAAATTTGTTGTCCTTTCTGAGAATACGAAGACTCCGGGTTCGAAATAATAAAAAATTCGAAACTCGAATTCTGATTGGATTAGGGTGTTCCTTATATGGAATAGGCCAATCAGAATTCGAGTTTTGAATCGAATTTTCTGCATGTTCCTGCTTTCTTCCCCCGCTTTCTAATGCTTTTGATAATGAGTTTTATTTAAACAATTCAAGCTCTGAATCTAAACATACTCCAACTGCGTTTTTCCTGCTGTCCATATAATAAGGCACGTAACATCTGGTTTCATCTTAAAAGTAATAAAAAGATCTACATCTAATGTCAATAAATTCGGTCTTTAAAAGTCTAAGTCTAACAATCATGTAATCAACAAATCCTGATGGATGGGTGTAACCTAACGCAGCGAGGTTATTGATTACATTCTAAATTCATCATTCATGTTTTCATTAGGTATTTGAAGGATATAGGTAAGGTGGAAACACTGCGCGTTAGTTGTTTTCGTTTACTCCAACGTTTGGAAACTACAGAAACTTCAGATTTTACACTTTTAAACTCGTTTTTGCCAAGAGAAAAAAGATAACGAGATCATATGTGGTGGCCCATTCATGAATGTGAGAGTAAAATCGTTTAGATGAATACAGACGAAACCCCAAGGTAGAAGCTGAGATTCTTTATTTTTATTCGCCTATGATAACGTCGATTGGTGTCCGCGCACTGGAAATATATTCACTGAGTTTGGTTCATTTGGTAGATGGGACACAGATCTCTACTTTTATTTGCTTAATCAAGAGTTAAACATCTTAAGGAACTGACATCCAATTTCTGGCAGTGGTGCCTTTTTTTTTTTTTTTTTTTTTTGCTCGCTGATTCGTCCGTTTTTACAATGAAAAATAATTCCACGTATTTCGATTCTTTGACATGGAACTGTTCATCAATGCAACTATACTTTGTTCACATCCCACGAGACTATCATTACAAAAATATTTTACAGGGTTTTATCCTAATCAATGCTTTGGTAGCCGTGTTAGCCATCTGCTGTAACTTAATCGTTATTTACACGATCTCGCGAACACCTTCTCTTCAAAAGCCCTCATATTTTCTGATTCTCGGATTAGCAGTATCTGACTTTGGGGTAGGTCTGTTGTCACAACCGACGTACGCTGTCAATAAGTTTGCTGAGCTGACAGGGAGAGTGACAGTGTTTTGTATCACTGGTAAGGTATTCAGTTCAACTGCTATAATATTTACAGTGATATCGTTTTTCACACTGTCAGCAATCACCTCGGACCGATTCCTTGCCGTTCAACTTCACCTACGATACCAAGAGGTTGTTACAACTAAACGCTGTTTCGCTGTTATTGCTTTAATATGGATCTCCGGCTTACTGATCAGTCTTGGTAGAATGCTAGCACTCGGGCTCCCATTTCTTATCACAGTTATTATCATATTTATCTCTCTACTTCTTCTCAACGCATTTTTTCTCGGGAAAATTTATCAAGTAATTCGCAGACACTCGGTACAGATACGAGCCCAGCAACACTCCGCACAGCAGGCTTTTGACATGCGCAAATTTAGAAAGACCATCAATACCGTGGATTTTATCATCCTTGCATTTCTATTGTGTTATGTGCCGTATGCTGGAGCATTAATCATTCTTGTGGTAAGGCAGCAACGTACTGAAGGTATTCGCCTTTTACTAACAGTAACTGAATCTTTCGTCATGTTTAATGGCGTGCTCAATCCAATTATTTATTGTTTGCGAATTCAAGAAATACGGAATATCGTTCGGCGGTTCTACGGAAAGTTCTCGGAACAACAAAACCTAGAACAATAACGTTTTTTTAACGTTAAGCATGATTTACTATTCGGAATATCGTTCGGCGGTTCTACGGAAAGTTCTCGGAACAACAAAACCAAGAACAATAAGACACTGATGAAAAACGCACTGCGCATGCGTTGGGAGAAAAAACAAAATGGCGGACAATAACAATTGATCACATCTAAAGGTAGGTTTTATTTTAACCGACAGGGCTATTTTTTGAATATTCGGTTTGGAATTTTACACATATTTTTGGATTTCTTTACATAGGATCCGACCATGTGATTATCTGCAAATCGTCGGGCCGCGAGTGGCGGCATTTTCAAAGATTATTTTTGCTTTGTATAAACAAAAGTTTTTTTGTATAAATCAGCTGTGTATCACTATCGAAATTATCTTGCTATTGTGAAAAGGACAACCTTAAGTTTTCAGCATTTTTCTTAAGTTTTGCGATTTTGTAAAACAATCAAAACATCGGCATCAAAAACACAAGTTGCCCTTAGTTACGCTATGCCATCTCCGAGCGTGCGCAGTGCGTTTTTCACCAGTGTCGAACAATAACGTTTTTTTAACGTTAAGCATGATTTACTATTCGGAATATCGTTCGGCGGTTCTACGGAAAGTTCTCGGAACAACAAAACCAAGAACAATAACGTTTTCTTAACGTTGAGCATGATCTACTATTCGCTCAGCTCTATTTTGTGCAGAAGTAGAATCAAATGCAACAAAGAGTAGCAGACAATGGATTGTAGGCTTGGTTCCAGGGGAAGTCCGCAGTAAAATTAGCGTAGTCCACTTTGTTGCACCGTTGCGAAGGAAGCGCTGAGAAATGCGTTACCCAAGAAAAAAAAGAAAAACAAACAAACAAACAAACAAACAATGGGATGTAGACTGCTGAAAGAAAGTAGTGCAGTCTCCATTTCGAAAAATATTGGCTGACCGCTAACCACCAAGAATTCACAATCTAGTACTTTGGAAAGATAAAGAGCAGTTTTCGTTTGTCTGGAAAACGATACGATACGTACGGCACAGCCCTATAAGTAGCCTTGAGTGTACCATAATGGGTCAGTGTCGGTGCAAGTACTCTAAGATGTAATAAAAGATTGCTCTTTTCTACACATAACGACGGCATTCTGGGTCTCAAAGAAGCTGCATTACTTTTGAACAGCGGTTTTGCCCAAGTACATCGCAACATGATGTTCTTCTTCCAGTCAGCGGTCTTCCCCTAAGCATGACCCCGCGGCTAATTTACGGTTTTCCTCCCTTAACAAAAACAAAAAAACAAAAAACTTTTAAATCCTATTTACATAATCATCATCATCATTATTATGGACATTTTTATTTCATCTGTGAGATAAGTTACACTTTACGGCCTTGCGGGATAACCTAGGCTAAGCTGCTATCAGTGTCTTTCGTAATACCTTATCGACATTCATTATCATTCTAACAATTGCACGGGTTCTCTTTTCCATTGTTCATTCTTGCATAAGTGTTTTTAATAGCGATAAAATTGCTTTACGATTTCCGCATTCTGTGGTGATAGGATCCATTTTGGCTTTTCAGCAGCAAATATCTGGTTTCTTCTCACTTATCATCTTTGAGCGTGCTTGTTGTATGTCTGTATTTCTTGAGGTGACGTGATTTTGCACTTGGGTTTTTAGGTCTTTATGATAGTTCCCTAAAAAGTCAAATACTATGTTGACTTGTGTGACTTTGTGCTGTGGGTGCATTTGTTTTATTCCGCTTCGTAAATCTCTGTATTTCCTTTGTTTCCTGTTCGTTCTGTCTGCTATCTTTCCTATACCGCACACGGTGCCTTCAAGCAGGAGCCATCCTTTTTTTCATTCTTATATGTCATGGATGGCCATGTCGATCTTATTTGCGCCGTCTTCTGGTGGGGATGGGAGATGGAATGAATTATTATTATTATCATCATCATCATCATCATCATCATTATTATTATTATGTGCAGTACTAAAACGTATAGATGCAAAAAACCTATGACTTGTATAGGGCGTACAGCGTAACCTATATAGTCTAAAAGGAAACTAACTACAATATATTTAAACATTTGAATATTCATTATTATTATTATTATTATCATTATTATTATTATTATTATCATTATTATTATTATTATTATTATTATTATGATGATGATGATGATGATGTGCAGTACTAAAATTAACGTATAGATGCAAAAAAATTTTGACCTGTGATAGAGCGCACAGCGTAACCTATACAGTCTAAAAGGAAACTAACTACAAGATATTTAAAAATTTATTATTATTATTATTATTATTATCATTATTATATTCATTAAATCAAAACTTACTTTAAATAGCCTGTCTTTAATATTTACTCATCGTGTTATAAGGGAGTGTGGATGAATTTTTAGGCCATTGTCAGTTAACTGTTAATAATTTTACAAGCGTTGGCCATAATATTAAATGTAACCCCAAAAACTGAAACGAAATAAAAGTTAACTGTTGTGACTAGTAATGTTAGGTTATTTGTCAGTTAACTACTAATGTTTTGGACAATAGTAAGTTAACTACTAGCCCCATTTCGAATTGGCAACCGGTTATAAAGCTGTTTCAACATCGGCTTACACCTCACTTCTGCTGTCCTAACATCCCCAACAGTTGATTATAAAATCCCATTATCAGTCCTGAGTCCTCGAACAGCTTCTTAAACTTAAGTGACACTTTCATTAGTCTCTTTAAGAGTTCTTTGCTCAGGTTAACGCGTAGTTAACGCGCCGGCCGCATCATGTTCAAACAAAATGAATACATATATATCGATCATATACTATTATATTGGTATTGGATTGCTTTTGTGTTGGGGGCTGACAATCTTAGGGTATCTTATAAAGCTAAGGAAGGAATAACCGTATAATTGCAACCATGGGGCAGCAGAAAAAGGTTGCGTTTGTTGTCATTGCTTTGTGTTTTGTTTTTATGGTCAACTGTTTTCCGTCCAGCAACAACGAGGTGAGAAAATGCTTTCTTTCTTGACTAATTTATGAATGTGTTTTTTAATAGTTTTTTTAGTTTTTGTTTCTTTGTTAGTTTTTTCGGGTCTTTCTTGATGTTGCAAGATGCCTCGTATTCTGGGTTGCCGTTCTTTGTATTGGAGGGTATCGTAGCTTTAAACCCATTTTCTCGGCTATTATTAAATGGTCTTCATGACTCTGGTGCCCTGCAACACCAAAAAAGAGCCCTTATTTCTTTTTAATCAAGGTCCAATGCTTTTGATTCAAGTTTTTTAAACTCATTTATTTTCTGTTTATTTATAAAGAGAAAACCCTCATTATTTTTGCGGAACGTTTCATAAATGCGCGCCAAATGAGGGGCGCGGATTCTGGCCAGTTTTACGGAAAACAGTTAGATTTTTCTTAATAAACCTACTCGTTTTCCACAATATGAATGCTTATACAGTGATTTTCAAGACGATTACCAGTTTGTGACGGAAAGATCTGGGGAGGTTTTTGGCTATAAAGCATAGAAAAAATTATATTCAAACAGAATAAAGCAACAAACAAAATCAATAAAAGGAATAGGAGAAGAAGAAGTAGAAGAAGAAAAATAATAATAATAATAATAATAATAATAATAATAATAACTTTATTTCTATAGCGCTTTTACCTATGTTCAAAGCGCTTTACAAACAATATAACAAATATAAATAATTACTGAAATATCAAATAATCAAAAATCTAACTACTAAACTATCTTAATGACTACATTCTATAAAAATATAATAATCTAATAATTATAAATATATATAAAATGAATAACTAATCTTAAAAACTAACCATAAGCCTCTTTATACAAAAATGTTTTTAGCTTTTTCTTAAAGCTATCCAAACTTGAACATAATCTAATATCTTGGGGAAGAGTATTCCATAACACAGGCCCACAAATGGAGAATGCCCTAGCTTAAACTTGGGTACCCTGAGCAATCCCTTGGCAGATGAACGCAATGTGCGAGATGGAACGTAAGGACACACTAAATCACTAAGATAAGTTGGCGCAATACCATTCACTGCCTTAAAGACAAAAAGAAGGATCTTATACTTAATACGCTGTTCAACTGGGAGCCAATGCAGCTCCATCAATACTGGTGTAATATGATCTGATTTGCGTGAAAGACTAATAAGCCTAGCGGCAGCATTAAGAGCATATTGTAAGCGTTGCACAAGGTGTTTGGGTAAGCCAAACAATAAAGAATTCCAATGATCTATCTTCGAAGTCACAAATGCATGAACTAGGATTTTTGTGGTGTCATAGCTTAAATACCTTCTAACGCGTGCTATGTTCCTAATATGGTAAAAAGCAGACTGGCAAACTGCAGTAACTTGTTTAGCTAAACTTAGAGTCCTATCGAAAACTACACCAATGTTCCTTGCATGTTCAGAAACTTTAATGATCAAGCACACAAGATTTGACAGCGGACGCACCAACATAGGTTGACAGCTCCTAAGAGTACAACGAGAGTTAAACAGAGCAAAAGGCATAGCAGAAAACTGTACCACGACTCGCCTGAAAACTAGACGCTAGAAATAAAGCTGACTTAAAGTACTGTTCCACTGTATTATTGTGATATATTTTGTCAGTAATATTTTTGTCTTTTCGATAAGGAATGGTCACCTAACTCCCCGACAAAAAACAAGCGTACGAGAGTTGGTAAGGACAGTGGAAATGTAAAGCTATTTAGAATAACATTTTGAAGAAATACTAGCGAAATGTTGGGCGATAATATTGATTTAGGGAGACGACAATTTGGCATGTCATTGCGCACCATGGGATGATATTATGTAACTTTGATTGGTATTGAAATCGGGTGAAATTGTGCAACACTTCTAATACAACGCGCAACATTGTATGATATTAAAAAAGAGAAGGCAAGGTTTGCATTGGACAGAATTAATCAACACTTTACAACATCGCAAAACATTTACATTACATTTCTTGGTATAGTATTGGAATCGCGCAGCATTTAGAAACATGAGGGGATATCATACATCGTACAATATGACCAACAAGTAAGCAAGGAATCTTAAGGACAATCACAATGTCATTGATGCACATGTGCGCATGCGCAATTCACGCAACGTGGTTATTGCTTTCATAGGACGAGGTGTCTATGAGTTCGGTCAAAATGATTACCTGCTTGACCAACCGAACGTCTCTGGATTACGCTGACTATGGGTGCTGGTGTGGGTTGGGTGGATCAGGACAGCCGTTAGACCAGCTTGACAGGTAGGTTGTCTTTTACGACTATTTCCAAAAAACCTTGTCGCTTAAAGATCTGAGATGGGCGATCTGACACCAAACAAAATTTCTGAGCTCTTATGTTTTATTGAGTTAAACTAAGTATGGTCATACTTCATATACCGATCTAAAATGAAAGTGAGTTGTTCGGCTGTGAATATATATAATATATGCAGTGAGTAACACAATTTTAAACAATTATCACACCTCTTTTTTAAAATATCCATAATTTTTCAACCATGCAAAAGAGGTCATTTTGGAATACTTTCTGTCAAAAAGAATGGCCTATAACCTATGTTTTTCAAAGATTTTGGAAAATTTTAAAACCTCTCAAAAATAACCATTATTTGTGATCCATACAAAATAGGTCACTTACGACCAAAATTTCCCAACAAAAAACATGTATTCAAACACTTTTGGAAAAATACATATAATTTATGAGTGATGCAAAAAAGGAAATTTTTCGCCTATTATAATCAAAAGGCACGGGATATAGCCCATAGTTTTGTTTGATTTTAAACCGTTTTCACACCTTTTTGAAAAATATGCATTATATATTAAGGATGCAAAATAGGTCATTTTTGGCCATTTTCGGGGAAAAACCACGGACTATAGCCCATGCTTTTCATCGATTTTGGACCATTTTCACACCTTTTTGAAAAATATGCATTCATTATCAAGGATGCAAAATAGGTCATTTTTGGCAATTTTCGGAGGAAAACCATGGACTATAGCCCATGCTTTTCATCGATTTTGGACCATTTTCACACCTTTTTGAAAAATATGCATTATTTATTAAGGAAGCAAAATAGGTCACTTTTGGACATTTTCGGGGGAAAACCATGGACTATAGCCCATGCTTTTCATCGATTTTGGACCATTTTCACACCTTTTTGAAAAATATGCATTATTTATGAAGCATGCAAAATAGATCACTTTTGTCTATTTTCGGGGGAAATGCATGGACTATAGCCCATGGTTTTGATCGATTTTGGACCATTTTCACACCTTTTTGAAAAATATGCATTCATTATCAAGGATGCAAAATAGGTCATTTTTGGCCATTTTCGGAGGAAAACCATGGACTATAGCCCATGCTTTTCATCGATTTTGGACCATTTTCACACCTTTTTGAAAAATATGCATTATTTATTAAGGAAGCAAAATAGGTCACTTTTGGACATTTTCGGGGGAAAACCATGGACTATAGCCCATGCTTTTCATCGATTTTGGACCATTTTCACACCTTTTTGAAAAATATGCATTATTTATGAAGCATGCAAAATAGATCACTTTTGTCTATTTTCGGGGGAAATGCATGGACTATAGCCCATGGTTTTGATCGATTTTGGACCATTTTCACATCCTTTTTGAAAAATATGCATTATTTATGAAGGATGCAAAATAGGTCATTTTTGGCCATTTTCGGGAAAAACGCATGGACTATAGCCCATTGTTTTGATCGTTTTTGGACCATTTTCACACCTTTTTGAAAAATATGCATTATTAATGAGCGATGCAAAATAGGTCAATTTTGGCCATTTTCGGGCAAAAAGCATAGACTATAGCCCATGCTCTTGATCGTTTTTGGACCATTATCACACCTTTTTGAAAAATATGCATTATTTATGAAGGATGCAAAATAGGTCATTTTTGGCCATTTTCGGGCAAAAAGCATAGGCTATAGCCCATGGTTTTGATCGATTTTGGGACCATTTTCACACCTTTTCGAAAAATATGCATTATTAATGAACGATGCAAAATAGGTCATTTTTGGTCATTTTCGGGCAAAACGCATGGACTATAGACCATGCTCTTGATGGTTTTTGGACCATTTTCACACCTTTTGGAAAAATATGCATTACTTACGAAGAATGCAAATTAGTTCATTTTGGGCCATTTTCTTGTAAAAAGCATGGACTATAGCCCATGGTGATGATCGATTTTGGACCATTTTCACACCTTTTTTAAAAAATATGCATTATTTATAAAGGATGCAATAAAGGTCATTTTTGGCCATTTTTAGGCAAAATACATCGACTATAGCACATGGTTTTGATCGATTTTGTACCACTTTCACACCTTTTTGAAAAATATGCATTATTTATAAAGGATGCAAAATAGATCACTTTTGGCCATTTTCGGGGGAAAAGCATGGACTATAGCCCATGGTTTTGATCGATTTTGGACCATTTTCACACCTTTTTGAAAAACACGCACCATTTATGAAGGATGCAAAATAGGTCATTTTTGGCCATTTTCGGGCAAAAAGAATGGACTATAGCCCATGCTTTTCATCGATTTTGGACCATTTTCACACCTTTTTGAAAAATATGCATTATTTATTAAGGAAGCAAAATAGGTCACTTTTGGACATTTTTGAGGAAAAAGCATGGACTATAGCCCATGCTTTTCATCGATTTTGGACCATTTTCACACCTTTTTGAAAAATATGCATTAGTTATAAAGGATGCAAAATAGGTCATTTTTGGCCATTTTCGGGCAAAAAGAATGGACTATAGCCCATGGTTTTGATCGTTGTTGGACCATTTTCACACCTTTTTGAAAAATATGCATTATTTATAAAGGATGCAAAATAGATCACTTTTGGCCATTTTCGGGGGAAAAGCATGGACTATAGCCCATGGTTTTGATCGATTTTGGACCATTTTCACACCTTTTTGAAAAACACGCACCATTTATGAAGGATGCAAAATAGGTCATTTTTGGCCATTTTCGGGCAAAAAGAATGGACTATAGCCCATGGTTTTGATCGTTTTTGGACCATTTTCACACATTTTTGAAAAATATGCATTATTAATGAGCGATGCAAAATAGGTCACTTTTGGCCATTTTCGGGGAAAAAGCATGGACTATAGCCCATGCTTTTGATCGATTTTGGACCATTTTCACACCTTTTGGAAAAATATGCATTACTTACGAAGAATGCAAATTAGTTCATTTTGGGCCATTTTCTTGTAAAAAGCATGGACTATAGCCCATGGTGATGATCGATTTTGGACCATTTTCACACCTTTTTGAAAAATATGCATTATTTATGAAGGATGCAATAAAGGTCATTTTTGGCCATTTTTAGGCAAAATACATCGACTATAGCACATGGTTTTGATCGATTTTGGACCATTTTCACACCTTTTTGAAAAATATGCATTATTTATAAAGGATGCAAAATAGATCACTTTTGGCCATTTTCGGGGGAAAAGCATGGACTATAGCCCATGGTTTTGATCGATTTTGGACCATTTTCACACCTTTTTGAAAAACACGCACCATTTATGAAGGATGCAAAATAGGTCATTTTTGGCCATTTTCGGGCAAAAAGAATGGACTATAGCCCATGGTTTTGATCGATTTTGGACCATTTTCACACCTTTTTGAAAAATATGCATTATTTATTAAGGATGCAAAATAGGTCACTTTTGGACATTTTTGAGGAAAAAGCATGGACTATAGCCCATGCTTTTCATCGATTTTGGACCATTTTCACACCTTTTTGAAAAATATGCATTATTTATAAAGGATGCAAAATAGGTCATTTTTGGCCATTTTCGGGCAAAAAGAATGGACTATAGCCCATGGTTTTGATCGTTGTTGGACCATTTTCACACCTTTTTGAAAAATATGCATTATTTATAAGGATGCAAAATAGATCACTTTTGGCCATTTTCGGGGGAAAAGCATGGACTATAGCCCATGGTTTTGATCGATTTTGGACCATTTTCACACCTTTTTGAAAAACACGCACCATTTATGAAGGATGCAAAATAGGTCATTTTTGGCCTTTTTCGAGCAAAAAGAATGGACTATAGCCCATGGTTTTGATCGTTGTTGGACCATTTTCACACATTTTTGAAAAATATGCATTATTAATGAGCGATGCAAAATAGTTCAATTTTGGCCATTTTTGGGCTAAAAGCATAGACTATAGCCCATGCTCTTGATCGTTTTTGGACCATTTTCACACCTTTTTGAAAAATATGCATTATTTATGAAGGATGCAAAATAGGTCATTTTTGGTCATTTTCGGGCAAAACGCATGGACTATAGCCCATGCTCTTGATGGTTTGTGGACCATTTTCACACCTTTTGGAAAAATATGCATTACTTACGAAGAATGGAAATTAGTTCATTTTGGGCCATTTTCTTGTAAAAAGCATGGACTATAGCCCATGGTGATGATCGATTTTGGACCATTTTAACACCTTTTTGAAAAATATGCATTATTTATGAAGGATGCAATAAAGGTCATTTTTGGACATTTTTAGGCAAAATACATCGACTATAGCACATGGTTTTGATCGATTTTGTACCATTTTCACACCTTTTTTGAAAAATATGCATTATCTATAAAGGATGCAAAATAGATCACTTTTGGCCATTTTCGGGGAAGAAGCATGGACTATAGCCCATGGTTTTGATCGATTTTGGACCATTTTCACACCTTTTTGAAAAACACGCACCATTTATGAAGGATGCAAAATAGGTCATTTTTGGCCATTTTCGGGCAAAAAGAATGGACTATAGCCCATGGTTTTGATCGTTTTTGGACCATTTTCACACATTTTTGAAAAATATGCATTATTAATGAGGGATGCAAAATAGGTCAATTTTGGCCATTTTCGGGCAAAAAGCATAGACTATAGCCCATGCTCTTGATCGTTTTTGGACCATTTTTCACACCTTTTTGAAAAACACGCACCATTTATGAAGGATGCAAAATAGGTCATTTTTGGCCATTTTCGGGCAAAAAGAATGGACTATAGCCCATGGTTTTGATCGTTGTTGGACCATTTTCACACCTTTTTGAAAAATATGCATTATTTATAAAGGATGCAAAATAGATCACTTTTGGCCATTTTCGGGGGAAAAGCATGGACTATAGCCCATGGTTTTGATCGATTTTGGACCATTTTCACACCTTTTTGAAAAACACGCACCATTTATAAAGGATGCAAAATAGGTCATTTTTGGCCATTTTCGGGCAAAAAGAATGGACTATAGCCCATGGTTTTGATCGTTGTTGGACCATTTTCACACATTTTTGAAAAATATGCATTATTTATAAAGGATGCAAAATAGATCACTTTTGGCCATTTTCGGGGGAAAAGCATGGACTATAGCCCATGCTTTTGATCGATTTTGGACCATTTTCACACCTTTTTGAAAAATATGCATTATTTATAAAGGATGCAAAAAAGGTCATTTTTGGTCATTTTCGAACAAAAAGCATGGACTATAGCCCATGCTCTTGATGGTTTTTGGACCATTTTCACACCTATTGGAAAAATATGCATTACTTACGAAGAATGCTAATTAGTTCATTTTGGGCCATTTTCTTGTAAAAAGCATGGACTATAGCCCATGGTGATGATCGATTTTGGACCATTTTCACACCTTTTTGAAAAATATGCATTATTTATGAAGGATGCAATAAAGGTCATTTTTGGCCATTTTTAGGCAAAATACATCGACTATAGCACATGGTTTTGATCGATTTTGGACCATTTTCACACCTTTTTGAAAAATATGCATTATTTATAAACGATGCAAAATAGATCACTTTTGGCCATTTTCGGGGGAAAAGCATGGACTATAGCCCATGGTTTTGATCGATTTTTGACCATTTTCACACCTTTTTGAAAAACACGCACCATTTATGAAGCATGCAAAATAGGTCACTTTTGGCCATTTTCTGGGAAAAACCATGGACTATAGCCCATGGTTTTGATCGATGTTGGACCATTTTCACACCTTTTACAATAATATGCATTATTTATGAAGGATGCAAGATAGGTCACTTTTGGCCATTTTCGGGCAAAAGCCATGGACTATAGCCCATGGTTTTGATCGATTTTGGATCATTTTCACACCTTTTTGAAAAATATGCATTATTAATGAACGATGCAAAATAGGTCATTTTTGGTCAATTTCGGGCAAAAAGCATGGACTATAGCCCATGCTCTTGATGGTTTTTGGACCATTTTCACACCTTTTTGAAAAATATGCATTACTTACGAAGAATGCAAATTAGTTCATTTTGGGCCATTTTCTTGTAAAAAGCATGGACTATAGCCCATGGTTTTGATCATTTTTGGCCCATTTTCACACCTTTTTGAAAAATATGCATTATTAATGAACGATGCAAAATAGGTCATTTTTGGTCAATTTCGGGCAAAAAGCATGGACTATAGCCCATGCTCTTGATGGTTTTTGGACCATTTTCACACCTTTTTGAAAAATATGCATTACTTACGAAGAATGCAAATTAGTTCATTTTGGGCCATTTTCTTGTAAAAAGCATGGACTTATAGCCCATGGTTTTGATCATTTTTGGCCCATTTTCACACCTTTTGGAAAAATATGCATTATTTATTAAGGATGCAAAATAGGTCACTTTTGGCCATTTTTGAGGAAAAAGCATGGACTATAGCCCATGCTTTTCATCGATTTTGGACCATTTTCACACCTTTTTGAAAAATATGCATTAGTTATAAAGGATGCAAAATAGTTCACTTTTGGCCATTTTCGGGGAAAAAGCATGGACTATAGCCCATGGTTTTGATCGATGTTGGACCATTTTCACACCTTTTAAAATAATATGCATTATTTATGAAGGATGCAAGATAGGTCACTTTTGGCCATTTTCGGGCAAAAACCATGGACTATAGCCCATGGTTTTGATCGATTTTGGATCATTTTCACACCTTTTTGAAAAATATGCATTATTAATGAACGATGCAAAATAGGTCATTTTTGGTCATTTTCGGGCAAAAAGCATGGACTATAGCCCATGCTCTTGATCGTTTTTGGACCCTTTTCACACCTTTTTGAAAAATATGCATTACTTACGAAGAATGCAAATTAGTTCATTTTGGGCCATTTTCTTGTAAAAAGCATGGACTGTAGCCCATGGTTTTGATCATTTTTTGCCATTTTCACACCTTTTGGAAAAATATGCATTATTTATTAAGGATGCAAAATAGGTCACTTTTGGCCATTTTTAGGCAAAATACATGTACTATAGCCCATGGTTTTGATCGATTTTGGATCATTTTCACACCTTTTTGAAAAATCTGCATTATTAATGAACGATGCAAAATAGGTCATTTTTGGTCAATTTCGGGCAAAAAGCATGGACTATAGCCCATGCTCTTGATGGTTTTTGGACCATTTTCACACCTTTTTGAAAAATATGCATTACTTACGAAGAATGCAAATTAGTTCATTTTGGGCCATTTTCTTGTAAAAAGCATGGACTATAGCCCATGGTTTTGATCATTTTTGGCCCATTTTCACACCTTTTGGAAAAATATGCATTATTTATTAAGGATGCAAAATAGGTCACTTTTGGCAATTTTTGAGAAAAAAGCATGGACTATAGCCCATGCTTTTCATCGATTTTGGACCATTTTCACACCTTTTTGAAAAATATGCATTAGTTATAAAGGATGCAAAATAGTTCACTTTTGGCCATTTTCGGGGGAAAAGCATGGACTATAGCCCATGGTTTTGATCGATGTTGGACCATTTTCACACCTTTTACAATAATATGCATTATTTATGAAGGATGCAAGATAGGTCACTTTTGGCCATTTTCGGGCAAAAACCATGGACTATAGCCCATGGTTTTGATCGATTTTGGATCATTTTCACACCTTTTTGAAAAATATGCATTATTAATGAACGATGCAAAATAGGTCATTTTTGGTCATTTTCGGGCAAAAAGCATGGACTATAGCCCATGCTCTTGATCGTTGTTGGACCCTTTTCACACATTTTTGAAAAATATGCATTACTTACGAAGAATGCAAATTAGTTCATTTTGGGCCATTTTCTTGTAAAAAGCATGGACTGTAGCCCATGGTTTTGATCATTTTTGGCCATTTTCACACCTTTTGGAAAAATATGCATTATTTGTAAACGATGCAAAATAGATCGTTTTTGGCCATTTTTAGGCAAAATACATGTACTATAGCCCATGGTGATGATCGATTTTTGACCATTTTCACACCTTTTTGAAAAATATGCATTATTTATGAAGCATGCAAAATAGGTCACTTTTGGCCATTTTCTGGGAAAAACCATGGACTATAGCCCATGGTTTTGATCGATGTTGGACCATTTTCACACCTTTTACAATAATATGCATTATTTATGAAGGATGCAAGATAGGTCACTTTTGGCCATTTTCGGGCAAAAACCACGGACTATAGCCCATGGTTTTGATCGATTTTGGATCATTTTCACACCTTTTAAAAAAAATATGCATTATTAATAAACGATGCAAAATAGGTCATTTTTGGTCAATTTCGGGCAAAAAGCATGGACTATAGCCCATGCTCTTGATGGTTTTTGGACCATTTTCACACCTTTTTGAAAAATATGCATTACTTACGAAGAATGCAAATTAGTTCATTTTGGGCCATTTTCTTGTAAAAAGCATGGACTATAGCCCATGGTTTTGATCATTTTTGGCCCATTTTCACACCTTTTGGAAAAATATGCATTATTTATTAAGGATGCAAAATAGGTCACTTTTGGCAATTTTTGAGGAAAAAGCATGGACTATAGCCCATGCTTTTCATCGATTTTGGACCATTTTCACACCTTTTGGAAAAATATGCATTAGTTATAAAGGATGAAAAATAGGTCACTTTTGGCCATTTTCGAACAAAAAGCATGGACTATAGCCCATGGTTTTCATCGATTTTGGACCATTTTCACACCTTTTACAATAATATGCATTAGTTATAAAGGATGCAAGATAGGTCACTTTTGGCCATTTTCGGGGAAAAACCACGGACTATAGCCCATGGTTTTGATCGATTTTGGATCATTTTCACACCTTTTTGAAAAATATGCATTATTAATGAACGATGCAAAATAGGTCATTTTTGGTCAATTTCGGGCAAAAAGCATGGACTATAGCCCATGCTCTTGATCGTTTTTGGACCCTTTTCACACCTTTTTGAAAAATATGCATTACTTACGAAGAATGCAAATTAGTTCATTTTGGGCCATTTTCTTGTAAAAAGCATGGACTATAGCCCATGGTTTTGATCATTTTTGGCCCACTTTCATACCTTTTTTAAAAATATGCATTATTTATGAAGAATGCAAATTAGTTCATTTTGGGCCATTTTCTTGTAAAAAGCATGGACTATAGCCCATGGTTTTGATCATTTTTGGCCCACTTTCATACCTTTTTGAAAAATATGCATTATTTATGAAGGATGCAAAATAGGTCATTTTTGGCCATTTTCGGGGGAAAACCATGGACTATTGCCGTGTTTTTGATCGATTTTGGAACATTTTTACACCTTTTGGAAAAATATGCATTATTTATTAAGCATGCAAAATAGGTCACTTTTGGCCATTTTCGAGCAAAAAGCATGGACTATAGCCCATGGTTTTGATCGATTTTGGATCATTTTCACACCTTTTTGAAAAATATGCATTATTAATGAACGATGCAAAATAGGTCATTTTTGGTCAATTTCGGGCAAAAAGCATGGACTATAGCCCCTGCTCTTGATGGTTTTTGGACCATTTTCACACCTTTTTGAAAAATATGCATTACTTACGAAGAATGCAAATTAGTTCATTTTGGGCCATTTTCTTGTAAAAAGCATGGACTATAGCCCATGGTTTTGATCATTTTTGGCCCATTTTCACACCTTTTGGAAAAATATGCATTATTTATTAAGGATGCAAAATAGGTCACTTTTGGCCATTTTTGAGGAAAAAGCATGGACTATAGCCCATGCTTTTCATCGATTTTGGACCATTTTCACACCTTTTTGAAAAATATGCATTAGTTATAAAGGATGCAAAATAGTTCACTTTTGGCCATTTTCGGGGAAAAAGCATGGACTATAGCCCATGGTTTTGATCGATGTTGGACCATTTTCACACCTTTTACAATAATATGCATTATTTATGAAGGATGCAAGATACGTCACTTTTGGCCATTTTCGGGCAAAAACCATGGACTATAGTCCATGGTTTTGATCGATTTTGGATCATTTTCACACCTTTTTGAAAAATATGCATTATTAATGAACGATGCAAAATAGGTCATTTTTGGTCATTTTCGGGCAAAAAGCATGGACTATAGCCCATGCTCTTGATCGTTTTTGGACCCTTTTCCCACCTTTTTGAAAAATATGCATTACTTACGAAGAATGCAAATTAGTTCATTTTGGGCCATTTTCTTGTAAAAAGCATGGACTGTAGCCCATGGTTTTGATCATTTTTGGCCATTTTCACACCTTTTGGAAAAATATGCATTATTTATAAACGATGCAAAATAGATCACTTTTGGCCATTTTTAGGCAAAATACATGTACTATAGCCCATGGTGATGATCGATTTTTGACCATTTTCACACCTTTTACAATAATATGCATTATTTATGAAGGATGCAAGATAGGTCACTTTTGGCCATTTTCGGGCAAAAACCATGGACTATAGCCCATGGTTTTGATCGATGTTGGACCATTTTCACACCTTTTACAATAATATGCATTATTTATGAAGGATGCAAGATAGGTCACTTTTGGCCGTTTTCGGGCAAAAACCATGGACTATAGTCCATGGTTTTGATCGATTTTGGATCATTTTCACACCTTTTTGAAAAATATGCATTATTAATGAACGATGCAAAATAGGTCATTTTTGGTCATTTTCGGGCAAAAAGCATGGACTATAGCCCATGCTCTTGATCGTTTTTGGACCCTTTTCCCACATTTTTGAAAAATATGCATTACTTACGAAGAATGCAAATTAGTTCATTTTGGGCCATTTTCTTGTAAAAAGCATGGACTGTAGCCCATGGTTTTGATCATTTTTGGCCATTTTCACACCTTTTGGAAAAATATGCATTATTTATAAACGATGCAAAATAGATCACTTTTGGCCATTTTTAGGCAAAATACATGTACTATAGCCCATGGTGATGATCGATTTTTGACCATTTTCACACCTTTTACAATAATATGCATTATTTATGAAGGATGCAAGATAGGTCACTTTTGGCCATTTTCGGGCAAAAACCATGGACTATAGCCCATGGTTTTGATCGATTTTGGATCATTTTCACACCTTTTTGAAAAATATGCATTATTAATGAACGATGCAAAATAGGTCATTTTTGGCCATTTTCGGGCAAAAAGCATGGACTATAGCCCATGGTTTTGATCGATTTTGGATCATTTTCACACCTTTTTGAAAAATATGCATTATTAATGAACGATGCAAAATAGGTCATTTTTGGTCAATTTCGGGCAAAAAGCATGGACTATAGCCCATGCTCTTGATCGTTTTTGGACCCTTTTCACACCTTTTTGAAAAATATGCATTATTAATGAACGATGCAAAATAGGTCATTTTTGGGCAATTTCGGGCAAAAAGCATGGACTATAGCCCATGCTCTTGATCGTTTTTGGACCCTTTTCACACCTTTTTGAAAAATATGCATTACTTACGAAGAATGCAAATTAGTTCATTTTGGGCCATTTTCTTGTAAAAAGCATGGACTATAGCCCATGGTTTTGATCATTTTTGGCCCACTTTCATACCTTTTTTAAAAATATGCATTATTTATGAAGAATGCAAATTAGTTCATTTTGGGCCATTTTCTTGTAAAAAGCATGGACTATAGCCCATGGTTTTGATCATTTTTGGCCCACTTTCATACCTTTTTGAAAAATATGCATTATTTATGAAGGATGGAAAATAGGTCATTTTTGGCCATTTTCGGGGGAAAACCATGGACTATTGCCGTGTTTTTGATCGATTTTGGAACATTTTTACACCTTTTGGAAAAATATGCATTATTTATTAAGCATGCAAAATAGGTCACTTTTGGCCATTTTCGAGCAAAAACCATGGACTATAGCCCATGGTTTTGATCGATTTTGGATCATTTTCACACCTTTTTGAAAAATATGCATTATTAATAAACGATGCAAAATAGGTCATTTTTGGTCAATTTCGGGCAAAAAGCATGGACTATAGCCCATGCTCTTGATGGTTTTTGGACCATTTTCACACCTTTTTGAAAAATATGCATTACTTACGAAGAATGCAAATTAGTTCATTTTGGGCCATTTTCTTGTAAAAAGCATGGACTATAGCCCATGGTTTTGATCATTTTTGGCCCATTTTCACACCTTTTGGAAAAATATGCATTATTTATTAAGGATGCAAAATAGGTCACTTTTGGCCATTTTTGAGGAAAAAGCATGGACTATAGCCCATGCTTTTCATCGATTTTGGACCATTTTCACACCTTTTTGAAAAATATGCATTAGTTATAAAGGATGCAAAATAGTTCACTTTTGGCCATTTTCGGGGAAAAAGCATGGACTATAGCCCATGGTTTTGATCGATGTTGGACCATTTTCACACCTTTTACAATAATATGCATTATTTATGAAGGATGCAAGATAGGTCACTTTTGGCCATTTTCGGGCAAAAACCATGGACTATAGCCCATGGTTTTGATCGATTTTGGATCATTTTCACACCTTTTTGAAAAATATGCATTATTAATGAACGATGCAAAATAGGTCATTTTTGGTCATTTTCGGGCAAAAAGCATGGACTATAGCCCATGCTCTTAATCGTTTTTGGACCCTTTTCACACATTTTTGAAAAATATGCATTACTTACGAAGAATGCAAATTAGTTCATTTTGGGCCATTTTCTTGTAAAAAGCATGGACTGTAGCCCATGGTTTTGATCATTTTTGGCCATTTTCACACCTTTTGGAAAAATATGCATTAATTATAAACGATGCAAAATAGATCACTTTTGGCCACTTTTAGGCAAAATACATGTACTATAGCCCATGGTGATGATCGATTTTTGACCATTTTCACACCTTTTTGAAAAATATGCATTATTTATGAAGCATGCAAAATAGGTCACTTTTGGCCATTTTCTGGGAAAAACCATGGACTATAGCCCATGGTTTTGATCGATGTTGGACCATTTTCACACCTTTTACAATAATATGCATTATTTATGAAGGATGCAAGATAGGTCACTTTTGGCCATTTTCGGGCAAAAACCACGGACTATAGCCCATGGTTTTGATCGATTTTGGATCATTTTCACACCTTTTAAAAAAAATATGCATTATTAATGAACGATGCAAAATAGGTCATTTTTGGTCAATTTCGGGCAAAAAGCATGGACTATAGCCCATGCTCTTGATCGTTTTTGGACCCTTTTCACACCTTTTTGAAAAATATGCATTACTTACGAAGAATGCAAATTAGTTCATTTTGGGCCATTTTCTTGTAAAAAGCATGGACTATAGCCCATGGTTTTGATCATTTTTGGCCCACTTTCATACCTTTTTGAAAAATATGCATTATTTATGAAGAATGCAAATTAGTTCATTTTGGGCTATTTTCTTGTAAAAAGCATGGACTATAGCCCATGGTTTTGATCATTTTTGGCCCACTTTCATACCTTTTTGAAAAATATGCATTATTTATGAAGGATGGAAAATAGGTCATTTTTGGCCATTTTCGGGGGAAAACCATGGACTATTGCCGTGTTTTTGATCGATTTTGGAACATTTTTACACCTTTTGGAAAAATATGCATTATTTATTAAGCATGCAAAATAGGTCACTTTTGGCCATTTTCGAGCAAAAAGCATGGACTATAGCCCATGGTTTTGATCGATTTTGGATCATTTTCACACCTTTTTGAAAAATATGCATTATTAATGAACGATGCAAAATAGGTCATTTTTGGTCAATTTCGGGCAAAAAGCATGGACTATAGCCCATGCTCTTGATGGTTTTTGGACCATTTTCACACCTTTTTGAAAAATATGCATTACTTACGAAGAATGCAAATTAGTTCATTTTGGGCCATTTTCTTGTAAAAAGCATGGACTATAGCCCATGGTTTTGATCATTTTTGGCCCATTTTCACACCTTTTGGAAAAATATGCATTATTTATTAAGGATGCAAAATAGGTCACTTTTGGACATTTTTGAGGAAAAAGCATGGACTATAGCCCATGCTTTTCATCGATTTTGGACCATTTTCACACCTTTTGGAAAAATATGCATTAGTTATAAAGGATGCAAAATAGTTCACTTTTGGCCATTTTCGGGGAAAAAGCATGGACTATAGCCCATGGTTTTGATCGATGTTGGACCATTTTCACACCTTTTACAATAATATGCATTATTTATGAAGGATGCAAGATAGGTCACTTTTGGCCATTTTCGGGCAAAAACCATGGACTATAGCCCATGGTTTTGATCGATTTTGGATCATTTTCACACCTTTTTGAAAAATATGCATTATTAATAAACGATGCAAATTAGTTCATTTTGGGCCATTTTCTTGTAAAAAGCATGGACTATAGCCCATGGTTTTGATCATTTTTGGCCCACTTTCATACCTTTTTGAAAAATATGCATTATTTATGAAGAATGCAAATTAGTTCATTTTGGGCTATTTTCTTGTAAAAAGCATGGACTATAGCCCATGGTTTTGATCATTTTTGGCCCACTTTCATACCTTTTTGAAAAATATGCATTATTTATGAAGGATGGAAAATAGGTCATTTTTGGCCATTTTCGGGGGAAAACCATGGACTATTGCCGTGTTTTTGATCGATTTTGGAACATTTTTACACCTTTTGGAAAAATATGCATTATTTATTAAGCATGCAAAATAGGTCACTTTTGGCCATTTTCGAGCAAAAAGCATGGACTATAGCCCATGGTTTTGATCGATTTTGGATCATTTTCACACCTTTTTGAAAAATCTGCATTATTAATGAACGATGCAAAATAGGTCATTTTTGGTCAATTTCGGGCAAAAAGCATGGACTATAGCCCATGCTCTTGATGGTTTTTGGACCATTTTCACACCTTTTTGAAAAATATGCATTACTTACGAAGAATGCAAATTAGTTCATTTTGGGCCATTTTCTTGTAAAAAGCATGCACTATAGCCCATGGTTTTGATCATTTTTGGCCCATTTTCACACCTTTTGGAAAAATATGCATTATTTATTAAGGATGCAAAATAGGTCACTTTTGGCAATTTTTGAGGAAAAAGCATGGACTATAGCCCATGCTTTTCATCGATTTTGGACCATTTTCACACCTTTTTGAAAAATATGCATTAGTTATAAAGGATGCAAAATAGTTCACTTTTGGCCATTTTCGGGGAAAAAGCATGGACTATAGCCCATGGTTTTGATCGATGTTGGACCATTTTCACACCTTTTACAATAATATGCATTATTTATGAAGGATGCAAGATAGGTCACTTTTGGCCATTTTCGGGCAAAAACCATGGACTATAGCCCATGGTTTTGATCGATTTTGGATCATTTTCACACCTTTTTGAAAAATATGCATTATTAATGAACGATGCAAAATAGGTCATTTTTGGTCATTTTCGGGCAAAAAGCATGGACTATAGCCCATGCTCTTAATTGTTTTTGGACCCTTTTCCCACATTTTTGAAAAATATGCATTACTTACGAAGAATGCAAATTAGTTCATTTTGGGCCATTTTCTTGTAAAAAGCATGGACTGTAGCCCATGGTTTTGATCATTTTTGGCCATTTTCACACCTTTTGGAAAAATATGCATTATTTATAAACGATGCAAAATAGATCACTTTTGGCCATTTTTAGGCAAAATACATGTACTATAGCCCATGGTGATGATCGATTTTTGACCATTTTCACACCTTTTTGAAAAATATGCATTATTTATGAAGCATGCAAAATAGGTCACTTTTGGCCATTTTCTGGGAAAAACCATGGACTATAGCCCATGGTTTTGATCGATGTTGGACCATTTTCACACCTTTTACAATAATATGCATTATTTATGAAGGATGCAAGATAGGTCACTTTTGGCCATTTTCGGGGAAAAACCACGGACTATAGCCCATGGTTTTGATCGATTTTGGATCATTTTCACACCTTTTAAAAAAAATATGCATTATTAATGAACGATGCAAAATAGGTCATTTTTGGTCATTTTCGGGCAAAAAGCATGGACTATAGCCCATGCTCTTGATGGTTTTTGGACCATTTTCACACCTTTTTGAAAAATATGCATTACTTACGAAGAATGCAAATTAGTTCATTTTGGGCCATTTTCTTGTAAAAAGCATGGACTATAGCCCATGGTTTTGATCATTTTTGGCCCACTTTCATACCTTTTTGAAAAATATGCATTATTTATGAAGGATGCAAAATAGGTCATTTTTGGCCATTTTCGGGGGAAAACCATGGACTATTGCCGTGTTTTTGATCGATTTTGGAACATTTTTACACCTTTTGGAAAAATATGCATTATTTATTAAGCATGCAAAATAGGTCACTTTTGGCCATTTTCGAGCAAAAAGCATGGACTATAGCCCAAGGTTTTGATCGATTTTGGATCATTTTCACACCTTTTTGAAAAATATGCATTATTAATGAACGATGCAAAATAGGTCATTTTTGGTCAATTTCGGGCAAAAAGCATGGACTATAGCCCATGCTCTTGATGGTTTTTGGACCATTTTCACACCTTTTTGAAAAATATGCATTACTTACGAAGAATGCAAATTAGTTCATTTTGGGCCATTTTCTTGTAAAAAGCATGGACTATAGCCCATGGTTTTGATCATTTTTGGCCCATTTTCACACCTTTTGGAAAAATATGCATTATTTATTAAGGATGCAAAATAGGTCACTTTTGGCAATTTTTGAGAAAAAAGCATGGACTATAGCCCATGCTTTTCATCGATTTTGGACCATTTTCACACCTTTTGGAAAAATATGCATTAGTTATAAAGGATGCAAAATAGTTCACTTTTGGCCATTTTCGGGGAAAAAGCATGGACTATAGCCCATGGTTTTGATCGATGTTGGACCATTTTCACACCTTTTACAATAATATGCATTATTTATGAAGGATGCAAGATAGGTCACTTTTGGCCATTTTCGGGCAAAAACCATGGACTATAGCCCATGGTTTTGATCGATTTTGGATCATTTTCACACCTTTTTGAAAAATATGCATTATTAATGAACGATGCAAAATAGGTCATTTTTGGTCATTTTCGGGCAAAAAGCATGGACTATAGCCCATGCTCTTAATCGTTTTTGGACCCTTTTCACACATTTTTGAAAAATATGCATTACTTACGAAGAATGCAAATTAGTTCATTTTGGGCCATTTTCTTGTAAAAAGCATGGACTGTAGCCCATGGTTTTGATCATTTTTGGCCATTTTCACACCTTTTGGAAAAATATGCATTATTTATAAACGATGCAAAATAGATCACTTTTGAGTAGTATAGGGAATGGGGGTTCCAGCGCAATCTTGACACCGGGTAAGACCCGCGTCAAGAAGTACACCTACGGGAACAACCCCACTCAAGTGTGGTTGGGGGCAACAGCGCAAATATGTTAGTCTATATATGGAGTGCGAAGATTGTAAGAAGTTCGTTAACGACTTTTGCATAATTTGTCTAAGACCTAAAGTTAACATACCTAAGCCCAAGGGTTTCTCGTGTTGTGGTAAGAAAATGCAAATAGAAGACGACACGTCAGCGCAGTGTTACGAATGTGGTAAGAATATTCGTAATGCCGTACCAAATGCCACCAAAGAGCAGTATTACGCCAGTAGTATAGGGGATGGGGGTTCCAGCGCAACGACCACCGGAGGATTACCCGTCTAAAGTACCCCCCTCGATTCGTACCGCGATTACCCGCATCCCGTGTTTATGTAAAATATGTTAGTCTATATATGGAGTGCGAAGATTGTAAGAGAACTTTTAAGAAAGAAGTGGACTTGAAGAAGCATTTGAAGATGAAGACGAAATGTATGAGCAGCTATGATTGTGGATGTGGTAAGAAGTTTGAGACTAAGGTTAAATTGTTTTGGCATTGTCAGGATTGTGAGTATGACTACGACGATCTGAAAAGGGTCTGGAATTAGGTATAAGATATTTCCTATTATATAGATGGAATCCCAAAGCAATTTTGAAACGGTGTCAATACCCGGTAACGGTGAGATTGATGTTAGACAGTTTTGGCGTCAGTCAGAAAGGAAGGTCAAGAGAACGCTTCGAAAAGGTATAGAAGAATTAGGAGCCCTGAAAGCTAGTATAATGGTAGAAGTAAGTTTATCGAAAGATGAGGTAACGACGACAGCAATGCTGCGATCAAAGTCGTTAGTGATATTAGAGTCCACGAATCTGGATAGGTCACTCAGCGAAGCCTTAGAAGCAATAATGGAATCGCTGTCTAACTACACGAAAGAAGGATCAGGTTGGACAGTGGAGGAGGTAGAAGGTATGGAGGTTAGCATGGCAAGGTATGTACCAATACGAGGAGGAAGTTACGTGCCCCTACCAACGTGGGTAGAAAGGAAGAAAGCCATAGTCAACGTAAAAAATGATGACAACAGATGCTTTATGTGGGCAATACGATCCGCACTGTATCCAGTAGATAAGGATCCGTGTAGACCAAGTAAGTACCCAACAGACGATTTGGAGTGGGACGGCGTGGAGTTCCCAATGCAGCTGATAGACATACCGATATTTGAGCAGGAAAATGACCTAGCCATTAACGTTTACGGAGTCAGAGACCAAACGATAGTGCCACTAGTGTTGTCAAAGAGTAAAAGAGAACGAATACATCTCTTCTACCACGGCGGGCATTATTCGTGGGTCAAACATGTTAGCAGACTATTTTACAGACACACCAAACACAAAGGTAAGAAATACTTCTGCGATTGCTGCTTATTATCCTTTACCAGCGTTAAAGCTATAAAGGATCACAACGAAATATGTCGCGGAGTCGAAGAAGTGGCGCAACGGATCCAGATGCCTACAGATAAGAACCTAGCGTACTCAGACCATCAAAAGCAGATGCAGGTGCCTTACGTGATATATGCAGACTTTGAAGCGTTGATAACTAAGGAAGAGCAGAAAAGTGGTGCCACGAATAAGGTGGGATTACACGAGATCTGCTCCTTTGGTTACATAGTAGTCAGATCAGACGGTAAAGCAAACCCTCCTGTGATTTACCGAGGTAAAAACGCATCTAATAAGTTTCTAGAAGCATTGCGAGAAGAGGAGGAGGAGATAAGAGAACAATTAAGACGTCCAAAGAAGATGGAATTTACCAAAGAGAACCAGGTGGAATTTCACAAGGCAAAGAAATGCCACATTTGCCAACATACGCTTCTCCAGTTTGGAAGACAAGCAAAGAAAGCGTGGGATGAAGATGGAAAGTATTTAGGAGAAGCTCATTTTAAATGCGGGAAGTATGCTAAGAAGGGTGAGAAGCCGGGAAAGCCCTCCACGCACTGCATTCACTGTCATAAAGCATTCGTTGAAGACTTCTATGTGGATAAGGTTAGAGATCACTGCCACATCACGGGTAAATACAGAGGAGCGGCCCATTGGAAATGCAATATAAACTTCAAAGTAGATCCAGAAATGGAAATACCCGTGTTCTTTCACAACCTCCGCGGCTACGACTCCCATTTACTCCTTCAGGGAACGGACGGCTCCGACGTCAAATGCATACCCAACAACAAAGAGCGCTACATGTCCGTAACTGTGGGTAAGCTAAAGTTCTTAGACTCGCAGCAGTTCATGGCGGACTCCTTAGCAAACCTCGTAAAGTATAACACCAACTTTCCCATTTCCAGTCAATACGGCGCGGAGAGGAAAGGAGTCTACCCATACGAATACATGGATTCCTGGGAGCGATTCGAAGAACCCCTACCACCCAAAGAGAGATTCTACAGCACCCTAAACGAGTCCGGTATAAAGGACGAGGAGTACCAGCATGCGTTAGATGTGTGGGAAAAGTACTCCTGTGAGAATATGGGAGAATACCACGACATCTACCTACGTTCAGACGTAGTGCTGCTCGCAGATGTTTTCCAAAGCTTTCGAAAGATGGCAATGGAATACTACGGGTTGGATCCAGCGAACTTCTACACGGCTCCTGGGCTTAGTTGGAGTGCGCTGCTAAAGAAGACAAACGCGCAACTGGATCTCCTAACGAAATACGACATGTACCGCTTTATGGAAGACGGTATCCGCGGCGGTGTTTGCGGACCCAGCAGACGTTACGCCCGCGCAAACAATCCCACGGTGGAGTACGACCCGGAGAAGCCAACCACATACATCTTCTACTTAGACGCAAACAACCTCTACGGTTGGGCAATGTCGCAGTACTTACCTGTACGCGACTTCGAATGGGACAACATAAAGCCCATAGAGTTTTACCTAAACGTAGGTAAAGAAGACGACAAAGGTTACGTGCTGGAGGTGGACCTGGAATACCCAGAGCACTTGCACGACGAACACAATGAGTTCCCCTTAGCACCAGAAGCGATAGAGATACCATTTAAGCAGCTAAGTCCGCTGCAAAAGCAAATGTGCCCTGGTTACAAACCGTACAGGAAACTAACTATGAACCTGATGGATAAGAAGAAGTATGTGGTACATTACCGCAACCTGCAGTTCTACGTGCGACACGGAATGCGCGTAGAGAAGATCCACAGAGTCCTAAAATTCACGCAGGAACCCTGGATGCGCCCCTACATTGACTTTAACACACAAAAGCGTACGCAGGCAAAGAATGACTTCGAGAAAAACCTCTTCAAACTGATGAACAACAGCGTGTTCGGAAAGACAATGGAGAACATCCGCAAGCGCGTAAGCATAAAGATAGCCAGCACCAGAGAGGAAGCAGAAGCATACGTGTCACAGCCTGGATTCGTTAGATACGTAGAAATGTTAAACTTCTACGTGATTCACATGAAGAAAGCGAATCTATTCCTGAATAAACCCGTATACACGGGGTTTACAGTGTTAGACCTATCAAAGCTGCTCATGTATGAGTTTTACTACGACAAGCTAAAACCGAAATACGGTGATAAGTGCCGCCTCTTATACACCGACACCGATTCCTTGATACTAGAGGTGCAGACGGAAGACATTTACGAAGACTGTGTTCCCAACATCGATGAATACGACACCAGCGGTTACCCGAAGGAGCACTTCCTTTACTCTGCGAAGAATAAGAAGGTAATTGGGAAGATGAAAGACGAAATGTTAGGAAAACCCATAGTAGAGTACGTGGGTCTGAAACCAAAGATGTACAGCGTGCTAAAGTTAGACGGCGTAGAAAAGAAAGCTAAAGGCGTAAAAAAGTACGTGGTTAAGAAGGACATTACGCACGAGTCCTACCTCAACGTATTACGAACACGCAAGGAACAGCGGCATAAGATGAACAGCCTGCGCAGCTATGGTCATCAGATACATAACGTCACGCAGGAGAAGGTGTCACTGTCTGCATTTGACGGTAAGCGATGGATGTGTGATGACGGAGTGCATACGATAGCATTCGGACATCACACGATAAGCAGTTCTTCCATGACGAACCCACGTGTGGGGCCATCGTGAAGATAATACAAGATGGGCTGACCCTTCTTAGCTATTACGCTTCGGATCTGGTAAGTTTCCAAAGACCAATTAGGATCCGTAGCTCTTTTGGATCCTCCTTCTAATTCACCCGGTCCGTAGAGATATCGGACTGTGACATTACCTAATTTTTTTTCATGGGGGAAGACCGCCCTTGAGCTTCTGACGTAGGACTTGTGTTCCACGTGTTTCTTCTTCATAGCATCCTTGGGTTTTATTCCCGTAGCCCTGGCCGCCTCGTTGTTCAAAGCCGCGACGACCTGGGGGAGCCTCTGAGTCCATTCCCTGTTGCGTTTGGAGGGATCTTCCAGCTCTTTCCAATACTGGTATCCAAAGAGACGCTCTGCCAAGGTCTTATTGAATCTTTCGACGATGCTCTGACCCCTGTGGTACTCAGCTTTGGCTCTCCTAATCTTAGTGTCGTGGTCTTTCAGGGTCTTGGTAACCACGCCCATAAACTCTGTCCCCGCATCCACTTGCAGCAGCTTGGGCCATTTCAAAACGCGCTTATAAATCCTACCTAGGGCTTCTGCGACTTCCCCAGAATCCTTGCTGGTTATGGGTTCGGCGTCCTTATATCTGCTTGCGATATCAACTACGGTCAAAGCGTACCTATAGGTCTTTTTTCTCACCTTATCGTGCGGTAAGAAAAGCAAATCCGCCTGATGAACTTCATTAGGGGTATTTACGGTGAAGCTGGGCCTGGGAATGTACTTAGGCACGGGAAGATAAACCTGCCAGAGGGTTTGTTTTTTCAACCAGTTCTTAGCCGTTTCGTCTGATACCCTGGCCGCGGTCGCGAGTTTCTTGATAGCTGACGCTCCTCTCCAATAGCCTTCCGGCCCATAGTAAATCCTTTTAAGTTTGTCCTCTACGCGGCCCATTATATGAATTCCAAAACAAGATTGATCTTACGTCCGTTAAAATCCACCGTCTTTCCGTCCACTTTAATGGCGATGTTTATGCTTTCTACCAAATTAGACAAGTCATAGTTCAAAGAAATGGGAGTGTATTCTACTGGGTCAAATGGATTACCTTTGGGCAGAAACTTGGACATAAGAGAAGACTTTTCTCCATTGTTGTAACTATGAACCAAGTCGCAATAGACTTCGTAAGAGGATGCGACTTTCCATTTCACATCATATGTATTGCCGCTATTTATCGTGGTACTAGTAAGGCCCAGGAGTTCTACCAATGAACTGTCCTTTAGATTGGCGCTCCCATTATTTTTCTTGAATGTCATTTCATGGGGTAATCCTGTGGTAAGAGTATATCCATGCTTTGCTAGCTCCTTAGCCAGTGTTATGGGGGTGTAATGGGAATCTGGTATTTTTGGTTTGGTACCGGAAGTTCCGATGACAAAGCCATTAATTAAATTATACCAAGAATTGTACAAAGAGCAACTAACCAACCGAACCTTACAGGCTTTGATGGGAGGATTCAAATACGTGGTAAAGTCATTCTTGTCGCTTTCCAAAAAGACGATCATTATATTCTAGGCGCCAAAGGCGCCACTAGAGGCTAAGCGCAGCTTAGACTAAATACGCCAAAGCCACGCCTCCGGCCAGCCCTGCGACTCCTACGAAGACCAGCTCACTATCTTTTTGTTTCTTAGAAGGCTGATAGTAATTCTTGAACTGAGGCTTTTTTAACGCCACTGTGGGATGCGCTTGCGCATAAAGTTTAAAGGCGTAGTCTGTGTTTTCGAAGTTCTTATCCGCCTGCATTTTGTCTTGGTAATTCTTATCCAACCAATCCCTGTAAGCTTGTCTTTTTTCATTCCAAGCTGCAACGTCCCTTTGATATTTCTCCAGCGCTAAATCATGCCTTTTCCTTTCGGCGGCTAAATCTCCGCTTTTATCGCCTCTAACTAATCTATCCAAATATTGACCACCATAATTAGCCCCTGTAAATGCTAAAGCTGCAATGACTCCACCTGCGACTAAGCTAACCATTATACATTAGGTAGGTACTTTTCCTTCCGTAGGTAATCCTTTACCATGATAGCCCCGCCAACGGCAGCGGTCATCTTAGCAAAATTAGCGAAGCTCTTGCTTGGGTCTTCAGTAAAGTCTTCTTTGAGCACTTTCTTACCTACCCAACCAATACCCGCAACGATGGAAGTAATAATAGCTGCTTCTTCAACAGTTTTCAACAACGCGGTCGACATTATATTACAAAGCGAGAAGGAAAATCTAGGTCGCCACGGTACGTGGTGATAAATCTACTCCATTTCAGGGATCTTACTTTTTCTAACCTCCACAGGTGCGTGATATGTTGCGGCCTCCCACTTTACTTTTGGCTTCGTTGCCCGCCATTGTAAGTAAAGGCTGCCTGCTGCTATAGCGATTCCTAACGCGCCAATGACGTACCCAGGATTAATGAAGGATTCCTCTTCCTCCACCTTTTCTTCTTTTTTGGCTTTGTTCTTTTTATTCATATCCGCGAGCTTCTTTCCGGCAGCGACTCTGCCCGGAGATTTAGCCTTGGTAATCTTGGTATCTTCTACGGGAGCCTTTTCTGGTTGTTCTTCGGTGTCACTCATCTTATATTAAGGGACTTGAAGGACTTGACAAGTAACTTGATGACGACTTGACAATGACTTGGCAATGACTTGACAACGACTTGACTAAGTACTTGAGAATGACTTAAGGACGACTTGACTAAGTACTTGAGGTGACTTGACAACGACTTGACTAAGTACTTGAGAATGACTTAAGGACGACTTGACTAAGTACTTGAGGTGACTTGACAACGACTTGACTAGGTACTTGAGGCGACTTGATCAGGTACCTCAGCAAGTGCCGCCTGGAAGACCTTTTCGACTTCTCTGTCCTTCTTGAAGTCCTTCCAAGATGTTCCAAAGGAACCTAGTACCTCCTTCAAGTCGACGTGCTGAGCTACGTGAAGTGCCGCAGAGGCGACTGCCATTAACTTACCGCACTTCAAAGACAACCACCCACAGGTTATCTTAAGTTCTTGGGATATGACATAGTCATCTCTTATGTCCTTCTGTAGTTGCTCCACGTCGTCTATGGGCAGTGCAAGTCCGAGGAGCTTGGTGATCAGCTTAATGGCGGAGTCTGCTACGGCGTCCGTGGTCTTACTTGCGAGGGCAGCCTCGTACCTCTTATGGAACTTCTTAACCTCCTCTTCTGACAGCTTATTAACCTGCTCATGGGTGAGTTCCTTGCCTATCATTTCCTTGCACTTCCCAGAAGACACAAGAATGTTAAGTTGTTCCTTGAGGTTACTTTCATCTAGCTGTGTGGGGACTTCATCTATGAGCTGCTCAATGTCCATATATGTTAACGTCATACGGAAACCTCAAAGAGAAGATCATCTTGGAATGTTGGTGCGTTTTTAAATGCCGCATGTATTCGTGCAGCTGTTCCTTGCTTATCTCACCGCCGTAGTCGCTTAAAATGGTTTCCAGGTCAGACTTGCTCGGAGTATAAAATACTACGAGAGAGCCTATGTTTTCCCTGAAGGGTTTAGAGACGCTGGTAAGCTGCTGGGAAAGCAACCAAACGCTGATATTGTCGTGTCTGCCGCTGAAGGCGAGCTTCACTAATTCGGAGGTGCGCTTTTTTACGTCGTCCCCACAGGCAATGTCATCCAATATGAGGAGCGTCTGTGTATCTTTAGGGAATTGCTTGTGCCAGAACTTCAAATGGCTGGATAACTCGTTAGGATCTAAGATATCTACGAAGAAGTCGTCATCTTTCACTCCTATGCCTTCCCAGGTGCGGTTATTCACGTAGGTGGGACAAAGCAGCACTATGTAGTCAAAGCGGTATCTAAAGGATCCTAATAGCTGCTCCACGACGAATTGGGTCTTTCCACAGCCGGTGGGTCCTACTATCAGAGCGTTACAAGGTATGTGATCTGGGTTCATATATAGATGGAACCAGTGGAAGCAGTAAGAAGGATTACCGCTGACGCAAAGGATAAAAGAGACACCATAGAAATGCAAAGGGAAGAGATAGACCGGTTAAAAGAGCGCGTACAGGAATTGTACGATGAAATGTGTGGTCTGAAGCGTGCAGAACGGTTTGGCGCGCTTTTGACAATGGCGGGCTGGGCTAAGGAGTCCATTAAGGACTTCATTCGATATCCCCCATAGATATATGGACTGCATTACGTGCGAACTACCTGCTGACTGCATCATCGTTACCCCTCCGACGCCTCGTAAGAAACACAGCTGCTGTCACTGTAATAAGGTATTCTCTGAAGAAGACTTCGTTGGACATTGGTGTCCCGCGGATACTAAAGCACAAAGGACTTTAGACGACGTTCGAGAAGAGTAAGAGGTCGCAAAGAAGATCTTACTAAGCCCCAGCAAGAGGAATTAGCATAGGTCTTTCTTTTTTTATTGTTATTTTGTTAAATGCTGCAAAGAGGTCTCAAGTAAGGGTCTATTTTTTATTGTTATTTTGTTAAATCATCACGATCGAAGAATGGTTAACATGATTATCTTTTTGCTGGTTTCAACAATGAGAAAGAATGATACCTCATCTTTTAATGGGGGCTTAACAAAATAACAATAAAAGATAGATCCTTACTTGAGACCTCTTTGCAGCATTTAACAAAATAACAATAAAAAATAAGGTATATATAATGAAGTGCGTGCAATGTGATAGAGCTTTTAGTAGCAAGCAGCGACTGCAATACCATCTTTCCAAGAAAGTCTGTCAGAAGACCGTAAGTACCCTTTGCGGCGACTGCGGTAAGGAACTGTCCACTGTACAGGCCCTACGATATCACCGCGAGAACAGAGTCTGCCTTAAAGGCCATTGTCTCCGTTGCGATGAACCTCACTTCGAGGAGAACTGGCATAAATACCGCTGCCGGCGTTACCACCTCGAAGAAGTTGTCTGTGAAACCCACGGCGATTTAGCAGGGCGATGTTGCCCCCTTGAAACCAGCCGGGCGCTCACGCGACGTAAGAAGGAAATAGACCAAGATTTCGTATGCTTTGACGACTACGAAGGAGTAAAATGGGAGAACCGAGAACACTGGGACGGCATCTGCGATAAATGTGGGTGTCAACGCAGCGGTCAGCATATTTGGTGTTGCCTGTACGACGGACCACGTCCTTTAGACCATTACCTGGCGATACGAAAGGCTTGGAAAAATGAGAAAGATATATGATTCCTCAAATCGCAGCGTTCATAGGAGGAGCCTTGATTACCGTATCCGCTTACCAAATAACAAAAAAAAATGAGGTCCGCCGTAGCAGACCAATACTTAACCGCCCATGAGGATGACTTCTAATCACACAGAGGATTAGCTTCCGGGCGACGTTCGATGTCAAACTTCCATCGACCGTTAACCTTACCATAGGTACGCAGGTGTGTATATTCTTCACCTTGCAGTACGTACCTTACACAGTCAGGTGCCCAAAGACTGTACTCTTGGCTGCCGTCTAAGAGGACCAACCTTAAACGGTTAATGTCCTCGAAGACGACGTAATTTTTTATTTCGTATGAAATGCCATGTAGCAAGTCGCGCCAGTGAGTTTGTTCAAGAATCATTATATCTATGAAATATCTTTTTGTGCGTTCGTAAGGTCTCATGCGATTTGAAAGCCTTAACACACCAAGGACAAGGTATGCGAATGCCGTCGACGTAACGGTCGATTTCCCTGCAGATCAGATCGTAATCGTTGCTTACCATCGTTAAGTATCCATTCATTTCATATTGCGCCAATACCGCTTTTTGTTTGTCGGACAATACGCCGTTACCCTTTGGCGTCTTCAGTTCCAGACAGAACCCATTGTATTTCTTATGGGAGTTAAGGATTAGGATGTCGGGTTGACCTGCCTGGTAGCCCTTTTGCCAGCACTTTATCCTTTTGCTGCTGGTATCTTGCAATTCCCCGAGTCCAGGCGCTAGTATCAGCGTAGGGTAAAACCGGCGTATCTTATCGATGACCTTCTTCTGTAAGTCGAACTCAGTCTCGATTTTGATGATCAACTTATTTGGACCATCCAACGAATACTTCCCCGTCTTCCTTAACGTAGGTAGGACGTCTTCGAAGACCCAATCTTGGAACGACTCTGCCGTTGGCAGTTTGGAGCTGAATATCAATTGATACAAACCAGCCTCCGTCACGTACAGGGATTGCGGGTGCGAACCAGAAGGGAGGCGATTCACCTCCAACTCATTAAGCCTCTTCTTATGCTTGTCCCGCACGTGGGCTTTAATAGCATCTTTGGTGTCTGCATAACCTAATGCCTTTGCTACCTCCTTTGCTTTAAAGTACAGCTTATCGCCTTGCACTATACATTGCAGTTTAGTTTCGTTGTTTTCGAATACGCGGAGCATATTATACGTAATGAATATTTTAATATGCAACGCTTTTTAGCTGATTCATTTCTACACTCAGTTGCGCGTCTGAGACTACGAAGATATATGCGTTGATCTTAGTAGTGTCGCTGGCATGCTTGGTGCGCTTGATCTCCAAAGTAATGCCGTCCTGGGTATTTACCAGCCGCAATCCCTGACCATGTAGGTCTTCGTCGTTCGTCGTGCGCATGTCGATCCACAGCGCGTACTTATCCTTAAAGAATTTCTTTGGGTCAATTTGGTCGCCAAACTTACGTGCGACTTCCCGGTACATATCCGCGGGCTTTATCCCTTGTGAGTAAACCTTATTAGGCACTCCGTTGATGCTAACACCTACGTTGGTAATGTTAGGATTAAAGAACGCCTCGGAGTCACGCAATCCTGCCGTGTATGTCTTTGCGAACAGCAACATTATCCCTGTAAGGCTGCGCCTGGGAAGGTTAATGCTTTGGTTGATGACCTCTTCGACGTTATTTGTAAAGCTGAACGTCTTGTACATCACGACGTGATCGTAAAGGAAAGCCTTCCCAGAACTGTATTCCATACCGGCGCTACGTGCTAAATCTTCGCTGTATACCGTCTCATACTGCAGCTCCAAGTTCTTGATGAAATAAGGATCCACGGCTGATGAACTTACGTCCTTTCCCTGCAGGATGTTCGTAGTGTCTGCTAGGGTTACTTCGAACTGCAGCTCGCTTAGCTGCCTTGGGTAGTATGCACCGTGGTTCGTGATAACTTCGAAATCTAATGGAATAACATATTTAGTGCCATAAGCCGTCTTTATTTCGTCTTCTCCTGAGGCGCCAGAGGCTGCGCTCCTTACCTTGCGTATGGCATCACTGGCGATTCCCTGCTCTATCCTTTGCGCGCGGTCAAAGGCCGTCAACCATAAGTCTTTGTACGTGGTATACAAATCATACCTGTTTAAGTCCAGCAAGGATTCCCCGGCGAACTTTACGCGTATTTTGGAAACGAGGTTTCTACCCACGTTATTGACGACGTAACGCACGTCCGCAGTGTCTGGTTGTATTGCTAGGTCAAACCTTAGCGCCAGGGTGCCAGGAACCAATACTAGGTTATCTGTTAGGCGGGGCACGCCTACGTACAGGGTTTCCCCTGGCTTAGCGCTGCTGGGCGTGAATGTGACACGGTGAAAGGTGCGTTCTGCTTTCAGTCCGCCAACCTGCTTAGGTAATACGTTGGGGTTTAACTTTGAGCTTATCATATATAATGGAAGTAGAAGGAACAGACTTCGACCCCACCACTGAAGAAGGTCAAGTAGATATTAACGACGACGAATACGACGCATGGATTAAGGGTGCGGAAACCGACCCCCTAGTCTACGACATGGCCTTGATAAGCAAGTATGGTGATAGGTGGAGAAGCTTCAAGGCCGCCTTGAATCACATGTGGCAAGCAAGACACCGCGGCAGCCCCGTCCCTGAGTACTTGGAGCTTCAAAACATAGAGCAGCCTGAGGCAGCCGCGCGGGAAACTGTAGAGTGGGCAACGCAAGAGTTAAGGATGCGTCATCCCCACATTGACACTGACGCGATAAGGCTCACAGAACGCGGAAACAAAGTCCTCATAAGCGTCAGAGACCTAAGATATCCCGACAAAGACCGCTGGACGAACCCACAGCTCCTTTTTGACGAAAATGGCTCGGTCAAGGTTAACGTGGCAAGGTTAAGGGGCTTTCAAGAGGCCACCCGAAGCATGTTAGAAGGTATGGAAGCATTGAATGAAAGGATTGCGCTAGAAAAACGCGCTATCAAACTACAAAAAACGTTGAAGGAAAGGGAAACAGAGTACGAAAGACAAAACCGACTACTTCTCGATGCTCAAAAGAAAGAAATCGAGGTCAAGGACGAAGTCATACTGCAACTCAAGCGAGAAGCTGAAACGGCCTTAGACGAAAGAGACCGAGTCAGACACGCCTTCAATCTTGCTCTAAAAGACCTGGATATGAGCAAGGAAGAAGCTAAAAACTTGCATATCACCATAGCTGGCTCTTTAGAGGAACGGCGACGGTTAACGGCTGAAATCAATACTAAGGAGGAACAAATCCGGCAAAGAGATCAGGCCATTGAAGACCTGGAGGGGCAAATAGAGCGGCAGCAGGAAATAATCAATGACCAAACTCGTACTGAAGAGGAAAGGGAGGCAGCTCAAAAGGAAGTAGAAGCCCTTCAGGAAAGAGTCGCGGAATTACAAGCGCAAACGGACAGCCTGGAAAGAGAATTGGGGCTTACCACCAAGGAAAAGGTAAAAAGAGCTCTGGTGAAGTATGGTATTCCGCTGGCATTTGCGGTTGCTATTTCGAGCGTAGTAGGGGTAATCCTTAACGCGCTTAAGGCCACAGGCGCGGGCGTAAAGAAATTAGGCAATGGGCTGACGGACTTGGGAAAAAAGATGGCAGCCGGTCTTCCTGGGCTGCTGGGTTCAGTTGTTTCCTTGGCGCTGAAGGCCGGCGGTGAACTGTTAAAGTTTGTAGGGAATAACATCTGGATCTTGGTCGTCGCTATTGGAGTGGTCCTCATGAAGAAGATGAAGGCTTGATCTTCTCATCGGGCGGTGCCCTGCTTTGAGGATAATGAAAGACAGTATTAGCACCGCCCTGGTAATTTGGAGTCAACGGCAACACACTCATGGTAGAAATGGGCTTATGGCTCCAGGCTCCACTATTAATGGGCCAGATGCCTATGCGATTTATCCTAAACTTGCCGTCATCAGAAGTGACTTGCAACTTAGCATATTTACAATTGGCTAGCATATGGAAAGTCACTGGCGTTAGGTCTTCAGTGGATTCAGTGTAGGACTCCATCGAAAAATGGGTAACTTTCCTGGTGTTCGTTGAAGTTCGATAAGGAAGCAGGGGCTCATTATTTTCATCGATAAGCCTAAAGCCCACATTCGCATGCGTACTTGTATTAATGCTAATAGTGCAAATGACTAATGCAGTGCCTCCAACCTCAACCCACATCCCAGCGTCATGCCAGGCGCCGTCGTCATATTTCTCTTCATCTACGAGATTGGTGTAACGCGTTTCCCTCACGTATGGGTTCATATATTACAGGGAACAAGTTCCCTTCTAGAGGCTCATTACCGTCAAAGTGCTTATGGTCATGTGGTTATAATCCTTATTCCTTTGGTCATGTATGCTATTTATGCAAACACTCCCGGTGTCATCTACTCTTATCTGCAGCTTTACCTTCCCGTGGCAATCAGCAGCCATGTGGAAAGTCCAAACGGAAAGATTCTCAGAGCTATTCGTTGGCGGCTCTACTGAGAAATGTGTAGGCTCTCTGTTGTTTGTCTTCGCGCGCATGGGCTGTAATACTCCATTGTCGTCGCAGAAACGAAATCCTACGTTTGCATCACTCGCCGTACCAATGCAAATACTACAAAGGATCAATTTCTTGCCTGAATAATTCAAATTCACGGACATCCCCGTGACATCAACCCAAGATGCTTGGGTGTATTTTTTCTCGCCTGTGTAAGTCGTATAAACACAATCTACTCCAGCTACGTAGGGGTTGTTCATCGCCATATATAATAGCTCAGACCAACGCCTGCGGCGGCTAAGCCGGCTTTTAGTAAGTTATGGTCATATTCCTCGGTAACCTTCTTTACTGGTTTCTTTGGTGGCTTTTCTACATGCACCTTCTTTGATGGTTTTTCTACGTGCTCCTTCTTAGGCTTCTCCACGAAATGGGGAATGTTCCTAAGAGTGTCAGAGTTCACGTCATTCGCCCCAAACTTCATGTCCTTGGTAGCTCGCTGCAGCTTATTGTTGTAACCCACGACGGAATTGGCGTTGATGACCAAATTACTTGGCATTAGCCAACAACCAGGACTCAAAGCGTAATCCAGTCGCACTTTAGACTGCTGCACCGCTAATTGATATCTCTGTACCGACTTAGAGATCTCATTCTCGATAACAGCGCTTTCGAAGAGGACAAGGAATACTTGTTGCGTTTCCTGTGACGCACCGGAGGCATCTACGATGGGGCTGCGAGTGCTAACCTGGGCCCCTAGAATGCAGTAAACGAAGGCTTCGATGCTTCGATTAATCCTTGCGAGATTCTTTAGACCAATGCCCTTTGCGGCAAAGAAAGGCGCCCAAGGATATTTCTCTTTGCTTTCTATGAAGTAAATCAAGTCACCTTTTGACGCTTTACCCCCTAAGTCGGAGAATTCCCATCTGCTAGGATACCCCATACCCGGAGTTTCTATGCTGGCGCCAACATACGAAGCATAGGTGTAAGTCTCTCCTAAACCATGGGCGGCACCCTCTTTGTTGCGAAAATCAGGGTTGGTAAGCTTAAACTCATTCCTTAATCGCTCCCATGCGACTTTGTCATATTTGTTATCCTTCGGGTTAAAGATAGTGTCACTAGGAAGCGGTGCTCCTAACTCAAACAATATCCTACGAATAGTAAAAGCAACATGAAATCGCAGGAAAGGAATATGGAACATGTCCGCGGCTATACCGCATCCTTTAGTAGCAGCCCAGACAGCAAAGTTTAACTGCTGCGGCCAATACCGCATGTTGGGACCTGATAACCATTCTCTGGATTCTTTCCCTGAGGTATGTTTCATGGCAGTTTCTCTAAAGATGTCTCTGACTTTTATTTTGAAAGTCGTAGAACCCACGGGTATTTCTAAGGAGGTAACCATCCTAGCAAAGTCATTTGCGCCGCCTTTGTTATCGTAAAATGGGTAATCCTCCGTTGCCGGCAATAGATTCTCTGGAAAATTAGGTTGCCTTTCTTTATGCTCGGGTTTTGGGTTCTTTGGCCCCAAGTCCGCATTGCTGTACATTCTGGAGCCTTCATAGTAAATCCCATCGGGTCTTCTTTCGAACTTACTAGGGTCTGCATGCGGAAACATCTTCCTAAAGGCTCTCCAGTTGGCATAATCCCTGTTGTCGTGATGTGGCTGCTCCTCAATATCATTCCCAAAAGCGTCGTACATTAGTATATATAATGGATGTTATACCATCAGCACCTCAGTTGTACCCAGATGTTTCAAACTACCATACTACCACTAAGGACACAGGTCCTAACGAATTAAACGCTGAAAACTTTAGGCTCAACAAAGCGAACTTAATCCTGGCTTACTTGGAAGGGCAGACAAAACACTACGAAAAAGTCAGGAAAAAGTACGCCAGAGCCCGAAGCATACTACATAAAATCGCGATAACTTCCGGCTCCATGTCCGTGGCGTTAACAGGCTCTGGCGTTGCTACTTCGCTTACTGGACCGGGAATAATCGTTGGAGTTCCTTTGGCTAGCGTCGGCGCCGTCTGCGGTATTATTTCGGCTGTTACAACAGGCGTTATGAAACAGTTGTCAAGCAAAATATCCAAGCATGACACGACAATAGCTCTGTCAAGGGCTAAAGTAAATACGATCATTGACCTTGTCTCAAAGGCTTTGCGTGACAGAAAGATAGACAACGCAGAATTCTCGCTTATCTTAGCTGAAGAAGACAAATACGAGAAACTAAAGTCGGACATAAGGAATAAAAAAACCATCGTGAAAGATCTTTCCGAGGAATCTCGCAAAAAGATCTATCAAGAAGCGAAAGAAGAGCTTCAAAGAAAGCTTGCTCAGTAAACATCTGCTTCGAAAAGAGCGTGACGGGATTTCGTTTACATATCGAACGACAGTCTGGAAATTACGCGTAATCTTATGCCATAAGATTTATACCATAATACACGGTATGACCTTATTTAGTAAATTATTACGCGTAATATATATTATTTAGCGAATTATTACGCGTAATATAAATTATTTGCATGACCTTATTTGGCGAATTATTACACGTAATTTCTCATCTTATGCCATAAGATTCGCTATCTTCTTGGAATCCATCCTAACAGGGGGTGGTTGGGGTCTATTTTGTAAAATATTTCGTAAATTACGTCAGGGTAATAAGGAATATCCTTATCCAGCCGACAAAACATCCACTCGGCTCTGCTCATATCAGAAACCTCAGGAATAGACTTACCGGTAATTTCAGACAAAAGATAGGGAATAGCTTTGTAATATTTCCCTAGCTTTAATTTTTTCAACGTTTTCCGTAGACTTTGTGGGGTTGGCTCTTCTAAATGGTCTATGATTTTCTTCCTTACTTCGTCGCTTAAATATACCGGTCGATAACCTTGGATATGACTCATCCAGTCTCGGAAGTATTTTATTCTTTTGTATGGCGTCTTCTTACGACCTCCATTGGCGTAATACTGCTCTTTGGTGGCATTTGGTACGGCATTACGAATATTCTTACCACATTCGTAACACTGCGCTGACGTGTCGTCTTCTATTTGCATTTTCTTACCACAACACGAGAAACCCTTGGGCTTAGGTATGTTAACTTTAGGTCTTAGACAAATTATGCAAAAGTCGTTAACGAACTTCTTACAATCTTCGCACTCCATATATAGACTAACATATTTGCGCTGTTGCCCCCAACCACACTTGAGTGGGGTTGTTCCCGTAGGTGTACTTCTTGACGCGGGTCTTACCCGGTGTCAAGATTGCGCTGGAACCCCCATTCCCTATACTACTCTTTTGGCCATTTTTAGGCAAAATACATGTACTATAGCCCATGGTGATGATCGATTTTTGACCATTTTCACACCTTTTTGAAAAATATGCATTATTTATGAAGCATGCAAAATAGGTCACTTTTGGCCATTTTCTGGGAAAAAGCATGGACTATAGCCCATGGTTTTGATCGATGTTGGACCATTTTCACACCTTTTACAATAATATGCATTATTTATGAAGGATGCAAGATAGGTCACTTTTGGCCATTTTCGGGCAAAAACCACGGACTATAGCCCATGGTTTTGATCGATTTTGGATCATTTTCACACCTTTTAAAAAAAATATGCATTATTAATGAACGATGCAAAATAGGTCATTTTTGGTCAATTTCGGGCAAAAAGCATGGACTATAGCCCATGCTCTTGATGGTTTTTGGACCATTTTCACACCTTTTTGAAAAATATGCATTACTTACGAAGAATGCAAATTAGTTCATTTTGGGCCATTTTCTTGTAAAAAGCATGGACTATAGCCCATGGTTTTGATCATTTTTGGCCCATTTTCACACCTTTTGGAAAAATATGCATTATTTATTAAGGATGCAAAATAGGTCACTTTTGGCCATTTTTGAGGAAAAAGCATGGACTATAGCCCATGCTTTTCATCGATTTTGGACCATTTTCACACCTTTTGGAAAAATATGCATTAGTTATAAAGGATGCAAAATAGTTCACTTTTGGCCATTTTCGGGGAAAAAGCATGGACTATAGCGCATGCTTTTCATCGATTTTTGACCATTTTCACACCTTTTGGAAAAATATGCATTATTTATTAAGGATGCAAAATAGGTCACTTTTGGCCATTTTCGAACCAAAAGCATGGACTATAGCCCATGCTTTTCATCGATTTTGGACCATTTTCACACCTTTTGGAAAAATATGCATTATTTATTAAGGATGCAAAATAGGTCACTTTTGGCCATTTTCGAACAAAAAGCATGGACTATAGCCCATGCTTTTCATCGATTTTGGACCATTTTCACACCTTTTTGAAAAATATGCATTAGTTATAAAGGATGCAAAATAGGTCATATTTGGACATTTTCGGGGGAAAACCATGGACTATAGCCCATGGTTTTGATCGATTTTTGATCATTTTCACACCTTTTTGAAAAATATGCATTATTAATGAACGATGCAAAATAGATCACTTTTGGACCTTTTCGGGCAAAAACCATGGACTATAGCCCATGGTTTTGATCGATGTTGGACCATTTTCAAACCTTTTACAATAATATGCATTATTTATGAAGGATGCAAGATAGGTCACTTTTGGCCATTTTCGGGCAAAAACCATGGACTATAGCCCATGGTTTTGATCGATTTTGGACCATTTTCACACCTTTTGGAAAAATATGCATTATTTATTAAGGATGCAAAATAGGTCACTTTTGGCCATTTTCGAGCAAAAAGCATGGACTATAGCCCATGGTTTTGATCGATTTTGGATCATTTTCACACCTTTTGGAAAAATATGCATTATTTATTAAGGATGCAAAATAGGTCACTTTTGGCCATTTTCGGGGAAAAAGCATGGACTATAGCGCATGCTTTTCATCGATTTTTGACCATTTTCACACCTTTTGGAAAAATATGCATTATTTATTAAGGATGCAAAATAGGTCACTTTTGGCCATTTTCGAACAAAAAGCATGGACTATAGCCCATGCTTTTCATCGATTTTGGACCATTTTCAAGCCTTTTTGAAAAATATGCATTAGTTATAAAGGATGCAAAATAGGTCATATTTGGACATTTTCGGGGGAAAACCATGGACTATAGCCCATGGTTTTGATCGATTTTGGATCATTTTCACACCTTTTTGAAAAATATGCATTATTAATGAACGATGCAAAATAGGTCACTTTTGGACATTTTCGGGCAAAAACCATGGACTATAGCCCATGGTTTTGATCGATGTTGGACCATTTTCAAACCTTTTACAATAATATGCATTATTTATGAAGGATGCAAGATAGGTCACTTTTGGCCATTTTCGGGCAAAAACCATGGACTATAGCCCATGGTTTTGATCGATTTTGGATCATTTTCACACCTTTTTGAAAAATATGCATTATTAATGAACGATGCAAAATAGATCACTTTTGGCCATTTTCTTGTAAAAACCATGGACTATAGCCCATGGTTTTGATCGATGTTGGACCATTTTCAAACCTTTTACAATAATATGCATTATTTATGAAGGATGCAAGATAGGTCACTTTTGGCCATTTTCGGGCAAAAACCATGGACTATAGCCCATGGTTTTGATCGATTTTGGATCATTTTCACACCTTTTTAAAAAATATGCATTATTAATGAACGATGCAAAATAGGTCACTTTTGGCCATTTTCGAACAAAAAGCATGGACTATAGCCCATGCTTTTCATCGATTTTGGACCATTTTCACACCTTTTTGAAAAATATGCATTAGTTATAAAGGATGCAAAATAGGTCATATTTGGACATTTTCGGGGGAAAACCATGGACTCTAGCCCATGGTTTTGATCGATTTTTGATCATTTTCACACCTTTTTGAAAAATATGCATTATTAATGAAGCATGCAAAATAGATCACTTTTGGACATTTTCGGGCAAAAACCATGGACTATAGCCCATGGTTTTGATCGATGTTGGACCATTTTCAAACCTTTTACAATAATATGCATTATTTATGAAGGATGCAAGATAGGTCACTTTTGGCCATTTTCGGGCAAAAACCACGGACTATAGCCCATGGTTTTGATCGATTTTGGATCATTTTCACACCTTTTTGAAAAATATGCATTATTAATGAACGATGCAAAATAGGTCATTTTTGGTCATTTTCGGGCAAAAAGCATGGACTATAGCCCATGCTCTTGATCGTTTTTGGACCCTTTTCACACCTTTTTGAAAAATATGCATTACTTACGAAGAATGCAAATTAGTTCATTTTGGGCCATTTTCTTGTAAAAAGCATGGACTATAGCCCATGGTTTTGATCATTTTTGGCCCACTTTCATACCTTTTTGAAAAATATGCATTATTTATGAAGGATGGAAAATAGGTCACTTTTGGCCATTTTCGGGGGAAAACCATGGACTATAGCCCATGCTCTTGATCGTTTTGGACCCTTTTCACACTTTTTTGAAAAATATGCATTACTTACGAAGAATGCAAATTAGTTCAATTTGGGCCATTTTCTTGCAAAAAGCATGGACTATAGCCCATGATTTTGATCGATTTTGGACCATTTTCACACCTTTTTGAAAAATATGCATTATTTATAAAGGATGCAAAATAGGTCACTTTTGGCCATTTTCGGGGGAAAACCATGGACTATTGCCCATGTTTTTGATCGATTTTGGAACATTTTTACACCTTTTAGAAAAATATGCATTATTTATTAAGCATGCAAAATAGGTCACTTTTGGCCATTTTCGAGCAAAAAGCATGGACTATAGCGCATGCTTTTCATCGATTTTGGACCATTTTCACACCTTTTTGAAAAATATGCATTAGTTATAAAGGATGCAAAATAGTTCACTTTTGGACATTTTCGGGGAAAAAGCATGGACTATAGCCCATGCTTTTCATCGATATTGGACCATTTTCACACCTTTTACAATAATATGCATTGTTTATGAAGGATGCAAGATAGGTCACTTTTGGCCATTTTCGGGCAAAAACCATGGACTATAGCCCATGGTTTTGATCGATTTTGGATCATTTTCACACCTTTTTAAAAAATATGCATTATTAATGAACGATGCAAAATAGGTCATTTTTGGTCGTTTTCGAGCAAAAAGCATGGACTATAGCCCATGCTCTTGATCGTTTTGGACCCTTTTCACACTTTTTTGAAAAATATGCATTACTTACGAAGAATGCAAATTAGTTCAATTTGGGCCATTTTCTTGCAAAAAGCATGGACTATAGCCCATGATTTTGATCGATTTTGGACCATTTTCACACCTTTTTGAAAAATATGCATTATTTATAAAGGATGCAAAAGAGATCACTTTTGGCCATTTTTAGGCAAAATACATGGACTATAGCCCATGGTGTTGATCGATTTTGGAACATTTTCACACCTCTTTGAAAAATATGCATTATTTATGAAGCATGCAAAATAGGTCACTTTTGGCCATTTTCGGGGAAAAACCATGAACTATAGCCCATGGTTTTGATCGATGTTGGACCATTTTCACACCTTTTTGAAAAATCTGCATTATTAATGAACGATGCAAAATAGGTCATTTTTGGTCAATTTCGGGCAAAAAGCATGGACTATAGCCCATGCTCTTGATGGTTTTTGGACCATTTTCACACCTTTTTGAAAAATATGCATTACTTACGAAGAATGCAAATTAGTTCATTTTGGGCCATTTTCTTGTAAAAAGCATGGACTATAGCCCATGGTTTTGATCATTTTTGGCCCATTTTCACACCTTTTGGAAAAATATGCATTATTTATTAAGGATGCAAAATAGGTCACTTTTGGCAATTTTTGAGAAAAAAGCATGGACTATAGCCCATGCTTTTCATCGATTTTGGACCATTTTCACACCTTTTTGAAAAATATGCATTAGTTATAAAGGATGCAAAATAGTTCACTTTTGGACATTTTCGGGGAAAAAGCATGGACTATAGCCCATGCTTTTCATCGATGTTGGACCATTTTCACACCTTTTACAATAATATGCATTGTTTATGAAGGATGCAAGATAGGTCACTTTTGGCCATTTTCGGGCAAAAACCATGGACTATAGCCCATGGTTTTGATCGATTTTGGATCATTTTCACACCTTCTTAAAAAATATGCATTATTAATGAACGATGCAAAATAGGTCATTTTTGGTCGTTTTCGAGCAAAAAGCATGGACTATAGCCCATGCTCTTGATCGTTTTGGACCCTTTTCACACTTTTTTGAAAAATATGCATTACTTACGAAGAATGCAAATTAGTTCATTTTGGGCCATTTTCTTGCAAAAAGCATGGACTATAGCCCATGATTTTGATCGATTTTGGACCATTTTCACACCTTTTTGAAAAATATGCATTATTTATAAAGGATGCAAAAGAGATCACTTTTGGCCATTTTTAGGCAAAATACATGGACTATAGCCCATGGTGTTGATCGATTTTGGAACATTTTCACACCTCTTTGAAAAATATGCATTATTTATGAAGCATGCAAAATAGGTCACTTTTGGCCATTTTCGGGGAACAACCATGAACTATAGCCCATGGTTTTGATCGATGTTGGACCATTTTCACACCTTTTACAATAATATGCATTATTTATGAAGGATGCAAGATAGGTCACTTTTGGCCATTTTCGGGCAAAAACCATGGACTATAGCCCATGGTTTTGATCGATTTTGGATCATTTTCACACCTTTTTGAAAAATATGCATTATTAATGAACGATGCAAAATAGGTCATTTTTGGTCAATTTCGGGCAAAAAGCATGGACTATAGCCCATGCTCTTGATGGTTTTTGGACCATTTTCACACCTTTTTGAAAAATATGCATTACTTACGAAGAATGCAAATTAGTTCATTTTGGGCCATTTTCTTGTAAAAAGCATGGACTATAGCCCATGGTTTTGATCATTTTTGGCCCATTTTCACACCTTTTGGAAAAATATGCATTATTTATTAAGGATGCAAAATAGGTCACTTTTGGCAATTTTTGAGGAAAAAGCATGGACTATAGCCCATGCTTTTCATCGATTTTTGACCATTTTCACACCTTTTTGAAAAATATGCATTATTTATGAAGGATGCAAAATAGGTCACTTTTGGCAATTTTCGGGGGAAAAGCATGGACTATAGCCTATGGTTTTGATCGATGTTGGACCATTTTAACACCTTTTGCAAAAATATGCATTATTTATGAAGGATGCAAAATAGGTCATTTTTGAATTTTTAGGTAAAATACGTGGACTATAGCCCATGGGCTTGATCGATTTTGGCCCATTTTCACGCCTTTTGCAAAATTATGCATTATTTATGAAGGATGCAAAATAGGTCATTTTTGAATTTTTAGGTAAAATACGTTGACTATAGCTCATGGTTATGATCGATTTTGGCCCATTTTCACGCCTTTTGCAAAAATATGCATTATTTATGAAGGATGCAAAATAGGTCATTTTGAGGCATTTTCTGGCAAAAAGCGTGTGAGAAGAAAGGCATGAATAAAGATATCTTCTCTTTTATTGTATTATTTTTACACAGCTGTTGCCTGACACATGACATGTGTTATGATGATATTATTGCAAGTCGAATTTGTGGATATTTCAGCTGGCAAGTTTATGTTCGTTCGTACAAATATTCTGGCTGCAATCAATGTGGTAAGCATAACACAATACGTCGATATATGCAGGACGTTGTTAATTTTTTTTTCGTGAATGCGTTGCGTCTCATTCAGGGGCGTAGCGAGGACCTAGGAGCTGGGGGGCATTGATCCAAAATAAAAAAAAATTACTCCTCTCCAATAAAACAAATAAACACTCAAACAAAAATTTAAGAAACAAACATTATTTTATTAACCATTTATAGATCTTGGGTTGTAATAATTTATTTTCCTCTTTCGTTTCGGTTTAATATGTTTTTTTTGTTGTTATTCTTTTTTCAAATTTTTTCTCGCTACGCTACTGGTCTTATTGTTTTGGCTGAGGGTTTGATCTACGAACTTACCTTCATATGTGTTGGAATTATTTCTTGTTTGTTCTCTCCTAATAACATATTCCCTCCCTCCCCTCCCCCCCTTCCCCCTCACCCACAACCCCTACCCCCCAATTCTTGTGTTTTCCTCCACAAATTCCAATTGCTAAATTCCAATTCAATCATCATGAAATGAATCCTAATGTTTGTCTCCCACTGTGTTTAAGTGCTACCCTTGAGCCTGAATATTTTTTTTCTCATAATACATCCCATCTCAAAGTGTATGTGCGCTGCATGTAATTCAATGCTATACCTTTTCCCAGACAATTGCAATCAAACTAGTCTATTACGACCAAGAACACTCGTCCAATCAGACGCGATTTAGCTCAATATCTGATGACGTTCTTTACCGGTGTTTCTCACAAGGCGCATTAACCAATCAAAGCGCGTGTAGCAAATAATTAAACAGTGGTCATATTTCATTAAGAAGACCATTAGTGGACGGCTTAGTTATTTGTCCAAAATCAAGTGTTAAGGAAAAGACATTTGCATAATTGTGAAGACGCTTTAGATTGAAAACAGAGTGACGTAGTAATTTATTAAAGAAAGCCTTCAGTGAATGAATGAAAGAACGAACAATGAAGGAATGGATGGATGGATGGATGGATGGATGGATGGATTGTTGGATGTATGGATGGATAAACAAATGAATTTCAAAAAAAATAATAATAACGAAAGAAATCTTTAAATTATTTAATTTTATTACAGTTTTCTTGCACTTTTCCATGTTTGTTTTCTTTTCGATATCTCATCCACAGATCCTTTGTCGAGCTATCCTGCAGACGATCAATACGCTGTGTGTAGGACCAAGTTATGTGAATGTGACAGCAAGGCCGCCATTTGCTTCAACAACTCAAAATTCAACCCGCAACATGTAAACTATAATCAAACAATGTGCGTGTAAAAAATACAACAATTAAATACACCAGCTTCCTGCTTTTACCTCAGGTGTGTTGTCCTGTTCTTTCTTTCCCATCTCGAGGAATTACGAAAACATACTAACAAATAAAGCTGAAGACACCTGGCATTTGATATCAGTGATTACCTTACGATCTAGGGATATCAGTATTCATGTTTATATATATTGGTTTAGCTCATGTCTGCATTTGCAGTCTTTGAGTGATCCTCAGATCATATCTTATATTTTCTTAGCTATCCCTTTTCTTTCATTACTTCCCGATTACTTAAACTGGATGATTAACAATAAGACACGAGAACAGATATGCAATAGAATTGGAATGAATGTTATATAATAAATGTTCACTTTATTGCTCCAGGCAGTTTTAAAAGCCTATTACGTACCGTACAAAAGGTAATCCATTTGGAGAACTTGCCGTAGAGTACTTCCGTACTTACTTGATTTCTTCCTTTCTTTCTTTCTTCTCTCTCCATCAATCCATCCATCCATCCATCCATCCATCCATCCATCCATCCATCCATCCATCCATCCATCCATCCATCCATCCATCCATCCATCCATTTAATTTTATTCTCTCCTCCCCCCCCCCCCCCCCCCCTCACGCACACACTTTCTTCCTTAGCTTCTCTATCTACTTACTTTCTTTTCTGATATCTTTAGCTCGAAGATAAGAATAACGCCGTCTAAAATTTACAAAAGCATGTTATTCACCGCGTCTAAATGTCGTATAATTGAAAAGTGTCATGCCGCGACAAATATACTTTTGCCTACAGCGTCGAGCGGGGCACTTGATTGCTTCTCGTGTTTCTTCACAGTAATTGTCTTTTTGAACCAACACAACAGATAAAATTGAAGAAATTTGCATGAGAAAAAGGAAAATTATAAACGCGCATTTTACAGTGAGGACTACTTGAACTGAAACACTTATTCGATTTTGTTTTTGCCATTTTTTTATCATGCATACAGTAAACCATCCGTTGAGTCCATCGATTGTCCACCTTCATTTTAGAGGGTTTGATACTGTACAAAGTTCAGGAAGTATTAACTTTAAAAAAAAGCTGTTCACGGTTCGAGCGTCCTCTTCTGTAAGGCAACTTTTATCTTAAAATGTGTTTCAAAACTGATCCATATTTTGTCTGTCATCCATCCTTTTTTCAGTTCCCTTATTTCATTTTTTTATATTCTAAATATCATATTTATTTGCGTTTTTCATTTGATGATGTTATTACCAATCACATAGTTTATTTAACTCAAACACAAACTAGATATTTGTTAACCCAAAGCAGAAACTTATATAATATACTGATTAAGGCGATTAACGAAGTTTTATAATTTCGTTCCAAGAAAATCTAAAGATCGAGATTTCGTAACTTTTGTTTTACTTTCCGTTGGGAAGGTTATCTGTTCCAAATGCAGGCCAACTACGAAAACGTCAGCATGTTCCCTTAAACCACCATTAGCTTTCACGCAGAATAATTTCCTCCAAAGTAGTCGGAAAGCAAACCGAAAGTTCTCATTAAAAATTGTATAAATTATTGGGTTTAGTGAGCTGTTGGAGTAAGACAAAAAAATAGCTATGAAAATATATCTACTACTGCATATAACCTCATTGAAATGGTACGAGCAAAAGACCCATCCAATCCAATATGGAAGAAAACACACATAAAAGACTGTTACTATCATTGCCACCATTTTGACGATCCGTATGTTGAGTTTCTCTGTTCGTCTGCTACGAAACGAGAGTCTTACTCCAGGTGTCTTTTTACGCCACAGCTTTACAGCAATAGCAGAATAAATGATAACAATAAGCAGGAATGTCCCGAAGAGAATTATCAAGAAAAAAATAAACCAAATTTTCCAGTTAGAAAAAAACTTACGAACTTTGCAATACATTTTGCCATTTTCTTCTAGAATTTTTCCATAGATAAGAATAGGTAAACAATACCCTGAGGATATCAGCCATATTGATAGGATTATGCGATGAGATAAAGTTTTGGTGATGAACTTTCGACGAGGGAAAAAGACCACAAGAAATCGGTCGACTGCAATACTCACCAGATGCAGAACTGATACATTCATGGAGAGTTTTTCGATAAAGTTGACGGCTTTGCAGACAGCTATTCCTAAAGTTCCCGGTAAAAGCCACGTATCATTTGCTAGAATTCTCGTCATTCTTTCAGGTACACTGCCTACAGTTATAAGCAGGTCTGCAGCAGCCATTGACACTATAAAATTATTGCTTACTGTACGTAGTTTTCCGTTGGAGTTGAGTTTATATGCGAGAATTACCAAGCAGTTTCCAAGGACGGACACCAAAAACAAGCAACTGTAACTAGCTGTTTTCAGTCCAGTTTCAAGAATAGAATCCTCTGCTTCAAAATCATTTGCGGAAGATGAGATGTTCGTCAAGTTTTTTGCGTTAGTATATTCAAAACCCATGACTTGCTTTCTGGAAGGAATTGTTAAAGTTAATATTAATCACCTTGAAGATCTTAGGCTCAGCCTCTTAGCTAAACTTCTCAGTCGGGAGGTTAGACTCACCACTGCTAGAGTCTTGCACAACAAGTCCTTACGATAAAGAGGGGGGGTTGAACCGTAATTTGTACGCATTTCCATGCAATAAATCGAATATTTCGTACTGTGCATTCAATTACAAAAAGTATAATTACAAGAAAAGGCAATAAAATCATCCAAACAAGCCGAAAATAATAATATAACAACTACCTTGAAAATTATTTGACAGCTGTTTCGGTCCCGGAGAGAATGCAGTATAGATGAGATAAACTGTTTTCATTCAAGTGTTACTCAATTTTTTTCAAACAGGATCCCTTCGATTTTTACATTTCCGCTGTCTTCGGATAACTTGTCTCAGAACTTTCTTTCATTTACGATTTTATTTATTCAGGAGTCGACTGTTTAAAAATTTGACTTTTGCAAAGAATTCTCAATAAACATAATGTTCTTCTTAGATAAATAGTCCATTATTATTAATTAAAACTTGGAGATTCTGATATATTTACCGGTAATTCATTTTCTTTGGGTCGCATTTCTGTTTCTTTTACAATTTCTTGTTTAATCTTTACGTTATTCGATGTATATTTTTCTAAAGAAAATTCGGAGTCATTTTTTTTTATTAATCTTTTTTTTTGCTAAATTTCTTCCTCTTTACACATTGTTATTAAATATGACGATGAATTCTTAACTTCCAATTTATTAAGTAGTATGTATACAGCATAAGCAACCCTCTTTACTGCACCTTTTTTAGTTTCTTTTTAAAACGAGGTGAACCGAAAAAAAGAATTATGAACTGAAATATCGGGTGAAATTTTACCTGTTTTATAAGTAAATAATGACAATAATACTTTGAAATAATAAAAAAAGAAGAAAAAAAGAGAGATAAATTCGAAAATTAAAAATTGATGAATAATTTAGACAAAAAATGGAAAGCATTTCAATAATAGCAAGTCTGTTCTTACCCAATGAAGACAAGTGGACTGGTTTGGCCAGAGTAAGAATTAACGAGATACCATATGCATGCAATGTCTTATCTTTTGATTAAAAACATGACGCGTACTGCTGGAATCATTGTTTTCAGACGCATGCTTAAGATTCAGAGATCTGTTGTCCAAATATTTGAGGTTTAAAGGATAGAATAAATTATGATGTCGCTCGCTGAGGCCTTGTCTAATCACCTCATGTCCTTAAAAGGAGGTCATCATTTTCAAAGTTTTTACCACATTCTTTGATACGGTATTCTAGCTATACCCTGTTCTGTTGTTCTGTGAGTTCAGGATATATTTTAATTCAAAAAAAAAAAAAAAAAAAAAAAGAAAAAGAATATAGAGAGATATAGTTAGACCGAGCTGTCGGCCATGTTGGATGGCAGACAATAGATTGTATCGCTTTAATTACGGGATTTGATATATTGCTTGCGTATATCGAATTATTTCTTTTTTTAAAACGATTACATTGTTCCTGCCATCCAACATGGCTGCCGTCGTGTTATCGCGCAAGACCATAGCCTGAGAGACTGGGAAGGAGGAAGAGGGGAAGAGATGGGGGAGGTGTAGGGACTGGGGGAGATATTCGCGACAGCAATCTCGCGAACGCAAGCGCGCGCGCTTTACGAGTGTGAAATTAACGCTTTTTACTGGCGCAAACCAATATATTTACTGATTCATACTAAGTTAACTATCAAGTAGACAACTCAACTTTCTCTCTACAAAGAAAACGAATCTACCACTTGATCGATGGCGCATCTTAATTACAGTTTATATTAAGAAATTGTATTTAGACAAAATTCACTGGTTAAATGAAATGTTGAAATATGATTTTCTAGAAAAAAAATTTCGATGGTAAATGATCAATATCCTACTTTGATTTTCAAAGTCTAAAGCATATATCTCGCACGTCAGAATGTCCGATCGATATATAAATATAAATAGTTAGTTTCCCAACAGATATTTCAGCCTAGGTATTTTCATTTGCCTAGAAATGTTTAACTTGCAATGTTTTCCCATTTCAGACCACGTGTCATTCTCTAAAGTATCGTTTCTTTGTTTAACAGTCGCGCATAAGAAGACACATGAATATGGATACAATGTACTCAAACAACAGAATGTAATTATTAATAGAATAACACGTGATATGAAATGGGAAAACATTATGCCCATGCAGGTCTATTATCTTGGTCTATTGTTTTACGCTAAATGTTTATTTAGATTCTGTGACTGCGCTGACAGTTGCTTAATTCTTGTTTCACGGACCATTGTATTTCTTCGATCAAACACTTAGCCAAAACTGAGTTACATCAAGTGTATGTGCGGACGCGTTGACTAAGCATGGATGGCTGGTTAGTATAAAATTACTGATTGTAATGGTATTCCCGTCAAATCAGTGAGGTTTAGTTACATGTGGGACTGAGGACTGTATTTCTTGTATTTCAAACCGGTACTTAGCGCAGACGGTTAGTATAAAGTTACTGATTCCCGTCAAAACGAAGTTTAGTCCGGCACTTGTACACTTTGCTTTTTCTAGTGTTTTTCCTCACGACTGATGACTGTATTTTTTGTATTTCAAACGCTACTTAGCATGGACTGTTGATATAAAGTTACTGACTGTAATGTTATTCCTGCCAAAGCGTTAGTCACGTGCGGACGCGTTGGGTTCACTTTGTTTCTCTTTCTTATTCTTCTACACAAATTCGGAAAAAGAGCCGTGAAACCATCGCGAAAATTCTCGCTAAAATATACATATATTATAGGGTTTAAAGCCGCGTTTACGTAGGAAAATAATATCGAGACAGATGAATAAGTATCGTTACAAATAAGGGGAGTGAAATGATAAGAACAAAAGATCCAGCCCAGCCAATATGGTAGAAAACAAATGTAAAAAGCGACGACAACGACAGTGACCATCTTAAGTACTTTCCTGTTTACGAGTCCTCGAGCAGTGGGTTGAGTTTTTGAAGCATGTCGTTGGCGTCCAGGTCGCTTCGTGCACCAAAGTTTAGCACAAATGGCGAAGTATAGAATAAATACGATAAATAATGAACCGAGTAAGATGATAAGGAATGGCAGAAACCAGAGGGTCCATTTGGGAAAGAAAATGCGAGTCTTACAATAGGTTCCGTTTTCTTTTTGAAGTAAGTTACCATAGACCAATATTGGAATGCAGTAAATAGATGAAAGAATCCAGATCAGAGATATGATGATATAGCTTCTTTTAACAGTGATAATAACACGATGAGGCGAGAAAGCGTTAAAAAATCGATCAACTGCAATCGCAGTAAGGCTTGAAATCGACACCAATATCGTCATTTTTTCGATAAAGTTCGCCATCTTGCAAACCGCTATCCCTATTTCTCCACCAAGCAGCCACTTGTCCGCGGTAAAAGCTCTTGTGATTCGTTCTGGCAGGTTGCCAACGGTCATGATCAAGTCTGCGACGGCTAAACTTACTATAAAATAGTAGCTAACAGATCGCAATCTTCCTCCAAAGTTTTTCCTAACGACAACCACAACAATGGTGTTCCCAATCAAAGCAGTTAAAAACACCAATATATATGCCCCTGCTTTGACGTAATCTTTATCTTCTAAACTCTCGTTGGAGTCCAGGGTAAAGTTTCTCGTGGTATTCACAAAGGTTTGGTTTACTTGGACTTCATGCTCGGCCATTTTCAGTTGCTCCTAACGCTTTAAACATCAACCTCAAGACTGGCTGTCTCTTGATTTGATCATAGATTTTAAACTTTTTTTCCTCAAAAAACAACTAACGCAGGAAGCAAATTAGAAGGTATCGCCGTGGGGTGCTGAGTAAATTTCCTATTTGTACTTCGCGTGGAGACTTTACGTTTAATGGACAAGACTATGGGGAAAAATGAGTTCAATTGTATTGATATTCAATACTAAATTACTCAATAATATATAACCCTAATTAAGGTCTACACTAGATTATTGCGAAAGAATACTGCGCCAGTTATTAATCATTGTTCTACAGTACGTTGTCGTAAAGTTTTGAAAGCAACCATTCGAGAATTTCCCATTACATGATATAATGCAGTAATCCACGATCTTCTTAGGGTACTTAATGACCGGCTTGTTAAGTGTTCATTGAGTACAAAGGCGCCTGATTTTCAAGCATGCGCAGCTGGTACTTCAACTTAAGTGAATGTGGGATAAAATGGTCTGAAACTTATGTAAAAATAATTGGCAAAATGATTGAAATGAGTAGTTCGAAATTGGTTTTAAATACATGGATTTTATTTGGTATAAAAATAAAAATAAAAATAAAAAGAAGGGAAAAGCTTTACAAGACAATAAAGACGAAAAATTTTATCAAAAGTGCAGTCTTAATCTTAAGACTCAGAGTTGACTTCCAGTCATATCTCTGTCACAAGCCAAGTCAACAATATCAAATAACATGAACTACATTCATAATAATAATATATATAGGTATTATTATCCCCAATAAACAGTATAAAATGTCAAAAATAAGACGTTTTGGACGCACTCTGAACGGCTAATCAATCCAGTTAAGTGCTATAAAGTAGTTCTAATATTGCACTTCAATCACCTGTTTCAGGTTGCTAAGAGACCAACAACACTGTGATGGCTTTATTAAATCTCCTTTTCTCAAAAAGATAAGACTTTTATGTCTATAATCTTACTCTATTTATTATAATTATCTACATTCGACATGAAAAAATATACCAGTCAGATATCTTATACATTTCATCGGCGAATATACGGTTTTAATAAAACCGGCATTGGATTGGGATATTATATTTTTAATGGCAAGTCCACGAATATCAATCACAGGAATATTTTCATTCATTTCACAGGCTCTTGATCATTCTATATAACATTAAAAAAGTATTTGATGCAGGATTCAAGATATTGTATGATTTTCGCGATCGTGTGTAGTTTAACTACCTGTCAGAGTCACAAATTTCCGGCCGACACACAACTGGACTTTTCGAGAAAAAATTCCTTACATAACATATTCAACAGTACTAGTCACCCGAGATAAATCCGAGTCAATATAATATAGTCAATTTTTACTTTTGGATTGAAGTTTATTAAATTCCTAGTATTCTTTTTCTTACTTTTTTAAAACATATTATGATATTAAAATGTAGGAATAACGGTATCAACACTGTTGATGCAAATAAAAGCTGAATAAATAAAATGAAAATAATGTGTATTGAACAAAAGAAAAAATATATATAAGAAAAGCAAGAAAAATAGCAGGTTTTGTAACAGTAAAAATGAGAAGCTATTTATGGGAACCATGCTAAATTTTCTTTAAAAGAATGAATAAAACAATTGTAGAAATTCCATGAACTTTCATAGCATCTTTTCCCCTATTTTTGATTTTTCTCTCGTTTGAACGATTTTCCGAAGTGTTTGGATTAATTAAAGACGTACTGCGTTGGCGGGCTCTTATGAAAAATATTCTCTTCTATAAAAGCTTAGCACTTCGAGCGAATTTACATCAACATAATTACTGGCTTTAGTGGCAACAAGCTTTTCTTATTGAACTATCTAACTAGAAGAGTCATTTCCACTGACCTACCATTGTAAAATTGATTCAGTCTCTAGTGTATACACCTATTTCAAAAAAACGTTGTCATCGCCAAAGGTAATAGGCAATAGGCGAAAAGCGCTAGGAGATAGGTCGCATTCATGTAGAAATCTAAAATAGTTGGAATGAACACGGAGCTTAGTGCTGAGACTGATTCAATATTCTTTGTATTCAGCGAAGCCATTTCTATCTTTGCCTATCGCCTTTGGCGATGACAACGTTTTATTTGAAATAGGAGTATACAAATTACACAGACATCTAGAGTGAAAGAGAACTAACTCTGTGGACATTATGTAAAGAGATTCAATTGATTCGAATCGCTCTCAATAATTAAGCGTTTTTGGTAAGCACACGGCAGTTCTGACTTCCGCCATACGTACCTGGTACTACAAGCATGTCATTTTAATATAGCTTCTCGACGTATAGTAACATTAATAATAAAACCAAAAAAATATTTTTATTTAACTTATTCGTTCTAGCGCATTCGCGATAATTTGGGACACTTTCTTCACTTACACACTCACACTATACCGATACACTTCACAGTGTTCTATGCAAACGACATTCAAATCACAGGATTTACTTTTACATAATGAAGAAAACCGGAGAACCCGGAAAATAATTCGGTCCTCGTAGCACAGGATATTAAAAACATATCAAACAAACTCAACACACATGCAGACTAGCTTGGATGGAACTCGAACGCCGGGCCAATTGCCACAAGCCTTGCATTAGTGAGAGGACGACGCCTTCGCATTGTAGTCTCTCCCATAAGCTATTCTCCTTCTTTTACTCATTTTTACTTCTCTCTCTTTCTCTCAACGACATTAAAAATAAATGTAAATTGTTTTGAGCTTGACGATTCTTATTTATTCTTTAGCTTTTTTTCCTATTTTTTTCCTCTTTCTCTCTCTTTCCTTTCCTCTCACTCTCTCTCCCTTTCTTTCTCTTTTTCCTCCCCCTCATCTCTTTATTCTAACTGTCCCTAAAGTGCTGTAAATTGCTAAATAGAACAAATTAATGACAATATCCAGTTTCAGGACCAACTTCCTTTTCGAGTAGTTTCGCCAAAAGCTCAAGATTGTTGTAATATGACACACGTAAGTGAAGCATGGAAATATTGATAGCTTCAAGAGGAATACTGGACAATATATTTTACCTCCTGCAAAGGGCTCTATTTTTCTACTCTTTTTGCCCTTGTTTTTCTCGTGGGCGTCCATTATCAGTGCAGTGATTCCTTCTATCTAATCCCTCGCTGTGGCAGTCTCTTATCTTTATCCCTAGAATTTTCAGCTATTTTATAACATCAGTATTTGTTTGTCATTTCTTGATAAAATTTTCAACGGTCAACATCCTACTTAGGCTGCGTTCATGATGTATGACGGGGGGGGGGGGGGCGGGGGAGGGGGAGGGGGGGCAGGGGAAAATTTGAAATGTCCAGAATAATTCTTAACACCCCCCTTAAAGTCATGCAAAAAAATACGATCCCCCTAAGCAAGGCTTGTAGCTTCTTCCAAAAATTTTGCATCCCCCCCATTTTTCTGATAAAAATTTGACCATCCCCCCTTATTCCTACCAAATTTTCCCGATCCCTCCTCAATTTCACCTGCCCCCCCCCCCCCCCCCATTGCCATACATTATGAACGCAGCCTTATAGTGTTCGCTCGCCAAAAAATACCAGCTTTCTCGTTTGTCCCAAGATTGTTCTGGCTGTCGCTTAATCAATTTTCCTTCTAGAACTTTCAGTTATTTTATATTACAGGAAGATTTTTTTCCATTTCCTTGGTAAAATTTTTAACTTAGCATTTCGCTTATACCCTTCGCATTAAAATAAATAAATAAATAAATAAATAAATAAATAAATAAATAAATAAATAAATAAATAAATAAATAAATAAATAAATAAATAAATAAATAAATAAATAAATAAATAAATAAGTAAATAAATAAAACCAGCTATCAAAATTAATATGCGATACAGCCATTCACGTGTTATCCTTTAATCCTGACTTCCTTCTTTTATCCCTTTTTCTGCCTGGTTGTTATCGTTCCCTACACTAAACTTTCTGAACGACATGTGATTATTTCGAATGCGTTTCCATTCTTTGATCCTAAAATTAACTCAACATTATAGTGCTCGCACAAACAGGTCGACACAATACCCGTCCTAAAATACACTACACCATACCGGAACGACTCGAAAAAATTCACTTAACCATTTCCGTTGACTTTAGTCCTTACTGAGAATTTAGGTCAACGCCTGGACAGTTTTTCTGGTTTAATGGAAGCCCCGGAACTAAAATCCTTTAGTACAAGGACTCATTGTTTAATGAGTCAGTGATTAGATTCAATTCATTCAAACGCTCAACCAATGTTTCATGTAGTCATGACTAGTGAAGTTCGTAATGGTAGGGCCACCGCCGCGGGCTTAAAAAAGTGCTGAATTTGAAAATGAAGAAAACTAAAAGAATTTAGAGAAATAAGGAAAGTATTAAAGCAAAGCATGGCCAACAACTAACCCTATCTATATACGACTTCGAGTTCGTGAGGGAATCGATTTGTTTCTGACGTGAGTCACTGAGCGCTAGTATGGACGTTACCAAGAGATTTCGATCTTTAAAAGCGATCGCAAGTACCTGTAGTGTTATTCCAGCTGGCTTCATAATCTCAGCCGGAAACAATTTCCCAGAATCGCTTTCGGTCGTTGCAGCCATATTTAGTCAATTATGATTTGTGGCAAGACGCCGCATGGTTGGCTGGTTGGCTGTTAGCTTCTCTTTTTTCCATTTTTCATCTTCTTCTAACGCAATACTCCATCGAGTTATTCGGCAATCAACTCTTACTCCTACGATGAGAGCCGGGTGTTCGAGGAAGGGTTTTTCTCAATATCAATCTGTCAAATACATTATGTTCGTTCCGCAACTCTATCAAAACAACCTAAGAAAAACACTGAACCGCTGAACAAACACATATAAAGCTACGCCGAATTAATCACAAAATATATTCAACATGCTTTCTTTGCATTTCGCTAATGAGCTGCATGATTTGAACTTGTTGATTTGCGAGGGTAGAACGTGCCTAACAGAACAGACTTGTGGCCTTTGTTCGTTGAAAACCGAGATGTCATCAGCTTTGATAGCCCATTACCATCTATAATTTTCACCAGGGTGTCTTCAAATTCTATACAAAGCTTTCTTCACGCTAAGTTATTATTATTTTCTATTCAGACTGGTTTTTCTGGGCCAACATCACGGTCAGGTTCTGAAATTGATTCTGCTAGCTTAAAAAGGTCTTTTTGTCATCATTAGTACACCTGCCTCATTTGGGCAATCCATCCATACACAATTTCTATTCTTCGTGACTACAACAGAGCTGCCAATCCAATGGTTTGGGAACTTTTGTTCGTAATCTTACATTTCCAAATTAATCATCTGCCAACAGAAGTTAGACTCAAGAGCGACTGGTAAGTCGATAAAGTTTTTAGTTTTTATCACTTACCAAAAACTAAATATAAAATGAACAACATTTTAAAAAACTGAATTGCGAAAGATTAGTCACAATAGCCAAAAGGTTGTTGGATTTTATGAATGTTTTGTAAATTGAACGGGCAACAGAGGTATATATATAGAGAGAGAGGGAGAGAGAGAGAGAGAGAGAGAGAGAGAATCTTGTTATCAATAGTCGAACGGCTTATCAATATAATAATGTAAACTAAAGATATAAGAACATGCGTAATAGGTAAATTACGCGCCTTGTATGAAACGACTGAAGAAGAGGGCCAATTGGTCGCGTAAAAAATGAGCCAGCAACAAGAAACCGTGGACAGCTGTTTCGGCCTGCATTAATCCTCCTCAGCACGGTGTACTACTTTTTTGTGGGATTCTACCAGCTCACTAGATACACCGTGCTGACGAGGCCCAATACAGGCCGAAACAGCTGTCCACGGTTTCTAGTTGAGCTGGCTCATTTTTTACGCGACTTGAAGTTGTGAAAGGCCCATTGGTCCTCTTCTTCAGTCGTTTCATACAAAGCTCGTAATTTACCTATTACGCATGTTCTTATATGATTTGCGAGCCCATCCCACACGGCTTACCGCTTCATCCTTCAATATATGTAATAGAGTTAGGATTTCTTTTTAGCAATCGCTGTCCAAAGAAACTAAAGCCTGTAAATTGTCGTTCTATTTTTTTGCAAGAGAAGCAGAAAACCAGAGTCGAAACTTGGGAAGGATTTGGCTAACTTGTGCATTTTTCAAACATGGAAAATAGAAATGAGAAAACGAAGAAAGGAAAATCTTCAAAAACTCAAATCGATTTACATCGATATTTTAGATCTTTGTTTAGATGAAAATTCACATCCTCTTGGCAACTATCTTTTATCCAATTGAAAATTCCTCATTTAGAATCTTTTTTCTTTTTCTTTTTCTAATTGAGCGGCCGGTAACATTTATCATATTTGCAAAACGAATGTTTACGATTACTTTATTGTTTCCCCGGAGCCCGACTAGGAATGTCAGTGTGCTTGACCATTGCACCAGAATTGTATTGAAAAATTGTTATTCGTGCAGAAAGGTTGACCAAAAAAAGTATCGTATCTCTTGATTTTATTCAAATTGTGGGTGAACTTCTAGATCAAATTCTAATTTATATTTCCGTGATATGTTGTATAAACGGGACCTAAACAAACAAACGCAATGTGAATTTTTCTCGACGAAACACAACAAAGCATGTTTTTAATGACTATCCAAGCAACAAAAATACCTTAATACAGACTGCGTGCGTTTTGTTTAACAAGGACACGGCATAAGGAAAGATTTTAACCAATCTTAAACTTCCTGTTCACTAATCAAACACTCGCCACCTCACCTACGTACATGCAGCACTTGACCTTAGTTTTAGAAGACTATACCTCATAATCAACAACGCGATAGCGGCTTTAAAATATATATTGAACGATCGAATATGTCTATGTTACGTGAGCCCTTGTTAGGGAGAGTTGAAGGATTCCTTATCCCGATAAATAGGAGGAAAAAATATCCCTTGTCATAATAAAAGTGGATAACATCTTCTTCCCACTATACTTATTATCTCTTTTCTATGTCGATCTTTTTTATTCGTAGAACTATATTTTTATGAGTCATTCCTTATTTACAAAATTATTATTTTCCGAGTTATTCTTTATTACTAGGACTGTGCGGTGAATTATTATTCCCTAAAACAAATTATTTTCGTTTCAACTATATTACCAATAAAAATTGTAAACTAGGCCCTATTTCCCCCCCCCCCCCCCCTCCCCATTTATTTGTAGGAGTAGTGCTATTTTGGTTTTTCGAGAAATGGCATAATTTAAGACTGGTTGAAAAACGAACCGCGAGCGGGCCTGACTATTTGCTAAGTATCTATAAAGTATTCACGTTTTGTGAGTATACGAGGGCACTTAATTTATTCACTTGAAGTGTTACAAGGCTTTAATCAGGATTTATTCTTGCCCCCTATCTGTAAGATATTATATAACCTTTCTTTTACAAGTAGTATTGTTAAAAGTTTCTTTTATATATTGAACAAATTGCTAAATCTTTTAAGTCATGATCACGAAACCTACTCAAGTACGTCAGTACGTTTAGAAATCAGTTGTCGACTTAATTTGTCAATTCGTTTAAACACTTTGGACGTTACTCAAAATTAGGAGAGCTTCAAGTGACTTTTTTTTTCTCTTTTTCAAGAACTAAATCCCCATAAAATTAAAACATTAACTTCGAAAAAGCGAATCTTGAAACGCTTTCAACATTGTTTAGCTGTATTTATTTGGCGAAATAAATTAAGTCTCAAATCACTTAATTAGTACGTATTTCCGAATTTAAGCATGAATATTTTGAAATGAAATTTGTTTTTCTCATCACTGGTGTTTTTATTATTATATTTTTCATTTCTATTACCGAATTTAATTCAAGATGGCCAAGGCGGAAAGCTTGACAATTAACTATTTGAATGCCAAAATAAAAAAAAAAAAAAAAAAAAAAAAAAAAAAAAAAAAAAGAAAAAGAATTCGAAAAGAGATATATAAATAACCAAAAACCAAAACCAAAAAACAAGCAGACAACACCAACAATAACCACATAAACAACAAGTAAAACTATAATAACAATAATAATATTGATAATAATATTTAATATTTATAAAGCGCGACTTTAACATGTGAATATGATCAAAATTATATACTTAGACAAACCGATAGCTATGTAAATATTATAGCTAAAATATCAAAATTTTGAACATTAATTTTCATTACTATGCAGAAGTGTACTGTTTTCCCCCCGTGATAATTACAAATAGCGGTAACTAGGCTAGTTGGGACTGCATTGGTGTGTCGAATGTCCAGTGAATCAAGAATTGAAATTTATAGCACCTTGAGAGAAAAGCAGACGCCGAGGTTTTAGGCGGACAGAAGCTCGGGTCCCAAAATTTCCTTCCTATATTTACTGTACAACAAACCTCTATTTAGCGGACACCTCTATTAGAGCGTATGCAGTAAAACCATGAAATAAAAATAAAGTTGATACTGACAAATAGCACTATTTAGTGACTAATAGCTGCTATCACTCAACCAGAACATTTATTACACAAAAGACACAAATGGTCTCTTGTGTATTTGTCTTTGTATGATGAATGTTCTGGTTGAGTGCTAGCAACTATTAGTCACTAAATAGCTACTATTTGTCAGTATCAACTTTGCTTTTATTTCATGGTTTTACTGCATGCGCTCTACTTCTATTTTCATAAACATGCGGACTCCTGCTGCACACCGTAATTTGGTTTTTCGCTGCCTTCAATCGAACCTGTCGGTACCTTTCATATTTTTGGCATGTTTATGAAAACTGCAATAACGGACGTGGACTGCCTACAATGCAAGCCCGCCACATCGTAATTATATAATTTCTATAGTTAAGAACCTTAATTTATACGGACACGATCATCATGACTGCTCACTTAGTATTGGCTCTGCGTTCGGATTCAATACGACAACAATACCATCTGTAACAAATTTGCTCCAAGGTTTTCACTACGAATCCCCTTCTTCGCTAATTTCAGTTAAATTAAACGATTGAAGGTTAACTAGTAACCGAGATCATTGGTCATTATAAAATTGAACATTTGAAGTCCTATTATTTACTGTAAAACAAGCCTTTGGTAAGCGACCAAGGTCCCAAGGGCGTCCGCTTAATAGAGGTACCAAAGTGAACGCCCAAAACGCATATCAATACAGTTCCAAACGTTTTCCTGGCTTTCTTTAAAATTTCTCATGCTACTAAAAATGGGTAGTTAGATTGTTTTGAAATAAAACTGGTTTCGTTTCTGATTACCAATTGAAGCTAGGCGTGCATCAGATTAAACTCTTATTGTGTTCTGACCAGCTGGATTAGCAAACTAAACTAATAGATTCATAAACCAATCATCGACTTTAAATGCTGATTAGAAGTGGTTGATGTATGGAAAAAAGCTGTAAGTGCTATTGAAACTTGAATTGAACTGACTAATCTGAAAAGATATATTAATTGGAGTTTTAAAATTTTAACAGGAGAAATTAGAAGCTATTGGTCGTGACCTGGTCCTACTAACTCTCTTTACAGTGTATCTTACTGGGGAAAGAAATTAAAGACCGTTTGAGCCGTCAATTCTTGTCTGAAACCAAAACGAGAAAACTGACAAGATGGTGGCTCTTCCACCAGCTCTAATTTGCCTTGTGGTTTTCAACATTCTTATTTCTGTGCTTGGGACATTTGGCAATGCATTAGTTCTTTTGGCTGTCGTCAAAAACCGTTCTCTACAAACTGTTCCAGACTTGTTTATATTCAGCATGGCAGTAGCAGACTTGATCGTTACTGGTGTACAACAACCAATGTTGACGTGCCGTGTATATCGTATCAACAGCCCTAACCTTACCTTCAATTCCATTCTCGAAACTATAGGATTTTTGGCCATTCTGGCGTCGATCACAAGTATGTTTATGGTGACGATTGATCGTTTTGTGGCAATCCAACGTCCATTCGTGTACATCAGACTTGCAACAAGTAAACGCGCTGTACAGGTCATCTCTACTTTGTGGATTCTATGCCCGACCTTCACAGTCTCAAGTCACTTCATACAAGGACAAGAGAAGTACTACGCTGTGTGGACATATATGACTATACTCTTGTTATCCACGGTTATCATATATGTATATCTTTTTTATACTGCAAGGAAACAGCAAAACAAAATCATAATGGCGAACACTCTTGGGACAAGTGTGCGAAGTAACGACCACACACAGAAAGGCATCCCATTGCGTACAAGGCAAAGGAACGAACGAAAACCCGCAAAAACTATTGCAATTGTCGTTGGTGTGTTTATTGTGTTTTGGACGCCATTTTTGGCGTACGTCATCACCAATGCAGACATCCTTGAAAAAGAGGAACTAGATAAAATGATATGGTTTTATTGGTTTTTATCCTTGTCCTTATGCAACAGTACCCTCAATCCATATATCTATTGTGTCAGGAACAGTAGATACCGACTGGCATTTGCAAAACTTTTGCATTTGAAGCGCGTAATACAACTGGACTCTAGCCAGGTACAGTCATATGCAAGACCAACTAATGCCAACGTAATTGAACAACAAGAGGGAGAGTTACAAAAACGACGTGGGGTAAAGGGGACAGTCGAAGTCATTGAAATACAATGAAACACCGCTGACTCTATCCAAGCTGTTTGTTGCTAAATATGATGTTGAATAGCCGTCAATTCTTTCCACACTTAGCTTCATCACTCCTATAACGAAGGGATGTAAAAGAGCTATTGAGGACGTAAAATAATCCTAGAAGTGACCACCCTCAGTGCCCGGACTTCATCATTACTAACCAATATCGGAGGGAAGTAAAATAACCACAGGACGTGAAGAATTCCTGACAGCGACCACCCTCAGTGCCTGGACTTCATCATTACTAACCAATATCGGAGGGAAGAGTGAAAGAACCACAGGAGGTGACGAAATCCTGACAGCGACCATCCTCAGTGCCTGGACTTTATCATTACTAACCAATATCGGAGGGAAGAGTAAAAGAACTACAGGAGGTGAAGAAATCCTGGCAGCGACCACCCTCAGTGCCTGGACTTCATCATTACTAACCAATATCAGAGGGAAGTAAAAGAACCACAGGACGTAAAGAAATCCTGACAGCGACCACCTTCAGTGCCTGGACTTCATCATTACTAACCAATATCGGAGGGAAGAGTGAAAGAACCACAGAAGGTGAAGAAATCCTGACAGCGACCACCCTCAGTGCCTGGACTTCATCATTACTAACCAATATCGGAGGGAAGAGTGAAAGAACCACAGAAGGTGAAGAAATCCTGACAGCGACCACCCTCAGTGCCTGGACTTCATCATTACTAACCAATATCGGAGGGAAGAGTGAAAGAACCACAGGAGGTGAAGAAATCCTGACAGACACCACCCTCAGTGCCTGGACTTCATCATTACTAACCAATATCGGAGGGAAGAGTGAAAGAACCACAGGAGGTGAAGAAATCCTGACAGTGACCACCTTCAGTGCCTGGACTTCATCATTACTAACCAATATCGGAGGGAAGAGTGAAAGAACCACAGGACGTAAAGAAAGGGCGCTAGGTAAATCATTAAATCACACTTGGAAGATGGATTCAATTTGGAATGCATTCACAGGATCCTAAAGACTCGAACACGGGTTGTAAATGTTGAGTGGTGACAAAGTTTCACGAGTGTCACTTGACAAAGTTTTCGTTAATGTCATATGACAGAACCACGGGACGTAAATAAAGGGCGCTAAGTAAATCATTAAATCATACTTGGAAGATGGATTCAATTTGGAATGCATTCACAGGATCCTAAAGACTCGAACACAGGTTGTAAATGTTGCGTGGTGACAAAGTTTCACGAGTGTCACTTGACAAAGTTTTCGTTAATGTCACTTGACAGTAGAATTTTCGACAATGTCACATGACAGAGTTTTTGATAATGTCACATGACAGAAGTTTCGATAATGTCACATCACAGAGTTTTCGTTAATGTCACATGACAGAGTTTTCGATAATGTCACATGACAGAGTTTTCGTTAATGTCACATGACAGAGTTTTCAATAATGTCACATCACAGAGTTTTCGTTAATGTCACATGACAGAGTTTTCGATAATGTCACATCACAGAGTTTTCGATAATGTCACATGACAGAGTTTTCGTTAATGTCACATGACAGAGTTTTCGATAATGTCACATGACAGAGTTTTCGTTATCACATGACGGAGTTTTCGTTAATGTCATATGACAGAGTTTTCGATAATGTCACATGACAGAGTTTTCGTTAATGTCACATGACAGAGTTTTCGATAATGTCACATGACAGAGTTTTCGTTAATGTCACATGACACAGTTTTCGATGATGTCAATTGACAGTTTTCAAAAATGTCAAGTGAAAACTTTTTCTATAACAAAACTGGGCATTTCTATAAATTCGTATTTAATTGGCTGCGCCATTGTTAACAATGCTAATTGTGAAGGTATTGCTTTGCACGAGGAAATTTGATACGCACGCGCATCGTTGCAAAAGTCGATCTTAGTCCAGAACTGGACCCACTTTCCTAAGTAACTATAATTTATGTATCAAACATAAGAGAAAATACTGCGCACGCGCACGAAAAGAAAACAATCCTTACCAGTCTCTTTTCGCTATTCATTTTTTCTTCAGTCGCCGCGGGCGCTTCCTAAAAGTTGGTCCAGCTCTGGACTAAAGTCGATCTCGAATTCTACTTCTGTAACACACTGTAGACACACTGTGTACAACATTACATCATATTTCCTGCCTTTCAATCTTTCATTACTAGCTCCTTTGGCTCAAGGTTTTATAACATGATTTGCTGTAGAATTCGTTTTAGGGTAAATTGTCTGCCCCGAGAGTGTACAGATTCGACACTGATTTCCTCTCTTCCAAAAGACGGCCTCATATTTTGATTCCACGGTCAAAAGGAGCAGACGAAGATCACGACAGATTGTTGCACAAATGTGGTAAATAAAATAACACTTGTATGTAAAATAACAAAGCAAAAGCCAAATCGGGAGCGGGGCTAAACAACCCCTCTCCCTTCCCCTAAGTATTGAAAAAAGTTTCTAACAGAAATGTCCTGTGTGACTAAATGCTTCCCTAAAATAAACAACAACAAAAGAACCTGGAAGACTCATGGTGTCATTGTCTTTTTTTAAAGTGCTAGCAAAATTGTCGGGCACCTCGCACTTGGATCGCCTCAACCACGCACCGCATCCAGTCCGCTTTCTCTCAAAGGGTCAAGAAAAATGGTGATGCAACCTTCTAGCATTATCCAAAAAGATAACTTAAAAAATTGTAATAAAAGTTTTCGATTCTTTTAAAGATTGTCGCTTCTAGATTGCTTGAGGCTTTGATTGATCTCTCCATCTATTGATTTTAAAATGTGATTTCTCTAATCTTTCAATAAAAGTCGGAAACGTTGGATAGGAATTTCGGCCTCGGAAATGTTTTCAAAAATAGTATCAATATGTGATAAAAAGAAAATCAAACTCAAAAATCTCCGATCTTCAATATTAACATTATCATCACAATTCGAATTCCTATAAGCCTGCCATAAAAGTATAATAATTTCCTCCGCCATAATTTGATGGACGACAATTACTACAAGAAGTGTTGTTTGGTAGTTAAGCGAAGCATTATTCTATTATCTAGTGCTTCGCAGTCTAGCGGCAGTATTTCATCTGGGATGAAGAGCAATCTCAAGCATCGAGCGTCGAGCGTCAATATGGACGTCAAAAGTTTTTCTTTTTGTTAGATATTTTATATACGTCAGTGGTCTTTGTTAATTTGTAATATTTTTTCGCTTTCTTGTTGATAATTTTTGTCGCAATCTCGTACCCAGAACCTGCGTTTCTTCAGGCTAGAAGAAGGCTCTTGATAGAGAGAGAGAGTTTTTGTCCTTGTTAGATATTCAATATGTGTTGTGCTTAGTAAATTACGAATCTGCTCTGCTCTGCTCTATTTTGTCAGTCCTATAGCTTGTTGTCGTTCTATGAAGAAGTCGCTTTTATCAATTAAAAACGACACCTACAGCACAACCCACGCACAATTAACTTAATTTCTTCGGTCTTATTTTTCTCGGCCTTACAAACAAAGATTAATCAAATAGAAAACATAGTTACTCAACCTCTCAGGGATTTAAAGTCTTACCTAAGGCTTAATTTTATCATTATAACAATTATAAAAGCTATATATGTATCGCAAAATAAGCCCTTCCACTTAAAGTCTAGTGCGCGCTCAACCGAAGTTCGCCAAAAATAGGAAATCTAAAATGAAATATAGAAACAAGTTTTAATTGTTTAAAGAAAATAGAATCCAAAAACCTTTGCATGAACTTATCTTTGAGGAATTGAGGGTTGAATAGCGGTAGTTTATGAAATAAAAAATAAAAATAAATTAATTAATGGAAAATATATTAGCAGTGGTTCCAAAGAGTGGCTCTCGTTCTATTGTTATAGTTTACTTGCTTCTCTTATCTATGGGATTTCGGGTTGGAATCCTGGATTCGCCATCATATGTGAGTAGAGTTCGTAATGAGTTTTCTCCGCGTTCTTTGGTTTTCTACCTTCCGCAAAACCTATACGCTAAATTCCAATTCGATTTGTGAGTTAGACATGCCCTGACTTAGATCCCAGAGTTTGTTTCAAGGTTTGATTTGTGAGTTAGACATGCCCTGACTTAGATCCCAGAGTTTGTTTTAGGGTTTGATTTGTGAGTTAGCCGTGCCCTAACTTATAGTTCAACCCAGTGGTTGTTTCAGGGTTTGATCTGTTCGTTAGATTCACCCTGACTTATAGATCAGCCCATAGGTTGTTTCAGGGTTCGATCTGTGCATGAATTATCCATGCCCTGACTTAGATCAGCCCAGAGGTTGCTTAAAGGTTTTATTTGTGAGTCAACCGCGTCCTGACTTAGATCAACCTAGTGCTTATTTCAGGGTTCGATCTGTTCGTTAGATTCACCCTGACTTATAGATCAGCCCAGAGGTTGTTTCAGGGTTCGATCTGTGAGTTACGCTCACCCTAACTCATAGATCAACCCAGAGGCTGTTTCAAGGTTTCATTTGTGAGTCAACCGCGTCCTGATTTAGATCAGCCCAAGGGTTGTTTCAGGGCACGTATCGAGGAAGATTTACGAAAAAGATTTCAGGGAAGATGGATAAGCCGCGGTTTTGTCGTTAGTACGTACTTTAGGACTAAATAGCTTTTTTGTTCAGTTATGCTTTGTATCACCATCTTAGATCTCCGGCCCGTTTTTATCTTTACTAGCAATAGATTGTACTGGCTTGCATATAGTCGCAATAAAACAGTATTTAAAAACGTCAAGAGTTCCGCAATGGCTGCCTAGAACATGCAGTTCCTATACCCTATATACGCGCTTTAAGCCTAGTTTTCGTAAATATTTTCTTTAATTGTGTTTACTGCGTGTTGCTTTTATTTTATATTCTTCTTCTTTGCTTGCATATGTGATAGACTCATCATGACGTAACTCGGAAAAAATATCGGGGATGATATCCCACAATTTTTGATATACTTTTTATCTTGTATAAATGTACGCCTACTTGCAAGAACGTTGTCATACAAGAATAGAACATTAGTAATTTAGTGAGAAAGGAATTCATTAAAAAACAAAAGAAAAAGTTCAGCTTCAGTGATCTTCTTTTGTTTTTTAATATAATTCCTATCCCACTAAATCACTAATGTTCTATTTTCGTATGACTACGTTCTTGCAAGTAGGTGTATATATACTTGTATATATGTACGAAAGAGTCAATGATTTTGCATATGGCTTTCAGTTAATTTTTAATCTCCTTTTTCTTTTTCTCTTTCTTTTTTGTCTTTCTTTCTTGATGAAATTAAGTTGAATATATATGAGTGAAAACACAGTACACATTTTTGCTTTCGATTTCTTGTTGATTTTAAACATTTATTATTTATATTTTTCGATTGCTTTGCCTTTTTAATTTGCTATTTTGGATGCTTTTTTGTTAAACTTTTCCCTCGTTTTTATACATTAAATTCTACGTCGCTTTACCGACGTCAGTAAGCATGTTGTATTTATTTCGTTTACCTAATAGATACAATGCCAATTTTACTTTGTTTTCTTTGCGCAGAATTATTGTGTGCGTATGTGTTTACAATCATTTAATTATCAGACTACCTATTGTTGTTTATTTTTTAAATGTTTTTACAATATCTATTACCTTTTGTTTCCACACGTAGAGATGGCATTTTCATTCAGCCTGTGAAGATATAAACAATCAAAGTCGTTCATTGTTCAATATAAAAGGGTAATTCACTTGTAAAAATGGCTAACTACCAAATCATGACTAAGAGAGAAATATAGACAAAATAGAAAGGAAAGGAAAGGAATGGAATGAAATAGAATGGAATGCAAAGCAAAGCAAAGCAAAGCAAAGCAAAGCAAAGCAAAGCAAAGCAAAGCAAAGCAAAGCAAAGCAAAGCAAAGCAAAGCAAAGCAAAGCAAAGCAAAGCAAAGCAAAGCAAAGCAAAGCAAAGCAAAGCAAAGAAAGATCTAGAAAGCCAAAAGAAATATAACAAATGGGACGGAATGATGAACATGAAGCTCACAAAAGTCTCTATATCTGTAACTAAGAACAAAATCCTTTTCTCAGACAAAGTCGATATAAAAAATACATTTAGCGAAATTTAGATTGTCATTCAAAGCTTCGCGTCAAAGAGCAGTCCAAATTAAACGACAATTGAGTTGAAGAAAGAAAAAATAAATAAATAAAAAGCTGTAGATGCTATAGAATGCCATTATAATAAATGTTCTTATTTTTCGCACCTAATATAGTGCTATTTATATACTTAGCTATCTATTTTTAGGATTCAACTCGGTCTTCCCAAATCCATTTCTATATGACTATATCAACTACTGATGTGCGTGAAGTAAACCTTAGACATTACGAAAGAGTAATCCGACTTTGTGAAGTCATGCAGATTAATGTTTTAAGAGCGAAAGCTTAAGGCTCTAATAACCATACTCGAGCTCTTTTAAAAAACCTAATTGAAAACAGGTTGTCTAATAGGCTTGTCTTGTCTAGGAAAATTTCGCTTTCAAAAACATTAAGAACATGGAATTGCTATTAATACAGTAGTATATTGGTTTTCAAACATTCCTTTTCATGACTTAAGAATATCTATTACGCTCTGCAACTTATTGCATGCGAGCACTCTACCCACAGTATAGACTTAAGCACCCAGATTTATATATCTATAGTATATGTATGTATATATACATGCAGACATTATGATACTTTTGTATATACATAAAAGTATTTTAAGCGGTATATTAGAAATTATGGATATTATCTCTGATATTTTTTCAGTAATGATGAAAAGGTAAATTATACACCGTGAAAAGATGAAAAAACGTACTGACGTTTCGGACCTATTGGGCACTCTTAGTCCCAACGGGATTAATGAACGCTTTACTTTCAACTAACCTTTTCTTTTGTCTTTTGATTGTTTGTTTTTGTTTCCTTGCCTACCTTGCTCTCATTGGTTTCTTTTGTCTTATTCTATCATATATACACTCCTTTCTACCACTTCTCTCTTTTACTCCGACGAAGGACTAGCGTCCGAAACGTCAGTAAGTTTTTTCATCTTTTCACGGTGTATAATTTACCTTTTCATCATAACTGTTTCATTAGAAACACCGACGCAGCTCACACTAGTTATATCTTGATATTTTTTCAGGAAGCCATAGTGATAGGCAACCCGAAAAAATATCAGGGATGATACCACATAATTTCTGATATACTTTTGATATACTTGTATATATGCACAAAAGGATCAGAATTTATGTGTGTGTGTGTGTGTGTGTTTGTAAAGTGAAGAAATCACACGACCATATTCGTTCTCTACAGAACTGTTTCGTGAGTCAGAATCTTTCACACACACACACATATATATTTCGTCCTAAATAAAGTATCGAGCACTGTTCTACTGGTGATCGACTATGCACAAACACACACACACACACATATCACATATATCACACATAATCCTTATGCAAAAAAGTAAACGGGAAAAAACGGATGGAGCTTGACTCTTAATGTTGTGGGCGCGCAGGGTTCGAATACTGTATCTGAAACCATCTTAAGTAAAGCCGTTTGCTGGTTCTTTCCTGTGTCTTCTCCGGGCTTCTCCGGGTTTCATACCTCTTCAAAAAACATTTTGCATATATAAACAGTGGTTTTGCAATTCTGCAAATTCAAATATATCAAAACACATACATCATATAGAGACTTATTTGCTTATATCTAACATTAACACTGTACACCATGACTATATTTTAACGAAAAAATGTATCAAAACTTTATTAAAACGATTTTTTAGTTAAAAATTCCCAGAACACGCCCAACATATTGATATTTATTTTATTTGCAGAATTTTTGCAAAGCGCCGTATAAATAGCTAATTCCTCTAGGCGAATAAGGTAGCAAAATGTCAGCAATCCACACACAAAAAAGAAGAAAATGGTTTGCCTTTCGAACCAAAGTGCTTCCTGTTATGAATCATTTAATTGTCTCAACCAACACACGTAGAAAGAGCTTTACGAATCGGCGCAATAATCGGCGAAATTCAAAGACATTTTTTATCTAAAGAAATCAAAAACCTAGTGAGTTTTCCGTCGTTGCTCATTCACTAATAAAATGCTTTTGTTTGTACAAAATGATTATTTCTCGGACTTCTGAAATCGAGACAATTCAGTTCATTGTTTGAAGTAATTTAGCGACAATATTTTGTTGAAATTAATCAAATGTTATGAATGAAGTTTTGAACTTGATGCTAAGCGAGCCATTTGGATTAGGAGGTACGAAAAATGAAACAATCCGAGCGATAAGGCACCAGGTTTGATAATCAATGGAAATCTAAAGTGTTTTGGAGAGCCTAATTGGTTTTCTAAAAAAACATCACTTTGAAGAATTCTAATTAAGAACCTACATGGTCAACCGATGAAGGAAATTGACGTCACGAGGCTCATAAAAGCAATCGATGTTACTTGGATGTTCTTAGAACCTGGTTGACATCCTTGCGAGCGACATCTCTGGGTTTCGAGTTTCATTCTTAGGTATTTAAGGAAGAAACTTTCTTAGAATCGAATTTGGCATCGATATAGCTGCACACCGCTTTTAAGAAGCCGGCAGTTTTTGGATACAGTTTATGGTTTGATTTCAAGTTCCCAGGAACCGTTCTTTTCGTCCTTCAGAGATGAATTTCTCTGCCAACAGCACTACAAATAGCACCGGTTTGGGCCCAAATTGTGAAGTATACACGATGACCACTTTTTCAAAAGTTAGCGAAACGATTGGGTACTTGTTGGTCCTGATATTTGGCGTCATAGGAAACACCCTCGTGGTTGCAATCGTCTATAGGAACAGATCAATGAGGACACCCGCAAATTATTTTATTGCTAACATGGCTATCGCCGACTTAATGGTGCCCATATTTCTAGTCCCGAAAACCCTGGCACACGTTTACCATGGCAGGAACGCGTGGCTGATAGGCGGGACGTTTGGAGAGTTTCTCTGTAAATTTGTTCCATTTATTTACGATGTTTGTCTTATGGTGTCCATCCACAGTCTTGTGCTTGTAGCAGTCGAGCGATTTTACGCTGTTATGCGCCCTCTGCGAGCAGCAATCAGAAGCACTCGAAGATGTATCGTGATAATTGTTTCCATCTGGCTTCTTGCAATGCTTTTTCACGGCTTTTATTTCTACGTCCATAGACTCTTCTATCTGGGGAAAAAAGCATTTTGCTACATCACGTGGGAGCCGCTCGACTACAGGCAAACAGTTGAGAAGATTCACATTGCTATTATGATCCTCTTCTACGCCTTCCCTCTCCTCTCAATAACTACCCTCTACTGTGTAATCATCCTCAAACTTAAACGACAACGAATTCCCGGAACAAGATACGGACACATGATTATAAACCGACAGAAGCGAGTCGTCAACACGTTTCGAATGGTAATGACGGTGGTTTTGGCGTTTTTCATTTGTTGGACGCCATCAATAGTTTTTACATTACTATGCTTCCATCACTGGGATTGGGAAGTGCCTTGTGACATACTCTTCCACGCTCAGCTAGTCGTGTACATGATGGCTTTCTCGAACAACGCCATCACCCCGTATATCTACTTCGTCTTTAACGAGAATTACAAAAACGGTCTCAAAGCCTTGCTACCCTGGTACGAGAAAGCTCGGACAGTTGGTTATCCAAGAGGACATCTAAGCCATAGTACTAATTCAAGCCTAAGATCCACCATCATGACAACAAGAATTAGCTTCAAGAATAGTGTGGAACAGATAGCTGAACCCTCTCTTATGGAACAGCCGTCAAGAATCGAACCTCTTTCCTTGGACCAGAAAACTTGAGCGGAGTCGCGAAAAATACGTGGTCAAGAATTTGGCGCAAGCTTCCTCGTCTGCATGGTGAAAAATAACGCCAAACTTTGGGCCAAAGCAAAGATGTTTTTAACATAACTAAGACTGAAACAATCCTACTCTGATAGATTTCTCGGCTACAGACTACAGCCCTTGAAAAGCAGAGAACTTTCACGGCGCAACTGACGAAAAGACCATGGAGCAAGCTTCCTCGTCTGCATGGTGAAAGACACTTCCAACCTTTTGGCCTTAGCACAGATGTTTATAACATAAACTGAGAGTGAAAAAATCCTTTCTGGATAGATTTCTACAGACTATAGCCCTCGAAAAGCAGAGAACTCTCACGCAACTGACGAAAAGCGACCAAGTTTTAGAAACATGTAAAAAAAGGCGTTTGACAATAGCTTGTTAAAGTTTCTTCTTTAGATCCTTGCCAGGCTCTGGTCCTATAGCTAGGGATTTGGTAGGCATATAGTATTCACTAGTAAGTATAGTGTAAAAATAAGTATTTCAACCGAACAGGAGAGATAATATATCGAGTAGGCTTAACAAAGATCCAATACGGAGTATTCTTTCTATCCGACTCTTATTTTTCATGAGATCCTTGAAAACCTGTTTTAACTATATTTTGAAATTTGAGCGCAATATTAGGAAGTTTTCCAGAAGGTTCATTATATTACTCCGAAGTCGTTAGGGTCTTCAAGGGAATTATAAGGATATGGTTTTATAAAGATAGGATGTTAGTAATCCACGGGCAAATTAAACGATGCACCATCTGTCGACGTATCTAGCCTTGTTGACTGGAAGAACAGTACGCTTGAGATGCCCTTGGCTGTTCGACTGAAAAGTTGGTCTTGTAACTACGGATACGAGTAATATTTCAGTTTCATTGCGTTTCATATGACTGACTAGGCGCCTGACTGCGAGGAAAGTCCAAAACCATACTGATTGGAGTAAAGGGATCGCTGGGAATGATTGTCTATTCCCGCATGAGAGCGATAGGCTTAAGTAAGTAGGTTCATCGTGGTATACGTAAATCGTAACTAGAGTCTTCTAGAGGCCAAAAACATATTTTATGAATGAACTATTTTAGCAAATATAATGAACGTAAACTTCGTTCAGGCAGGGTGGCCCTTTCATCGGCCGGTATCCATAAGGGCCCTACGAAACAATACATCTCTTTTCGTATGAACTATAGATACAGAATACTTTTCTTTACTTTTTCCTTAATGCAAAATCCTTGTCTTTAGTTTTGCCTTAAATTTCAACACGTAGCATTGTTGTTGTTGTTTTTTTTTCGGTATTTCATTCAGCCGGTCAGTACTAAAAAACTTTCGATCCAGTAATCTTATATTCTTGTTGTAATAAATCTCTTTTCAGTCTTCTAAATGCAGAATGCTTTTCTTTACTTTTGCCTTGAATTTCAACACGTAGCGCGGTTTTTTTTCGGTATGATTTCATCCGGTCAGTACTCAAAAGCTTTTTTCGATCTAGTAATCTTATATACTAGTTGTAAAAAATCTGTTTACTTCTAAAAGAAAAATGCTTTTCTTTACTTTTGCCTTGAATTTCAACACGTATATTTGTTGTTTCTTCTGTATATATTAATAGTCAGTACTTAAAAACTGTTTCGGATAGTCGCATATACTAGTTTTACAATTGCCACTCATATTATCATGACGCTACTGAGATGGGATCTGATACCAAAATCCCTATGAACTTTACAGACATTCCGTTTTGAGCGGACAAAGAAGCAATATAGACACATGAATACTGAAATGTTAGATTTGTTCATTTGAATTGTACTATTTTTGTAAGATTATTATCATAAGCACGTGAAAGGATTTTGAAACGATTTACAAGGACATATACAAGACACATTAAGTGCAAACGCTTAAGTAGTCCTTTCACGGCCCTTCAATTTAGCGTCATATTTTTATTATTTTTCAAACTTTTCAATAATCTAGTCATCGATTCGACCATTGCTCAGCCTGAGTTTATTTTCCAAATTTTGTCGCGGCACCATAATCGATTCGTCTTAATTCCCAAATCTTTTTTTACTTGATTTTTTTTCCAAAAACTTCCCAGTTATCTTACTAGTATTAGATTCGACCATAGTTCTTTTTTCGCTTTCCAAATTTCATCCCTTTTTAATCATCCCTTCAGCTCTCATTTTCCTTATTTTTCAACTAAATCTCGATAATTCGTCAAAAGCCAAGCATATATATTCTGTCTTTTTAAATTAAACTTTCGTTTGAATCAAGTCATCTCCCGGCTCTTTCATTTTCATTTAGTTTATTAAATACAGACTATTTTTCCTCTTTTGCTTTTACGCACTCGACAGTATTAGATGGATCGAAACAACACTGTTCTATAATAAATCAATACATTATTAATATATCATAATATCTCTAAAAATAAAACATAATAATATCACAATATATCTTATATTTCATTCTATCGAGAATATCAAACTTTTCTCTTTTTAATTTCCGATAGATTTAGAGTAAGAGTTGCACCTCAATCCTTAATTACTTTGCAATTAAAAAAATATAAAAAGACGTCTCTTTTGAAGCACCAGATTTGCGAAGCTATTAGACTACAGTGTACAGAAATCAGTGAGTACCGAATTAGACGGGGCCCTTTTGGTAATCCACTCTCAAAATTTACAAAAAAGGTCTCTGAAATTGTATTGTACTCGGCATCATTAGCTATCTAGTTTCCATTCGATTTTTTTTTTAATATGTCTGAAGTACAATGTACTATTCACTTATAAATGATAGCCTGTGGCAAGGACGACAATGCGACGACTTCACAAATCACAATGTAATCAGCTTCGGATATTAGGAAAACGGCTATTTAAATTAGATATGACTTATATAAAAAATATATAATGACACATTCTCTTGTATGGTACGGCGGCTTTATATTATGAAGTTGTGTAATCATTCGATACACAAATATATTCATATCGGTATATGTATCTTGGTCAAATTTAAAAGGCATTGGAAAAAATCGTTCGATCGTTAATAAAAAATAAAACTATTACATAAAGGAGGTTGTAAAACTGAAAATATATATAATTTTAGGAATACTCTGAAACAATATTCCTCTGTACTGATCAAAGTCAGGGCATGGCTAACTCACAGATCGAGCCATTAAACAAACTCTGGGATTGTCAAAGTCAGGGCATTGCTAACTCACATATTGAACCCTAAAACCACCTCTGGGCTGATCTAAGTCAGGACATGGCTAACTCACAGATCGGAACCCTGAAACAACCTCTGGGTTGATCTAAGTCAGGGCATGGCTAACTCACAGATTGAACCCTGAAACAACCTCTGGACTGATCTAAGTCAGGGCATGGCTAACTCACAGATTGAACCCTGAAACAACCTCTGGGCTGATCTAAGTCATGGCATGGCTAACTCACAGATTGAACCCTGAAACAACCTCTGGGCTTATCCAAGTCAGGGCATGGCTAACTCACAGATTGAACCCTGGAACAACCTCTGGGCCGATCTAAGTTAGAGCACGGCTAACTAACAGATTGAATTGGATCCGGAGAAAAACGCTCGAATACGGAATCAAGGAGAGGATTCTGAAGCTCTACCCTCAAATGCCAAGTCAAATTGCAAAGTATAGGAATCGAACCTGGAGAACTGGGCAGTACATAACACAGTTGTTTCCCTGCATACACTTAGGAAAAGCTTTGGAAATTCTTCCTTTAAAAAAGTCTTTAATAACTTTTTGTTGAAAAGAAAGAGAAAGGTGCCTGTTATAAAGCATTCTAGAAATATAAATATAAATATAAAATGCATTTACCTAAATCTAATAAAGAACATATTATTTTGTATAATCACATCTGCTAATTAAGAGAATGAAATAAAGGCAATGATATTCCTGCATATTTGCAGTAAATGATTTTTAATGCGTTACGCTTCACGTAATTATCTGCAGCATGCACTCAAACACGAAATCATTATCGGTCAAAAAAATATAGAACATAGAAGCTGAGACCAAAAGGCTGGTATTCTGGGAAATGACACGATTATCCTCTGATGTATTCATTTGAGATACGGCTGAGTCAATATGAAGCATGTCTTAAAAGCCTTCATGCTTTCTGTCAGTGAATCAACGATTTATGAACATTCCATCGTGTTGTATCACTAGATAAGTGCATACTTCCCATGTACTATTTCAGTCTTACCTACTATTTGCTATGTTTTTGAACTATAACGATGATTCTGAGGGTATACATAAGTGTGTCGTTAGTGTGTCGTATGCCCACGATAGCAATTATCGATTAGCAATGGTAGGAAAATGATATATGGATTTTGAAGGAGCTTTTAGTCTGACCTTGCGTCATTCAGGAACATACAGGAACAAAGAGTTTAATGAAATAATTGGGAACGACATGAAAAGATGTGCATTAGCAACTCTACATATTATACTATCTTTAGGTGATGTTTGTTAGTTGAAAAAGAAGATGACAAAAGAAAAGCTTGAAGGCATTAAGAAAAAGATATGTACAGGGGGAAAAATCCTGCTTACTTCCTTCGTCACTCACTTTCTTTATTATTTTTTTCCTCTCCTTTCCTTTTTCTTTCCTTTCCTTTTCCTTTCTTTTCCTTTCCTTTCTTTTCCTTTCCTTTCCTTTCCTTTCCTTTCCTTTCCTTTCCTTTCCTTTCCTTTCCTTTCTTTCTTTCATTCTCTTTATTCCTTCATTCTGCTAAAAGAAAAGCTTAAGGCATCAAGAGAAAAATATTTACGGGAGGAAAATCCTGCTTTCTTCCTTCGTCACTCACTTTTTTCCCTTTTTTTCCCCTTCCTTCTGTCTTTCCTTCATCATTTCATTCATTCATTGTTTCTTTCTTTCTTTCTCAACTACTTTTTTCCTTCATTTTTCAGTCTTTCTTACTATTTCCCTTTTCCATTTTTTGAAAGCAACTCGAACGACTAACTACTTAAAAAGTTACATTACCAAGAAATTGGCTCAAATACGAAACCATACGGAAAATACATCAACAAACAAATCGATCCACACTAATCGCGTTCTTTCCGCGGTAACGTTGATTCAATTCTAAGTTCAGAAAAGCTATAAAGACCACACAGGCTGTTGTGGCTTCACCACGTCTAGCTGACAATCAGAAACTCAAAAAACATTACTCCCTCTAATCAAGGGACCAGCCATTGTGCCTAACCGAAAATTACAAACTAGAGACAACAGGGAAAACATGAGCACACGGAACAAGAAGCTCCAATTATATTTTTTAATGTATTTTTTAAAATTCCTCCCTTATTCTAGGATACGAAGAAGAACAGGTCAAGAAGAAGATGACGATGATGTCGAAGAAGAAAAGAAGCATAAAAACATGGCTGCTTCTCTAGTTAGTTAGCTAAAACAAATTATCATCAAGTTCCTGTTGAGAATCAAGAGTTCCTATTTGCTTATTATCAACATGTAGTAATTGTGGATTATTTGTGTCGGAGGAGGTTGAAACTGTGGATGTTTGCCGCCTCGGGGAAAGATACTGAGTGATGTTTGGATTGCATTCCATGGTTATCGCACGCATATTGAATTGTTATTCTAATTGTTCAAACTGCAAACACGGAGACAGGGAAGATGATAAAACGACCACCCGACTTGCGGTTATGCTATACTAATTGAGAAAGAACAATAATGAGTTCTACAGAGTTAAATAAATAGACAGAACAAAATACAACAGGAAGGTAATTCCATAGAATTAGAAGCAATGAAAATAAAAATGAATGTTTGGAAAAAAGATGTTAAATGAGGATAATAATAGAAAATGGGAGGAAGGGAAGTGAAAAGAAGAAAAGGAGGAAAGGAAAGGAAAGGAAAGGAAAGGACAGGAAAGGCCCGGAACGGAAAGGACAGGAACGCCGGATCCTCACTTCCCTGCAACACCCGCCCCCGTCCCCTGCCTGCCTTACTGGACGTACAGCGCAAATGCTTAATAGAATACAGAAGAAGAGAAGACGACAAGACTAAAATTACAACAAGACAACCCAAGAAGATAGACAGAAAGACAAGATAAAACAAGAAGACAGAGACGAAAAGAAGAAAGAAGAGAAGACAAGAGCAAGAGAAGAGAAGAGAAGAGAAAGAAGAAAGAAAGAAAAATCGAGAAGACAAGACAAGAGAAGAGATAAGCTAATGAAGACATAGAAAGTATAGAGCAAGTACTATAATCACCCCTACATAGATAAGCTGATCATCAAATGCACACTAATACTCATAAGCTAAAAATCCCATATATCCTCTAGCCTACTACATTCACGCCCTTCACACATATCATCAAATCAAACAAGAAATAAGACAATACCCGAATAGAAGACAAGACAAGAGAAGACGAGAGAACTGAGAAAAATAAATTCAAAGATCGAAAAGTTAAAAATAGACATGTTTGACTAAAAATCACTTCACCGATTGCCATTTTGTCTGGATGCATTCAGGAAAAGTGATAATAACCGGTCCATGAATCGAACCCCAAGGGAGAATCCCCAGCATTGTATGCCCAAAATAGAACCTATTCTAATGTATTTTCCTTATTTCACTTAGACGACTACTTTCATACTAACTCCTCAAGTTGTTTGAGAAGTAACTCTCGGTTGTCTGAGAAACAAAAACATACCAAGTGATTTAGGCTATCGTCTACGCTTACAAATTTAGTCACTGGTATAGAGTGAGTTATAATGATAATGATGGCCCATAATAAGGGAAATGCAGCAAGTTAGACGAGTTGCTGCAAATAAGAAACGATTTGCCTGCAAGTTAGACGAGTTGCTGCAAATAAGAAACGATTTGCTGCATGTAAGAAGATTTAAGCTTATAAAGTGCCCATGCCAATTTTGGGAAGGTTTGAGTACAATTATAACAACAAGAAAAATAAAATGATTCTTGCTATAATTGATCTTCCACCCAGGTCTTAAGTACCTTGAACACAATTTGCCGATTTCGACTGAGTTCTAGAGGTTTGCATGACTTAATTTTCTTACCTAAAAAGAATTGTAATCGATTTAAAGTATCCCGGCTATTTTTATACAGAAATTTCGAGCGATGTTTTCCTCTGCTTAATAGATTTTAATTTGTAGTGTCTGTCTTTCCTCGTCAAAGAATACGAACGACTCTCTTGTCAAAGCACTCACCTCAATTTCTCATGATAACAGACTGCCGGGCACGGATGAAAAGCCCGGTGGATTTTTTAAATTTTTAAGTGAGTGAGTGAGTGTGTGAGTGTGTTTGATAGTGTGAGTGAGTGAGTGAGTGAAAGTGTGTGAGTGAGTGAGTGTGTGAGTGAGTGAGAGAGTGTATGAGTGAGTGAGCAAGTGAGTGTGTGTGAGCGAGTGAGTGTGTGTGAGCGAGTGAGTGAGTGAGAGTATGCCAAATGTAAATCAGATACCGGTTTAAGATTTAGGAATAGAACTATAATACAATACAATACCATTGTGACGTTGTCTGAGCTTTGGCTACATTGCATAATTTTGTATTTAAAAAAACGTCCAAATTGGCACTATCAATTCACAAGTCTTTTCTGATGGATTCTAGTTTTGATCTAGTTTTCCTAATGGATTCTAGATTTTTCTATACGCGCTCTACGCTCGACTCGTTCCAAGTCGTCTATCACGTATTTCTCAGCGAAGCCGGCGCAAAGAGTCAAGGACCCTCTGTGCACCGCCGACATAGTTGCTCACGCTTTCTAGCGTTTTTCAACAAAACGTGGGCAAAGAGCGTAGAGGGCACACCGCCATGCACATGCCAAAATAATTATAAAAATAGAATATAAAATAAACAAACAAACGATTGCAAATGTGATTCTAAAAATAGCATCAAATGGTGCCTATGATGGTTACAAGCATGAATACCAGAGATTCCTTCTCTTTTTCACATTTTGACGAATTGATTGAGCTTCTTAAGTATCGCCATACATTTTCTTATAATATGACATCACAGAAACCTAGTTTGGGCTACCTGTGTTCAAAGTTGGTCCAAAAATCTTGAAAAAATTTTTACATTTATATGTCACTCTATTGCCACTCTGGTATGGAAACATTCTTAAAGCTGTTTATTTTTTAACTAGCATGAAAACGTAGTATTTGATTAATATAAAGATATAAAAAAAAGTACGAGAAACCTCTGTGACCAGGGTATGGGAACTTTTGTGTTTTCATTTTAAAAAGTGTATGAAAAAGGCCCTTGCATATCGTCGTTCGACACGAAACTGATAGTCTTTCAGACACTCCGTGACTTACATTAGAAGAGCAAAACCATAATGGCGTCTAAACTCATTAACTTAAACAATGTTTAATTTAACCTGAAGCGATATAATCAACTGAATTAACGGTCGTTATATAGCTCTTCGTTAGGAGGCATTGTTAAATATACAAAACTCATTAACATATTGGAAGTATAAACTTTGATATCTCCAAGATGCATCACTTAAATAATATGAAAGTATTTTACCATTCAACTATTCACTTCATGTAAAAATATTGATATATGAAAATATTGAGTTAGAGGTGAAGGGCGCTTCGAAAACCTGGCGTGCTTAAGGTCCCTGATGATGATTAAGGTCCATCGTGATGATTAAGGTCCCTAATGATAATAAAGGCCCCTAACGATGCTTAAGGTCCCTAATGATGCTTAAGGTCCCTAATGATGATTAAGGTCCCTAATGATGCTTAAGGTCCCTAATGATGCTCAAGATCCCTAACGATGCTTAAGGTCCCTATTGGCTATATGTTTTTAAATCCACCATTTCAAATAGTTCACTTCTGCTGATTCATACAATACTACAAAGATAGCATATTTTAGGACAATTGCTTCCTCTCTCCGTATAGGATTTGTAAATTAAAGATTGAACGCAGCGCGCGGTAGTGTGCGTGTCCTCAATTATTGCGAAAGCGATAGAGACTGGATACAAAGATTTATTTTATTAATCTTTCGTTTGGGTTTTCGTAAATTAAAGCGATCAAAACCCCTTCAAATTCTAATGACAATTATTGATCAATCACAAATCCTTTGTATCAGGTTTTCTTTTGAGCGCAAAATCGGAACGGCTCGTTTTCGTGCCACTGTATACTCATCTGCAGCCAAACTATGGTTTTAGTCACGGAAGCATGGGTGGCGTAGCTATGAGAGCGCTCGCTTCTCAACGATGCGACTCCGGTTTCGATCCTCGGACTCGTCTTATGTGAGTAGAGTTGTTGGTTGGTTCTCTTCTGTGCTTCGAGGGTTTTTCTCCGGGTTTTTAGGTTTTCCTCCTTCTGCACAATTCAACCTACTAAGTTCTAATCTGATCTGTAAATCTAGTTATCCCACTAAAAAAATCGTGTAGTTTTTTTATGCTTAATTTTCTTTTCTTTGAAAGGAGTAGAATATGGGAACAATAATAGAAAAGCAGGATTATGACGCCAAATGCTTGTACCAACAGTCTTTCTCCCATTTTGAGCAAATAGACCTATACCGAATTCGCTTGACTGACCACGAAACAATGGTTTGAAGAGATTGAACTTGATTCTTTTATTCATCAAGCGACCAGTCAAGCGAATTCGGGATAGGATATGTTTGTTTCAAATCTCGATCCCACTTCCTATTTCTCATTTTTTGTTTGCTTATCCTATTCTCAGTGCATAAAATCCCATTTTCCCAGCCCAGAAAAGGAATATTCCAGCTCCCATATTACCCCTTCAGGACCCTCTTCTTAATTTGCACTCTTAACTTCATTTTTGACTTCGCTTATAGAGTCATTAAACTAATGATGGACGATGGATGTCGTCCGAAATATCTATTCAAGAAACTTCTAGTTATTCTTTTTGTCTATAAACTCTTAGCCCAAAGAAACATTTTCACATCTTTGACTTCACTCTTAACGTAATTTAAATCAATATTTTGTTTCAGAATCCAGTAATCAATGAAGATAATTGTTTCATAATGATTCACCTATGATTTACACTTGACATATCTCCCGCATTACAAGTGTCACTGCGCCAACCGCCTCATTCTTATGAGCGTGGCCAAAAAGTAAAATATCGCAAAGCAGAATATTCGAGTTTATGATTCCGTGTGAAGGTCAGGACACCGAATGGCAAATGTCTTAGTAAACGTTTCTGAATCCAAACCACGTTGTATATTGTCGCTAGATTATGAAGTCAAAAGTACTGTTGATCTACCTGCTTCAGTTATTCCAACGTGGATTGTATTCTGCGTCCTTAACCCGATCACTGCTATCCCTTCTGCTTATCTTAACTTCTTAATCATTTGGTCTGTACTGGAAAACTATCATTTTCGAACAGCTACTTACTACCTTATTCTTGGTGTTCTATCGGTTGCTGACCTGTTGGTAGGACTTCTTGTTCAACCATTATTCGTTGCAATGACGGTTTGTAATATGGTTGGATGTTCATCGTTATGTGAGTTAACAATTGCTTATCAAGTATCTGCACTGCTGTGTAGCGGATGGTCGTTAGTAAGCATCTTATTGGTTAGTGTAGAAAGATATCTAGCTGTTCATTATCCATTATATTATCAAAAACGTATTACGACGAAAAGACTCATCACAGTCGTGATCATAGGATGGGTTTTCACAGCTTGTACTACTTTGACGTGTACCCTACTGCTCAATGACTCGTATTACTCAAAGAAGATAACGGGAGTTCTTATTGTTGTGCCAAGCGTTCTAGTCATTGTTTTCTGCTCTTTTAAAGTCTTTGCTAAGTCTCTTCATCAGAGAAGAACGATTGCAGTTCAGCGAGAGGCTGTCAAACGACAAGAAAACAACATAACGTACGACATCAGCAGCAGCGTCGATAACAACAGCATCAATTACAATAGCAGCAGCACCACTACCACCACCAGCAACAACGACAGCAGCAGCATCAGCAACAACAAAACTAGAAGCAGCGACGACAGGAGAAGCTCCATCAGCATCAAGAGCAGCAGCAGCAGCAACAACAGCAGCAACGACAGCAGCAGCAACAACAACGACAGCAGCAGCAACAACAGCAACATCGAGCAGCAACAACAACAGCAACATCGACAAATAAAGCAAGAGGCGAAAGACTTAAAGAGAAGTGTAACGTTATTAGCAATCATAGTCGTATCCATCATATCATTTTGTCCTATCATTACCATGCGAATTTTAGGCATCTTGAAAGGCAACCAATGGACGGTTGATTTTCGATATATCGCTCAGCCTATTGGGCTTTCGTTTGTGCACTTTCAGTCCTTGATTAACCCACTTATTTACGCATTTCGGCGGTCGAAAATTCGTGCAAGTGTGTTGAGAAATCTTTTCTCAAGTAGTTTCGATAGATTAAAACCAAACTAAATAAATGTTAGTACGGTGATATGTATTGATGGTTTTCACGGCGGCCATGTTGGAGGAACTTCACAAAAGAATTATCAATGAATTATTTTGTTATATCCTCCAACATGGCCGCCGTGTCTTTTGTTATCTAATAGACCTTATTCGTGGTTTGACAATGTTTTCCCAATTCAGCGTGACAAACCTCCAGAGGATTTATTTTCTTTTGTTTTTATTCTTCGAAAAATTCATGAGTATCCCAAAGGATACGAAAGGAATAACGATGATATCCTGACGAGTTGCAAAACAATAGCTCTTCATTCCCCCAGAGGATTGTCACGTTGAATTGGGAAAACATTGTCACACCACGAATAAGGTCTATTATCTTGGGAATGGTTGAAAACCATCAATACATGATTTTTATCAAAAAATGAAACAATTCGTTGGTGTTAGGATATGGCTAGCTCATAGATTGACTCTCAGTAATCTATTAATATAATTTATTTGCCAAGTCTGCTGACTGACCATCCATATGCTAAATACTGACTATAACGAACTTCGCATTCTTGGTTTGCAATCAATCCCTAGAGAGCACAATAACAAAAGGGATGTCCGCCATGTTGGAAGATATAACAAAAGAATTCATTGAAAAATCTTTTGTCAAATTCTTCCAACATGGCGGCTATGACGTCTATTGCAAACGAAGAATAGTAAAAAACTAAGAACAAGAAGTAGACAAGAACACAGGCAGTAATCGTTCTACATAACGATTACGGTGAAAGAAAGGGGTCGAGATCAAAATATAATCAATTTTAACATACCTATATTCATGGTTGTTTTGGTGGTTTGTAGTCAGGGCCAGGTTTTAGTCGATCTTGTGTATATTTATTAATCGTTTCCCTCCTCTACATAAGAAAAGACAAGGCTGGACACTACGATTCCTACCATCTCCATTCTTCTAGGCAATAAAACTTGAAACATCCCTCAAACTCCTAAAAAACAGCACAGTCTTGAAGCATGACAACCTTTCCGTCTAGATATTCCAAGGCTGGACAGTACGATTCCTACCATCCATCTCTTCTTCTGGGCGATAAAACTCGGAAAATCCCTCGAAATCCTCAAAACAATTTGCACAGTATTCAAGTATGACAACCATTCCGTGTAAAAATTGTACTTTACTCCAGTTTTCTAATAAAAAAACGGCACAATTTTCACTGTATTTAAATAGGAGCGAACCATTAGCAGTCGAACTGACTTTAGGGCTATGCAGCCTGGCCTCAACATGATTACTGTGATTGGCTGTGGTGCAACGTGTTAGTAACTGTTGTAAACAATGCACAACTTCGACAATTCACCATTTTCCATACATTGGTTCACTGGTCAAACACAAAGCGCTCAAGCGAGGCGCCAAGGTACTTTCAAAGGATTATTCAAATTTGAACCTTGCAACCTCGACTGAATGCTTTGTGTTTGACCAGTGAACCGATGTATGGAAAATGGTGAATACAAGAACTTTGAAATTCCACTGGCCTTCACTGCAACATATGACTTTTTTACGAGGTTGCGTTAAGGCCAAGCTACAGAAGTGAAATCAGTAGTGTAGTAGTTATAAAGTCTAAAATTGTCATTTTATAGAGTTTTTTGAAACACCAGCGTGCAGTTTTTCTCTAAAGTTACTGATGTTCAAAAGACTTAGTCAGTCAGAACGTGTAATAACCTTTAACTGAAAAAGCGCAAATATTGCTTAATTCATAGATTTGAAATAATTATATTACTCTTAAAATTTTGCGTAGTTAAATGCACAAATAGTCAATGTTCAGATCACTGAACTCCTTTTCTGGAATGGGCTTCCTGTGGTACAAATTAATTCATCGAATCAGTGAATCATAAGAATCCAATTTTTTGATATTTACTGTGAATTAAGCGAATTATCTTACTGTCAAGTCTTTCTCCAAGACAAATAACCTGGCGAAACTGTTTATTTGACCAGTTTGGAATAGAGTTCCCGAGGCTTGGATCCCACACAAACAGATCGTTAATTCGAAGAGGTCGAATCTTCAAATCTCTCATCAACACACCCAAGTATGCATCTTCTACGTTAAACATTTTTCTCTTGAGAGAAACCTGGATTAATTTCTCGATCAAATCGCCTGAGAGGAGATAAAAAGGTCCAATGCAGTAGTCAGGGTAGTAGTGCTCGTGAAACTGAGCGTAACTGACATACCATTGGTTGTTAGGCTTTCGCATTATTCGACCAAGATGCAAAACCCAGCCTGCATAGAGCTTTTGTGGAAGAGACTTCTTATGTATCCACGTGATTAAATGCGGTATATTCAAATAGATATCGTCGTCAACTTTCATCAGATACTTGGGTTTGATTTTAGAAGCCCATCTGTATCCTCCCCAGATTTTTTTGATCATATTTCTATAGCTTTCTGAAGTGTCGATTCGTAGTATGTCCCCATTGATGTAAGCCTCTCGTTCGAGCTCGGTGTTTTCTTTTTCATTGCTCGATCGTCCCACTAAAAACACGCAAAACACTTGTAGATTGTTGTTAAAACTGTTTTTAGTGTTCATAGACTTACCAGGGGTATCTGTTTTGGCAGTTCCAGCCCACGTCTCTCGAAGAACAGCTCTTCTACTTGAAGTCTTGGGAATAGAGTTGATTAAAATAAGCAGAAACACTTCTCCTTTAATGTTTGGACTGATGGTACCGTTTGAATTCACATGTCGTATTGATAATAATTTTCGAATAACTTTAGGGTAATTACCGAATGGTTGTAAATACAATAACAAATAAATGAATAAAGATAACGATATCACAACTATGGCTTTCTGGCTTGGACAAATTGCACATTTCTTTGAAGCAGTCTTCGCATTTGTGTTCGAAGACAAGGTTCCATTTGCCGACGATGTTTCTGCCATGATGGTGATGCTTCACTGGCCTCAAACTCTGCCATAAAAACGGCCAAAAGAATATTTTTTCAGCTCAAAGAACGGCCATATTCTTAACATTCGTGACTAACTCAAGTTTCCAAAGCATGTTCAATAAACATGTGACTGATTTGAATATTTTCTATACATCACTTGTACTATAAAATATTTGGTAACGCAACTGGTAAAGCGTTAGCAAAACCAAACTTCTGCCACCAAAAGGAGAGATTAACAATGACAAATAACTAATATAGAACTATGATTTTTATATCTATAAATAGATATGAAATAATAGCTAAAAGATGGTTAAAACATAGGTCATAGGTTGTAGTTGTAGTTTTAATAAATGCGCATTAAGTTCCGCTATCTGAACATAGCACAATAGAAGGATTAACACAGGAAGCCCAAAGTTAGTCTAATGGCTGTTTAGGAATATTGAAACTGGGCCTCCTGTGGTAAGTTTGCATAGTATCTTGGGTAATGGTATTTCCAAGATGGCGTCCATAACCATCGAAGATGTCCGAAGATCTCTAATCAAATACACCCCTTATTTCGGAGGACTCAGCTACTCTGCCCTGGCCTTCAACTCCATGGGGATCCATTTTCCATTTCTAGACAAGACTGGCCAGCTTATCATGTTCAACAGTACTTTATGCTTGTCTCACATTGGATTTGGTGTGTACATCTACAACCGACCGATCAACGATGTTCTGAAACCTTCCCGCTCAAGACGTGTTGTGTGGAGCATTTTTGGGAGCTGGATTATGAATTTAGGGTCCGTCCTTTGTTGGGCTATAGTCAAGGAGATTGGTCCTAAGAATAAACTAGCTCGAGCCCTCATTGGTTTAACTGGAGGTTGTGTTTTCTTGTACATAGCCACGGATTACTTGTGTGCTATTGATAAACTAAGAGCTCAAGACTTCCCTGATGATGATAGAGATTCAGGGAATGAAGATGATGAAGATGATGCAGCCTAGAGAAGAAGATATTTATATTATGAATGACAGTGACAATTTACATCTTAAAGAAGTACATGGAATATAATATCGTACGTGTGAAATATGAAAGTGAAAAAGATCTGCAAGTTTTGGTTCATTAAAAACACCTGATGAATCCAAAGACTGCAGTGTTTCTTATTAGATAATAATGGTCAGTTTAAATGTTTTTCCAACACAGACATTCAGGAACAATACAATCATTTTACATGAGAAAAAATTCAATTACTAAGAGCAAAGGAATTTTATTGTTCTGCCTTCTAACCACAGGAAGCCTGAGCAGTATTATGGGATGGGCACGTGATGGAGTAAAACCTCTATATTCATACTGCTTAGGGGAAGGGAGTATGGGTGTAAATTAGAAAAATATTAAGGCTACCTTTTGATTAATTTTTCTCGTTTTGCACCAAGGAATAGACTAGAAGTGTCTGTAACAGTGTCCATATTATCAAAAGGTCCAATTGGAATAGCCTTTCAGTGATGTGTTTTAAATGGTATTAAAGTATATTTCCCTTCAAAATTTTCAGTTCAAATGCCTCCATGAAAGAAATCCCATATTGTTTGATGTATGTCCATTTGTAATGCCCTCGATCCCATTTTCAGTGCACCCATTCTAATTTTTCAAGTAATATAAGTAAATTTGAATTCCACTTTACTTCTTTGGGAACCTATTGACGGCTCTTAAAACTACAGGGTATGTGGGCTTAGCCTCACTTGTGATGTAGGAAAACAAAAGCAGAAATTACAGGGGCAGATCCAGGGAAAGGGTGCAGGGGGTGTGGTTCGACTTTGTGCCCGAACTTCGAAAATAACCAATACTGCTTTTTGCCTTTGATTCTAAGGGGTGCACCCCTCCCTGGGTTAACTTTGTGCTTAGCACCCCTCCCTGAACAAAATCCTGGATCCACCCCTGAATTAGAATAAATTAAACACACAACTCATGGATTCTAAGGAGGCTAAGCCCTGCATACACTCGATTTTTAAGGAGTAGTCAGTTAATTTGTAACATTGACTTGGTATCAGATTTGAGTCATCATCTTTAAACATCATCAACCATTACCATGGTTGTCATTACCACCATTGGTATCATCATCATGGTAACCATCATGTGATCCTCATCATCATCATCCTTTCCAACAATAATGCAATCATCATCATCACTCTCTTAAACCATCATCAATTACCACCGTTTCCATTGCTACTCACTGATGAAGACAACTGATGTGACAGGGAAATCAGGCAACACATTGCCATCAATCAGAGTATTTAAATGTACCAAACATTTTATTTGATTGATGGTAGTCTCTTTCTTGATTTCCATGTCGCAACAGTTGTACTTTATCCTATAGCAATGATAAGAGCGATAATTCTTAGGCCCTGTTTACATTGGAGGAGGATGATCCTAGACCTAGGATCTTCCTTTCAGAAGAATAAACCATGCATTAAGTTTATATGAGAAAAGACATGTAAACTTAATTCCTGGTGCTAGGATCTTCCTATCTGCAAGACAAGAAGATCCTACTGCTGGGAATATCTTGGTACCCGAAAGAAGCCTGCCAATGGGCATGTGAACAGAAAGCAATAAATATAAAGCAAGTTGATTTGCCTGCAAGGAAGATCCTAGTTCTAAGGATCATTCTCTGCTCATGTGAACAAGGCCTTAGTTTTCCAAAATTTAATATCCACTTCGAAAATGCATTCATGACAGGCAATGATTACCATATCTGGATGTAAAGGTATGTAGCTTTACCATTTGACATCAAACAAACTCTTGCAATATTAACATTTTTATTGATTTCTTAACGTTTCATAATAGTTTTAAAATTGGAATCATATTTGCATTAATTTAACTTTTGTTAAAATATGACATTGTATTTAAAAGCCTTATATGGTGACTAAGATTTAGTTTAGTTTAGTTCCTTAGATCGCCTGTTTTAGGCTGGATTGGGTCTTGCTCCTTACTGGGAAGTATCCCCTCTCCTTTACTACACAGGGATCCCAGATGTGAAAGAAAGAAAAGCAGGAGACAGTAGCTTGCATAGAGTGCAGGAAAACACAATAATTTTGTTCTTATAATCACATGAAGTTATGTTCTCGATAGCATTTCTTTGCTTATTAAAGGTTTATATTTGCAGTATTCTACACAAACATAAATTTCACCTCAATTCTTTTGAGGCATGGCACTTCTGCTGAAATATATTAATAAGTGACTTTGTAAAAAACTACTTTGTATATATATTTTTCATAAAAATTTAATTCCTGTATTTGGCATTATCTGTAGTATTTATCAATTTTAAAACTTGTTTTCCATGTACAACTCCACTCAAAACTAAATTCTACAATACTAAGTCTAACATGGACTGGTCTGACGTTACTCAGTTACTTTTTACGCACCTCACTCAATCTTAGTCGAACCATTTTTTAACTATAGTAAAACAAAATAAGAGGTCATGAATGAAGGCAGCAAGCAGTAAAGAGACGTTTGCAATTGTCGTCAAGTTAGAACGAACTTTAGACTCTGAAAGTTTACAGGAATTCATTTGGAGTTCATAGTCACCATGCTATATGCTCCATTTTACAGCTCTCTTATCAGTGACCATGAATAATAGTTCCAAGCCGAGGCTGGAGTTGCCATGCATTATAAACTGGAGTTTTGCTATGCGCAGAAATTGGATAGTGAATGGAATTGAGTAAATGGAGTATTGTATCAACCGACTATATAAATAGCCATGTTTTCTGAGAAATGATTGCAAACTGGCAATATGAAAATAATATATTACAGTGTGGAAACTCGAACCAAGAACACCTCAAGGTTAATTTTGGACATTTATCAGAACTATCCAAACACAGCTCTCTGTAGAAACAAAGGAATCAAACATTTTTCAGGTGCCATCCAATCACAACAAATGGTGAAAAATCTTTAGATGTTTTATTTTTAGCTCACTAAAAAAACTTATGAACTCCTAGATCACGTCTTAAAAAGTGGTAGTATGCAAAACTGTGGCACATAGCGCAAACTTTTAATGATTTACAGAAAAAATCGTTCATTGACGAAGTAGCTGTCACAAAATAAAACTAATGGCCACAACAACACAAGAGCCTCTGGAATCGCACGAAAAAATGTTTGAACCTCAATAAGAATCTGGCTTCTGATTGTATCATTCGGAAAATGTTTAAAAAACACTGAAGTTTTCATGGTTCGAGTGTTTTCACTGTAATGGTATGAAACAATGAATATGGTATATAATAAGTAAATATTTTAATATGTTTGTCTGTAGCCCAGGAATTTTCTCTAACTGCTGGTGCTATGTGAAGGCGATGTCTTTGAATAGGATAGATATAAAACTATATAATACTTCTATAATATTTTTCGCAAGAATTCTGGTGCTATTACTAGGGAATATTCCTAACTTGAAATTTTTTGGTGGCAGGCAAGCATGTTACAGTAGCATAAGACAGTGCAACTGAAATGTTTGATGACATCGTCGCAAAAACGAGGACTTGAAGTACGTTTTGTCAAGGGAACAGCACTGATAGCTGTAGTAGGGAAATATCTCTTCTGGAACATGATTTGTTAACCAATATTACCGATCCAGTGACCGCAGAACCTCTAGACAAGCTTTGTAACAGAAAATATACTGATCCTGTTTAGGAGATAATAAAAATACAGATTATTTAAAAAAACCTTATAATTTAAACAACTTGTGGGAACATTTAGTAAAAAGAAGAGGTCCACGTATAAAAGGCTTATTAGTAACACAGGGAGCCCGGCTCAGAATTCAGCGTGAACTAACAACACGTATCAAGATAATATAAACGCTTCCTTTGTTACGAGAAACGTATAGTAGAACATTCTGGCATTGTGAGGCGTAGAAAAATGATACTGTCACTCTTCTTGCATCTTACAGCGCTCCATCTTTTTTCATTTTGCACAAATGATTAAAGAAACAAAAATACTTCAATCTTCAAGCAAGAACGCCTCAATATATTCTGCTTCTCAGTCTCTGTCGCCATCTTGAAAGGTAGCCGTGCCTTTGCAGCGAAGCGAGACGAACGGTGAGCTTGCAATGATAGAGACGTGAATAACTTTCCAAGATGTTAAAAAAGGTCTCTTTGATTCCAAGCTCACCGTTTGTCTCGCTTCGATGCAAAGGCACTGCAACCTTTCAAGATGGCACAGGGAACTGTGAAAGGGACTGTATCAGACGTTGCGCGCTTTTGTTTCCTATATACTTACTTTGGTTTGTATCATTCCATGCCTTTGTTCACGAAGATTACGAATGATTTTATCCACATCAAACTGAAAAGAATAAACAATTGGTTTCACATTCCTATGTCTAAAGCAGTCTAGGAAGATACGAAGCGATGCTGGGAAAATCAAGTACTCTTTGGACAAAATAACTACGATGCGAGTGTCTTTTTTCCTAATGGTTGGGGAATAAGGAAGCTATGCGCAACAACGAGCGTTTATCGCATGCGACATACTGGTCCAATAACTAAATTACTTCTCAATTGTGGGGGATGAAAAGAAAAGAATCCGTGCGCGCGGAATCCTTACTCCTTAACGCTCGCTCGCTCGCAGACACTGGATAAGATTAGATCCAGATCTGAGCAAGTGCTGTGGATATTACATCATTAAGTAGCTCAGTAAATAAACAATTTTGCCTGGATAAAAGGGCGCCATATCCAAAACAAGACAACCTTTTTCTGAAGGATTTATCATTTAGATCACATTCTCTTACCATTAAGTCCCTTTGCATCAAGCCAAGGCAAACATCTACTGTGATCAGGGCACCAGTCCTCCCTATACCAGCACTAACAACCAACAAGACATGTCAGTAACTAATCCCCATAATAGTGCTTTGATCATTAAGAAATAAAACAGTTTATTTCGTTCTTCGTTCAGTATTATAAAATAACTGTTATAAATCTTGCAATCTGATTGGTTGGGAGAGCGTGTTTTATGAAAACACACAGCACACACTCGCCCCTTTGCATTTAAAATAAAGGTATTAAATGGAGCACGAATTCAAAAGGCTGTTGTATTACAAAGAAATAAATGCTACGTTTTTGCTCTCCGCACAGCTGCCTGTGCGCACAAATAACATTAGCCCCGTGCTCTGTTCACTAATACCGCACAGTTTTCGACAAATCAGAGCGTGCATACCGAGGTGAGTATATAATAACAGGTGATATACCATACCTGCAGTGAACTACGATGGGTGCTTGTGATGACGTCAATTCTCTCATGTACGTCACATACTGAACCATCTCAAAAGAACACTAAAGAACAGGAAGAGGATTGTTACTGATACCATCTTGCACTCAATGACTAATTAGCCAACTCATCTTCGACAACGAGGCATTGAATAGACCTCTTGCATGTAATGTCAAAGGAGCTCAATTTGGAGGACAAAACAAAAGAATTTCAACTTATGAGATTTGTTGTGAAGTGTGATCGTCCGGGTTAGTGTAGTCTTGAGAAAGACTGTTGTTGGTGGTGACTGAGGTTTTGGTATTGACAACCTGACAGAAGTCATCTTCAGAGTCCAGTGAGAAAACGAGAGAAGGTTGTCGAAACGTCAGTCACCACCAACAACAGTCTTTCTCAAGACTACACTAGCCCGGACGATCACATTTCACAACAAACTTCAACACCTGGGTTCAAACCATTTACTCTTAAACTGATGAGAATTGGAAATCTATTGTCATGTCCATCAAATTGAGCGGCATTCTGACATGCTGCCAGAAGTCTATTGACCTCTTACCCTGGACATAATTTCCCCCATTTCAGACCACGTGTCATTCCCTAGAGTATTATTACTTTGTTTAATGGTTGCACAAGAAAATACACATGAATATGGATACAACTTAAAGAGAGAATCTTATCCTCAATAGAGCCACATTTTCTCGAAATTTGTTTTACCATTTCAGACCACGTGTCATTCGCTAGAGTATCATTACTTCGTTTATTGGTTGCGTATGAGAAGACATATGAATATCGATACAACTCAATGAGAGAATCTTATTCTCAACAAAAAGACTGAAATGATGGACTGAAATGAGAAAATTTTACGCCCAAGGCAAAGCGGTCTCTTAACCAAGCCATGGTTGATTATTAGGCTATCTGTGGAACAAGCCTAAATCGCGCGCTTGAGTTGGGAAAAAACTACTCAAAGCGATAGTTTTCCTCACATTCGTTCATGTATGATATGCACAAGGTATTGAAAGAAGAGAATGAGATGAGCCTTACCTTAGGGACACCATGATCAGGCCAGCGCGTAAATTTCAGATGAGTAACTTCGATGCTCTCGCCACTCTGTAGCCAAATAAACAAAAGAAGCAAATGTCAATTAAATATGCCCCGGCTGAAGACATCTTGGAGGACGGACTCCATGTTGAAGGTCTAGGTACAATACGATAGAGACCTTTAGCATTACGTTCTTGCTAGGTACCGCAAACTTCAAACGTTCTGGAAGAGCCACCATATTAGATATCATTGATGCCGAGTGTTTCATCATGTTTCTGGGCGTGTGTCTGTGCCTGATCCATGGCGGTTAGCAGTAAACCTGATACTAAAGGTCTCTAATGGGAATGAAACTCACCCCAAGATGTTTTAACGAAAACTTTCTTTCGGTAAAAGAATCGTACATCTTCTTGTCTAGAAGGGTTACTCTGAACCTGCATATAAAGGAAAAATGATGCGTTAAAATTAGGCAAGTTTATGCTTCTGCTATCTCGACAACTAAATGCTGGTCTTTAACTAGCGACGGAATCGAAATCAGGTTTTATTTTTTATTTTTCACTTTAACTACGCTGTTATCTTGTCTTCCTTCCCCATTATTGCCTTCCGCATTTTCATTTTCAATAGCCTTTTCCACGGTTACTTAATAAAATTGATATCGTAAATAGAGGCTTTGCACCATCACGTGATGGCAGCCATGACAGGAGGCAGAAAAAATGAATCTGGTCTAATCTAATTTACATGAGAAAGAAATCAGTTCTCCAAGGGAGCGCTACTCTACTGTATGCCTCCTGTCATGGCTGCCATCACGTGATGGTGTAAAGTCTCTATACTCGATTTGTGGACAAACTTTGTAAACAAAGGCTTCATTTACAAGGAAAAGAAAACTAATATCAGTCAATAAACAATGATTTTTCCACGAATTGAAAATAACAACAAAACTTCGCTGCAGCATATTAGCATGTGCACTGGGCTTGGCTTGTCCACATCCCATGATGCAACAATCGTGACGTCGAGAAGACTATTTGAATTAACACTGAATAAATAAAGAGATACCACCAACATACTTTCTTGGTATGACGAGATCTTCTGATTCTGGCCAGTATCTATGGCATTTGACCTGTTTTAATACAGAAAGAAAAAAGGCTGAAGATAAGTTAAAAATATATATAACAGTTTTCCGTTTTAGATACTATGATATAAACACGTGGGATGCTGAGAGAACACGAGAAAAGCATAGTATGGTTTCCAGCTTCTCAAGAGAAATAAAACAGGAGTTTTAAGAATAGCGCGTTTTGATAAGTACGATAACGTTGTCACACCCAAGCCCTGTAAGGGCCACTGCGTTATCAGTATGATTGTTTAAATTATGACTGTCGCGCGTTACCCTCATAAAAAAAGTTCCTGTGATTGGATGCGGAGCGAATTGGACCTCTATGATTGGCTACAGACATAGCCAATCAGAACCGTAATAAAGGCACGGACACACGGTGTAACATTGCGCGCAACATTGCAGGCAATGTTGCTGAAGTAGGACAGTTTTCTACTTCAGCAACGTTGCGTGCAACATATTACGTCGTGTGTCATAGCTCGCAACATCAATTGCATGCAACATTGCGTGCAGTGTTGCAGTGTGTGTCCGTAGCTTAATAGTATCAAGAGTTATTACTTACCTTTCCTCCCTCTCTTTCAAGGGTTGGCATGACAATCACTTCAACATTCTGTTCCCAAATCATTTGCCAGAAATCTTTTGTTGTATTGGGTAATGGGCCCTGTGTTGCTATATAGTGGTATACGTCCTCTCCTACTGGTACTCGAATATGGCTGGCATTGATGTAGTCTTCATTCCCTTCACCACTCAGATGCACTCGTGTTTCATTAACTAAAGAAATACACCAACATTACATTTATAATTATTAGCTGCTGTAATATTTGTAATGGAAAAGGGTTATAGTTTACAATGCTGTTTTCTTACAATAATTTTGCCAGGACTCAAAATAATGGCTGATAAGTTGCCAGCCAAGATGATCAGCCAAATTAGATTTAGCTTGTAATACATCATATCTGGCTCAACGTTACTGGTCAAAATGACCAGCAAGGCAAAGATTTGACAGGACAAGTCCCAGTTCTGGCCGGACATTATTTGCCAAGACCAGACGTTATTTTAAGCCCTGTTTGATAAGTTGGCTGGGCGCGTGCAGTTGGTATCAGCACCGTGCTTTGTTTACTAAGACAGCACAGTTCCCAACCAATCAAAACGTGCGTAGAGAGGTAAATATACAATAAAAAAATTTAAAAAAGCATAACTCTCGTACTTACAAGGCAAGACGTTTCTGTATCTGTTCTTGTCTTTATTTTCTGGGTGTTTAGAAACACTGCAATCATCAGTGGGTTTGATCTCCCTTAGAGCCTGAAGACGAATCAAACCATGATTGTACTAAAAAATATTGAAACAAATAGCACACCACTACTGATCTATTCACAAGGGTCTCAACGTACTCCTCATTACAAATAAAGTTACTGAATCGATGAAGTCACAAAATTATTTTTAAAGATTTTTTTCTGGTGACACTATTAGAAACTGTATGTAAAGATACGATATATAGTGCGGAATGTCAGTGCGATAGAGCAAAAAGCTGAGATATGGGTCGTTTAATACAAAAATATCCCCATACATTTTCTGTTATTTGAGGCTGGATCTAAGGTGATCGGATCCAGTCCAAAATAAGAGAAAATGTATGGGGATTTTTGGAGCTTAAATATCCAATATCTTCGTTCTCGTTCTACAGCTCGCAACAGTATTAAAGTTGGCAGAAATAAAGGCAATGTTGTGTCCTTTTCAAATATGAACATTTAAAACTGAATTGCAAAATTCGGAATTTGATGACGTTACTCTTTGGTACTCTATCGTAAAGGTAAACGCTTCCCTACTTTATGTTGCACTTCAAAGAGATTTGAAAAAAGAAAATAATAAGAAAAGGAATAAAAAACCATTGCACATCAAAGAACCAACCAACCAACCTTAAATTCATCCGCCATAACATTAGATTCGATTTTGGACTGTAAAGCTCCAATCAACATCTTGAGTTTGTGTCCCGTGTACCTGCCACCGGATGTGACGTCAATCAGGGGACCGCTGGCTTTACTGGCCATGTCTCCTTCGCTGCTACTGCAGATGAATGAGAAGGGAGTTTAAATAATTACGAAGCACAGACACTTACTTATCTATAATAGATCTTGGCTGTAGTTTTATCCCATTTCAGACTACGTGTCATTCCCTAGAGTATCTTTTTTTTGTTTAACGGTTGCGCATGAGAAGACACATGAATATGATACGACTCAAACAAATAATCTTATTCTGAAGAGAATGACACGTGGCCTGAAATGGGAAAACATTACGCACAAGGTAAAGAGGTTTATTAGAAGTTTGGGTGTTTGGTTGCCATTAAAAATAATTTTATCGGTGTGAATTAGTATCTCCTTCATTGACGGAAGGAAAGAAAAAAAAAAGAAAAGAAAAGAAAAGAAAAGAAAAGAAAAGAAAGAAAGAAAGAAAAGACAAGAAAAAACCGACGTCTGGAAGCTGACATCGAGAGATAATCGTATTATGCCTATTGCTTTACCTAAATAAGAAGCTATGCTGGTAAAAATCTGCCCCACCCAACATGACTGCTGCATGAGAAATGCACAAAAAATGACATGGTTTAGTTTCCTTACCTACTATGCAGGGTAACAAATCCATTCACTTTGCGCTTCGACGAATAATCTGAATCACCTGAAGACGACCATCCATCATCAGACGACTTAAGCAAAGACTCCTTTCTAGGAGGGGGTGCGGGGAGGTCTTCATCGTCCCCCAATGGGATGGACGTGGTGGGTACAGGTGGTGGAACATCAGATATAGTCCCATTAAGTTCTGTATTATTACTATCAATATTGCCAATATCTCTATTCATTCCCATTTTACTATTATCTTGTAACATATCAAAAACATTTATATCCTCGTAATCAGAGTCAGAACTGTCGAAAGACTGCGTCTTTCCATTCGATTTATTATTAGAACTGTCAGATAAGTGCTTGCTTTCATACGATCCCGAACTAAGTCTTTGTAATGAATCCCCAGTGCTATATTCTGCTCGGCTGTCATCGATGGTATAATTCTCTTGTCCTGTTAATGACTCAGCATCAGAATCACTATTTATACTATCAGCATTATTTAGGTCATTGCTGCGGGGTGTGGTAGGCGAGGGTGGTGCTGCTATAGAACTAAGGATAGACGACAGAACAGAGTCTGTATCTCGTTTGTGTAGGGTTGGTTTGGGTTGTTTATTCTTGCTTGGTGAGTTGAATTCCTTGTTGGATTCTGATATTGCGTTAAGCAAGTCGATGATTTCATCTTCATCTTTGACTTCAGAAGAACCTGTTAAACTCTAAAGAGAAAACGGAACACTCAACATTCAGAAAATGGTAGAAGCAACATCGCCTAGTTCAAATAATTTGCCTAGAGCCAAGTTAAAGAGTTCCCTGCTAGCAGAGTCTTCCTCGAGAATTCCTGAGGGGTACTCTGCTAAGATCCTGGGGGGTGGGGCCGGGGGTGGGGCCGAGGGTGGGGCTGGTCACACGCCTCCCTTTTGTTAAAATTTATGCAGTTTAAATTTTTAAATCCATTTTAAAGAATTTAATGAGCATATTTAATGTTATTTGGTCCTTAAGAACAACATAGCAACAAAACAACAACAACAACAACAACAAAAAAAAAGAAACTAGCATAGCAAATGCATACGCCCACAAACGGTACAGCACAGCACAGCACAGCATAGCATAGCATAGCACAGCGCAGCGCAGCACCGCATTTATATGGATATTTTCTATTTATTTTTTTGCTTCACTTTTATATTACTTTAAGTCGCTTATCCGTCTCTTAATTTGATTTATCTTTATCCAGTGCATGAATGCTCAGTTCCAAGATATACCTGAACATCGAGACTCGATAGAAAAGTTTAAAATGAATGGTTGGTTTAGAGTATTTAGAGACTCACTTTGAGCAAATGATGCAAATTAGTTGTTTTAGTAGCGACGTGACATGCTCGTCATATCCTGCAAAGCAAAACATGCAATAACAGAAAACGGCGTAATTAATGCATGCAAAAACATGCTAAAAACTACAAATACAATTAAAAAACTCTGTTGATTAAAGTGTTTGTGACGTCATGGCCGCCATATTGGATGTATTTTGTGGGCCATGTCTTCCAACATGTCTTTTATTATTGAAAAAATATCATTAATAAAAGTTATGATAATTGGTGATGATGACAAACTGAAAAATGAACGAACGAACGAACGAACAAACGAATGAACGAACGAACAAACGAATGAACGAACGAACAAATGAACGAACGAACAAACGAATGAATGAACGAACAAACGAATGAATGAACGAACAAATGAACGAACGAACAAACGAACGAACAAACGAATGAACGAACGAACAAACGAATGAATGAACGAACAAATGAACGAACGAACAAACGAACGAACAAACGAATGAACGAACGAACAAACGAATGAACGAACGAACGAATGAACGAACAAACAAACGAACGAACAAACGAATGAACGAACGAACCAAAGAAAAAAAAAAACGAACAAACAAAGGAATGAACGAACGAACGAACAAAAAAAAGAACAAACGAATGAACGAACGAACGAACGAACGAACAAAAAAAACGAACAAACGAATAAACGAACGAACAAAAAAACGTATCTGCGTACGAACGCAAGCATGTTCAAAATGAAGTCTCATCAGTTTCGTTTATAGGGGAACATGTACCAGCATAACCCCTGTTTACTAATATTCTCTAAATATGTATTTATAAATTAATATGATTAGCGCTGATTAGTCAAAACTTTCATGACCTCATAACCCGACCTTATAATTGATATATCTATAGAGACACATAAATAAAGAATATTAGGATATCCGTTATACTATTCACGGTGTATGTTATTACATACTTGACGTTATATCTGCCCGTCACATATATTCATACGAACGCCTTATTTGGAGAATGGCCCCTAAGCGATATACGTCCGGATTTGCGGCTTTTTGCATATATTTTAATAATGAGCAATAATGGCAAAAAGCGCTAAAAACTAGACTTTCGATTGAGATTTGGTCCCAATTTTCGTTTTGGGTTAACACTCAAAACATTTTTTCAAAACAGTTAGAAACTGATGTACTATGATAAAATGCCTGTTGGAAGCGTTTGCTGCATTTGTATTAGAATGTCGCTTTGTCAGGCTTTTTTATAGATAAATATATGGGAAATAAGCAAATGAAGGCCTAACCCTCATTTTCGATTCCAATTTTTGCTTTGGGTTAACACTTTGATTCCACTTTCATCGGTCATCTCCACTTCCAAACAAGTTAACTTCCTAAATAACAAGATTTTAGCCTTGTACAACAGCCTTTCTTCAAGAAAATAGTTCTGGCGCTCACTGCTTGAATACGAAAAGAATTCTATCTTAATCGGTAGTTGATTGATTTAAACATAGGATACGAATCAAACTCTTCAGTACATTGGAAACGATAACACTGAATCGAGCTGCAACTAAAGACCATTTCATTTCCGGAGTTTTAGAAAGCGCAGTACATCAGGCAGCTGACATTTTATGCATCAAAAACGTAAAAGAAATTTAAAAAATGAACACGACGTTTGCACGGTGGCGTCATTTGACTACCACTACCAAAATGTTTCGAATTTTCTTTCTTATTCAAACTGTGATGTTTAATTGTCCAAGGATTCTGGTAGTTAGAGTAAATAACACCATAATGCGAGTGCCCTATTAAGGTTACTTGCGACCTTCGGGGGGTATCTTTTGTTAAAGACTCTCTTTACTCGCAATACGTTCACTAATTTTTTTAAAGACGTTTTACCGCATAAAAGACGAAATACTCAAAATATCAAAAATCGCTTTACAGGCACGGTTGCGTCACTGGGAATGAACAAGTCCCTTGGACCAATCACTGCACGCGAGTAAAATCTTTATCGATACCCTGAAACAGACTCTCGCCTGATCTAAGTCAGGGCAAGGTTAACTCACAGACCTGAGCCCAAACCCGACGAAAACCCCTCAAAGCAGGTCCTAATTAAACAAGGGAGACCTAAATTTTACCGTCGCTGCTAACTAATAAAGTGGTAAAAGCGATCACTATGATGATTGTGAATATCTCAAGTATCAACTTCAAGTCATATTGTACTAAAAAAAACACACTCGAACAATGTTATTGTAATCACGAAAAACTGAAACACAAATAACAATGAGATAAGCTGATTCAAACTGATGATTGTAGTTACGAATCCCTGTCATGACCTAGCGAACCGAAAATTATAGTAATATAGCCGCAGATATTAGAAATGTGGTCTCTTTTTACATTAGACATTTCTTCCATATCAATCAATCAATCAATCAATTTTTATTTACTAACAGACTAAAATATATACTGATACAATATTTTGAAAACAGAAAGTTTGGTAGTAGCGGCTAACTGTTATTATAGCCATACAAGGATAAGATACTTTAAATCGAAACATTGTGTGATTTGGAAATGAATTCTATTTACTAGAACTAATAATCTAAAAGTTACTAGTAATCTCATTATGCTGAGGATTTTTTTGATTATCCTTTCGGTTTGTTTTGTCGCTCTCTTCAAGGAGAATAAGAATAAGAATAAGAATAAGAATAAGAATAAGAATAAGAATAAGAATAAGAATAAGAATAAGAATAAGAATAAGAATAAGAATAAGAATAAGAATAAGAATAAGAATAAGAATAAGAATAAGAATAAGAATAAGAATAAGAATAAGAATAAGAATAAGAATAAATTTATTTGTAAAGCGCAAATTCAATATACATTTTCAAATGCGCTTTTCAAAGATTCCCGAAGGATGCTTATGGACAGAAATAAATTCGAGCGCCCAAAAACTTTACAATTGTTTAGCTAATGCTCGTGAATCACATTTTGAACATATTTTGGGCAGCCAACCTAAAAACATCGTCTGAGTAACTCAAATGACGTACAGGCTCTTGGCGATTTTCAGATCTAAAAATATCGCGGACAGACGGATATAGAATTGGATCAAAAGTCGAGTACCAAGATAAATATATAGCTATGAAGGGCATGACTAAATGATGTTTATGGAATCTTACTTGGTGTTGCCGTCAATGAGCCATCAAATAAAATACGCAAGATTACTGGAATATTTTAGCTTCAGAACCGTTCAGTTTAGCGCCACACAATACGAGCTACCTTCTGTTGTATATTTGGAATAAATAGCTATACTATTCGGCGTAACGATTAGATTTAAATCCTGGCCGGCTTTTATTGTATACCAAGGAAAATAGCTTTCAGGTATATAAAGATTTTTAAAACAAAGCTGTTTTAAGTAGATAAGTGGCTGTACCATGGAGTATGTCGTAGTAGAAGAGAGTTATGCAAGTGACACAGGGGTTAAGTTGACACGCGCCTCAATGAATATTGTAAAGTATAAGATTCCTCACTTTAAACTGCTTCAAGATACTTCTGAATAAACACGAGAAACAACAGCCAATAACTGATAAATAAATAAATGAATCATGCGAAGCTTCTTATCGCTAACTGCTACACACAATTGAAGATTAAAAGGTTGTTTAATAGCAAGACAGGGGATTCCGTTTGTATCATTGATGGAGACACTTTACTAAGGATCAATCAAGTCAGTAAAAATAGCAACAGCCTTACCGGCAATCAAGTAAATAAGTAAATAAATGTATATATATAATAACAAAGATATAATCAATTAGATAAAGAGACAAAACTTACGGCAAACAGTAGAGTAAGCATGGTGTAGTAGGAAGGAAGATAAAGTGTTATTTCATCGTTTTTATAGACACGAGGTGCTGTGTGTAAGGAATTCAAAAGATGTGAATCGAGACAGGAACTGAAGGCATTTGAGTACAGAAAAAGAGGTGCGGAGTGAATGGGTTATTATTTATAGCATCAAGATATATGACGCGTCCTTCAGCGGTATGCGTGACCTTTGAGATCAAGTATCAACTAACTAATCTTAAAACTCGCGTAACACAATCCCGAACATTTCTTACCAACTATTTCCAGTTACCGTCCGAAATTTAAAACATTCCTATTTCCTTGCTATTGATTTGTTGTATGCAAAGTCATCCCGCTCTATGATTGGTCGAAGGGATATTTCGGTACCGTGACCGTGTCGAGTGCGTGACGTTATAAATTTTTTTTTTACTTTAGCTTATAAGAAAGCAGTATCGACCATGATTTTAATGCGAGACGTCCTTTATCCCTTTTAATCCAGATTTTTCAATCTTGATTAGTTATTTCAAGGTTGGGATGAGTTGATATTGCAAGGTATGACGGGACTGTTTTAGGGAACGAAATATAGACACTATCTGGGGAAAAAAACTCTCCCACAATGCTATACATTGTCAAATCAACTCATTCCCCCTTAAATTTGAGGAGTGGCTAATACTACAACGCAGGGTAGTCTTAGGGTAGTCATGTCATTTAACGTTTCTCTACATAGGTTGATATCAATAGACGTCACTTCCGGTAATAGCTCTTTTTTGATGGCTTGTAGAATTCTGGAGGTTGTTTTGATCTCTTGTTTTCGGGTTTGATGTCGTGAAAATAGTCAAATACAATAGTTTGAGGACTTATTTTGATATGTTTTGACTTAGCATCCGCTAGTTGCCCCCAGTCAACCGCTTGTTTGCCACCCAGTCAACTCCAAAATGTCACGTGATTGATAGTAAGCATTACGAAGCATTGCGTGACGACCTAAAAGCGTCTGCGTAGGATGTTATCTCGAAAGCTGGTATAATGTAAGATATACCATTTTTTGCTTACACGAAAATGAAAAAATAAAATAATTCTATTTCCGTAGTAATTCCACTCTATCGAAACCAAACGTTTGGCTGCGGCGGAACCACTCCTTTACATATTTAAACAATACAAGGGTGAAATTGTGCTCTATAAGACCCTTTTTTATATTGATGACATTTATTTTATTATTTATTTTATTTTATAAAGGTGTTTTTTTTTGTGGTGTGGTATTATTTTTATTTATTAATGAAAATGTAAATGTGTTTCTTCAAAGCTAATTTCTTGGGGGAAAATCCATCCGGGCCTCCTTGTTTTAGACCATGCGCTTTAACCACTTTCCTCTTGGACAGGAACTAAGGGTAGTGAGAAATGTCAAAATGACATTTTACCCTGGTTAACTAGGACGGCTTCCCCCCTCCCCCCTCCCCATCCCCCCAATACAATTCGCTCTGAAGAAACAAAAATATACACCCTTTATCATTTAAACTTTATTTAATTTCAAGTTTTAGAGATTTCTAAGATTTATTTTTTATGTAGTTTCTATTTTAATAGTTATGTTAGATTAGCAGTTAGTTTGGTCTTAGATATAATTGAATGACCTCGAGGTGGACAGAATTGTGGGAGTGAGATTTGAATGCAACATGACGAAGCTTTTATATATTATTTTTAGATATGGTCCTACAAATAACGAAGAAGGTATAAAAGGAGAGGAGAGGAGAGGAGAGGAACCGACATTACACGAGAGGAGAGGAGAGGACACAAGACGAGAGGAGAGACAACAAATGACAAGAGACGAGACGGGACGAAACGAGAGGAGAGATGAGACGAAAGTAGAAGAGTTCCCGCGCAGACCACAATTTCTTTTACACACTAGCTATTTCAAACCACAAATAATCATATGTGAATATTAGAAGCATAACCTTATTAGGCAAACAGTTGATGTAGGTGTTTCATACATACCTCTTCCTTATCTTCAAGTGTTATGTCAAGGTCTAGGCTATTAGATAGAGGTGAGCTGTTTTTGGAGTCAGATATTTTGATGTTGTCCTTGTGTTCTTTTGATGAGGTTTGCGTCACAGCTCCGCCGGGTCTAAAAATACAAACAGATTTGAAATCACCAAGAGATCTATGACTTTTATTTAGAAAGGTCTATCTTTAGAAGGATTCTTTTCTCATAAAGAGCTAAATATATATTTGCACTAGAGTGGTTTTATTGCACTAGAGTGGTTTTATTGCACTAGAGTGGTTTTATTGCACTAGAGTGGCTTTATTGCACTAGAGTGGTTTTATTGCACTAGAGTGGTTTTATTGCACTAGAGTGGTTTTATTGCACTAGAGTGGTTTTATTGCACTAGAGTGGTTTTATTGCACTAGAGTGGTTTTATTGCACTAGAGTGGTTTTATTGCACTAGAGTGGTTTTATTGCACTAGAGTGGTTTTATTGCACTAGAGTGGCTTTATTGCACTAGAGTGGTTTTATTCAACCCGTGAAATAGTAAGATCTCATTTCCATTGTTTTCTAACACAAATCCTGCACTCTGATTGGCTGAGCTACTAGTAGTCTATTAGTGATAGACCACAAGGTTTTAAAATTGTTTGTATCCATTTATTTGACCGAATGGTATTCAAATAAATAGTCCATTCGGCTTTGGGCCTCATAGGCTATTGACTCGTAGACTAATCGAGCTGCTGGTCTAATTATTAATCACACGTTGACTTGCATTTTTATGCTTTTACCAGACTAAACATTACTAGTTAGATAGTAATGTTTGCACTACAGTTCCCTGTGTTATTGAGACAGCAAAATAGGGGGAAAAGTCCAATGATACTAAAGAAATAGCAAGGCGCAAACAAGGACGTAAGCGCGGGAGCGAGCGTGCAAAAATAAGAAGCATTTATCTAAAGTGCACTTAAGGTCATGATTAAAATTCCATATGTCTATAAATAATGGTGATCAAGGGCGAGAAAGAAGCCAGAGATAAGAATAGAGGTCATTTATTTAGAGAGTCGTTAAGACCCTTAATAGATGACTTAATGGCTTTAATTGGTCTCAGGAAAGGTAAAGATAAGAATGAGAGGGGGGTGGGATAATAGAACGTAAATAAATAAATGTTTACTGAGCGTGTGTTTATTTTTTAAATAAGAAGAGGAGAATGGGGCGCGAGAAACAAGGAAAAGGGGAGGGGTGTGGTGGGGAGTACAGGTCTAGGGCTGTACTGATAGGTGATTGATTCTTTTCTGTATTTTGAAAGGGAATGAATGGGCGAAGAGAGATGATGGGGGAGGTGTGGGGGGGGGGAGGGGGAGGGGATGGGTGACGTGGTACGTTGCTGAGATCGATAAAATATGATCCATGTATGCTAAGTAACAAGAATAAGGAAAGGAGAGAGAAGAGAAGAGAAGGGAAGGGAAGGGAAGGGAAGGGAAGGGAAGGGAAGGGAAGGGAAGGGAAGGGAAGAGAAGAGAAGAGAAGAGCAGAGAAGAGAAGAAAGAGAGACAGAGAAGAGAGAAGAGAAGACAAGAGAGAAGAGAAGACAAGAGAGAAGAGAGAGAAGAAGAAGAGAAGACAAGAAGAGAACAATACAAGAAGAAAACAAGAGAATACATATACGATACAAACAAGAAAACAAGAAATACAATAAACAAAATCATAAGAGAAAAATAGAAAGATAAAATGAAAATAAGAGAAGCAAATAATACAAATATAATATAATAAAATAATATAATATAATAAAGAGATAGATAAAGATATAAAGAGAAGAGAAGACAAGAGAAGAGAAGAGAAGAGAAAAGAAGAGAAAAAGATGCGAGGAAACCTCGACTATTTGAATACTTAATTAACGATCATTAAAAAGCGATACGTCACGACAAAAATGAACATCAAGTTTCTTATCTTACCTTCTTATCTCCAGGCTGACTGTGGTGGTTACTTTCCTCAACATTCCAATCACCCTCGCATGGCTAAGACCATAAACATCTTCATCGTTCACCTAGCAACCACAACCATCAATGATAATCAAATGAGTATCCACATTAGAATGCATAATATATCCATGAAAACATTTGGAAGAAATTGCATTACACACATTTGTACCAATTAGTAAGTTCAGTAGAGCTCAGTAGACCAGAGACCTACAAAACTTTGCACTAATTTGTACAATTTTGTTAGTTGACTTTTTCGCGGACACATATGGTATCGGCATTCTACTTGTAGAATACAACGATTTTTTAACTCTTCGCGAAAACGCGCTGTTTTTTCGAGCTGTTTCGTTTGGAATTTAAAGGCTTTTGCATAAACTAACCAAAAAAGTAAGAGCCGCAAAGCGATATTAATTTTGGCGCGGAATAAGGGCAGCGCAAAACCAGAGGTCCGACTCCAAATAATCCTGACTTTCACGACATATGCAAGCCAGATCGAGTATTCTTTCCAAGTAAGTTAACCCCTTTAAATTTCCGTCGAAAAAATTTCTAGTCAACCTTTAAGTGCTACATAAAAAAATAAATTGTTATTGCAGATCTAAAACGTTATTAAATTTACTACAAATTTTCGACTCCAGAGTGATTCTTCGTCAGGTACGTAAATTAAGTTCAAGTTTCGTTATTATTCATTACGTTTCTCAATAGTGTTCAATAAAAAACTATCCGAGCTAGCGTGTGTCGTCTTGTTTATGCTTGCATCGGTAGTGAACACCAGGGTGTATAACTGAAAATACCGTTGTCCTGAGACCCTGACTAATGCTAATCCAGGTTGGATTACCAAGACGAGATGAGCCTTCATACAAGATTCAAGCTACGATATTTGACATTAATCTACCCTCTGAAAAACTTAGCAATGAAAGGCTAGCTTGTCGAAAATATAGACTCACTTGACTTGGGGGTTCGCTACGGGTAACAGAACCTCTTAAAAAAATTAAATATAAATGCGTAAATCAGTGCGCCAACTTATTTACGATTAACACTCATCTACCTCTGAAATACTCAGCAATGAAAACGCTGGCTTATAGACAAACTATCTACTAGGCTCAAGGGTTTGCTACAGGTATCAAGACCTTTAAAAAAGTTAATAGAAATGCGTAAATTATTGCCAAGTAACGGGTAACAACATCTCTAAAAAGGTGCATATTAAAATGCGTAAATGTGTTCCAATATAGATCACAAAAAGGAGAGTTTTGTCAACTGATTTAGTGAAGATTTTCATGAGGAAATACAAGAGTAGAGAAAGAGATAGGACTGTCTTATCACTGGATATTACCTTCAGTAGCTGGTCTCCAACCTTCAGTCGACCATCTTTTTCTGCGACGCTTCCCGCACTGATTGTCTTGATAAATATTCCCTGCACCTTGAATAGATCAACAGCACTTTATAAATAACCTTGACCTGCTAACCCCCATAGATATGTAGATATTATAATTCACTAGGAGTGGGGTCCCTGTGAAGCAAACCCGTCTGGTTAGATAGCATTCTCTACTTTCACATCCCCTTAATACTTTGCGTCTTTGGGGGGTAACCAGACGGTAAAAACCCACTTACTTTGCTGAAGGCTGATCAGACAATGTTGACAATACCTTGTTGGTATCCAAAAATAAAATGAAGAAGTACAAATAAGGAAAAAGATAGAAGCTTGAAGACGTTTAAGGTAAATTTTAAACTTTTTTTTCGTAAGTCAATTCATTTTTTGTAAGACCAAAACTCTTGATGATCTTTACACGCAAAAATAACTTGGAATAAACTAATAATCGGTATTGTACAGATAAAAGCAGGTATAGTATAAATTCAATTAAGAAACCTTTCAATTTGGGACAGTTTTTTGATTGGTTATCCCCCAAAGACGCAGGGCATTATGGGGATGTGAAAGTAGAGAATTAGCCATTCCGAGTTTGCGGGGAAAACTGGGTCGAGTTGGCATTGCAGTGCATCGTGGGGCAATTTTAGGGGTCGCGTCTATTTCGTCCCCTTTAAACAGTCCCACAAATCACTGTAAAACCAACTCGAGTGTTTTTTTTTCCCTTCTCCACCTCGGAATATTTCAAAAGGCTTACCTTACCAGACATTAGGGGTCAGATTCGTAGCAAGGACATGAAGCAGGGGAATGTATCAGTCCCTCTTGGCTCGAGCCACTTAGACTAATAGAAATCAATGGATAGCCTGAAACAACCTCTGGGCTAATCAAAGTTTGGGCACGTCTAGCTTACAGAGCGAAATGGAATTTAGCTTGTGAATAATAATAATATAGATGTTCTTATATAGCGAAGCCCCATACGATCTCGGCGCGCTTTACAAATAATAAAACAAAGGAAAATAAATAGACAGAAAAAAAAAAAAAAAAAAAAAAGAAGTAAAAATAAACAGTTCGAGGGATAATGCTAAATTATAAATCAAACAGCAATGTTTTTATTTTTATGTTTATGTTTTAATGTTTTGTTAGCTTAAGGAGGGAGGAAAACCGGAGGACACGAGGAAACACATGCGATGCAGAGTCTATGTATCGAACCCATGTCAGTCGAACTAGTTCTTAAAAACTTACGTTTGGTTCTGTGGAAGGAGCGGCCACCAAACTAAATCCAAACCCTCGAGGTCCTTTCTCTAACTTCACGTTAAAGACATCATCCTAAAGACAAAAGGAATAATAAATGAAAATTAAAAATGGAATAATGGTAAAAAGTATTCAAAACATATTCTTCGTTTTCACGTTACGTCATCGCGGCCATGTTGGTATCATTTAACAAAAGATTTCTCATTAGCATCCATTGTTAACGGTACCACAATGGCCGCCATGTTTTTGTCTTATAACTCTCTTGGGAATGCTTGCAACCCATCAATAATTACAAAGGCGAATAGAATAGTCAATATATTTTACCTTTGGTTCTTCAACATCTTCCACGTCTTGTTCTTCATCTGTGCTTTCTGCACCAGAATCAACATTTTCTTCCGGCAGATCCTCTGAGAATGAATAGCCCTGTTCCAGTGATCCACCCATAGTGTACTTGGATACTGCAGCCCTATTGGTCCTCTTGACCAACAGCTGTACCACAGGACGAGCTGCGTCCAGGTACTGCCTGGCTGCAAGGAAGCCAATACCTTCCACTTTACGACCGCCAATCTGAAAAAAAAATGGTGGGACATAACAATATGAGCTTATTCTCTAACGACTAAGTGGCAGGCACAGGGATCTATTGAGCTTTGTTTTTCCCCTCAGCGTGGGACAATTACAACAGAGCTAGGCTTCAACTAAGTGAAAGGCCAAAATCGAATTGGAATTTAGAAAATGATTTTTGAGGAGGGTTGAAAAACAGAGAACACGAAGAAAAATCCTCGAAAAACGAGAGAGCCAACAAACAAGGTTTACATAGAGACTACGTTGAGACCGGCGGGACTCAAACCCGGGTCGCATTTGTGAAAGGCGAGGCATTAGCAGCGCACGCCACCCGTGCTTTCCATTTACTTATCAAACTCATGCATAATTCATGAGGAAAACATAACAGAAATCATGACCGTGAAGAGTGTTGTAAATCTGATACAAAACTGTGTTCATTTGCATAAACTTTAAGTTGCATTTTCTTGGCCAAACTCACTTTAATTTTGAAAATTTTAGTGAAACTCAAAGGAACTAACCTAGACGTTTGATAAGTCATATATACAGTATTCGTATCCGTGTTGTATCAGATATACAATCACTCGGCTGCGCCTCGTGGTTGTATATCTGATTCAACACGGCCACTCATACTGTATATATTACATATGGCCTGCGAACGCGGGCTATCTACATAGGGATAAAGAGAAGAGAGAGAGAGGGCAGGAAGAAACAGGGGGGGAGGTTGTCTTTTCCTTCTCGCAAACCAAGTTCATCAAAAGTTATTTTCCCTACCTCGACAATAACATCTCCATGTTTAAGGTTGCCTTCAACGGCAGCTGGCTCGCCTGGTACAACATCATCTACTAGTATGACACCCTGGTCATCTTCTTTTAGTAACAATCCAATGCGACCTCTACTCGTACGTGTTAGGTTTACCGTCTCCAAGTGACCGGATGTACCGTCTTTAACGACCTGAAATATGAAACAAAACAAGCTATTTAATATAACGGTTGTCGTGTGAGTAAATGGTAAGTTACCGTGGCTTTAACTGTGTGTTGCGATTGGATAAAACACTGGAAGACTATGGGAAGCCATTTTAATGTTACGGTATGTCGTACCGTGTAAATGCTGCAAGTTAGCGCCTTAATTTTCATACTCCATATGATAACCATTCCTATGGAAAGGAATTTCAATGTTATGGCATGGCGTACCGTGTACGTGCTGTAAGTCAGTACCGTATGTTTCCCACTTATACGATAACCATTCTTATGGGAAGCCATTTTAATGTTACGGTACGTCGTACCGTGTACGTGTCATAAGTCAGTGCCGTGTGTTTTCCACTTATACGATAAGCATTCTTATGGGAAGCCATTTTAATGTTACGGTATGTCGTACCGTGTACGTGTTGTAAGTCAGTACCGTACACTTCTCACCTTATACGAAAACTTCTCTAACTAAAGTCAGTTAAGCTATGTAAAGTACTGTATTGGTCTTAATATTTATTGACTACGTCATAGTTTAATCTTTTACAGTACGAGCCAACCGGAAGTGTTGTTATATCGAGGAGCATTACTTACCATGGTAGGTCTTCGTACGACAACCAATTTGACGAATTTTTTAGTTGCTCTTAACACGTTTACTGCTTCCATGTGTTTCATGCTTCTGATATCAGTATCATCCACCTAAAACAGCAATGAAACCATAGTATGTTTTAGCTTTAATTCACCATTTTCCATGCATTGCTTCACTGGTCAAACACAAAGCGTTCAAGCGAGGCGCCAAGGTACTTTCAAAGGATTATTCAAATTTGAACCTTGCAACCTCGACTGAATGCTTTGTGTTTAAGCAGTGAACCGATGTATGGAAAATGGTTAATAGACTGCAGAAAAAATTCCAATCCTTTCGGGGCTAATAGATCTCTTTAGCTTGGATGCAATATTTACCCATTTCAGACGTGTCATTTTTGAGAATAAGATTTTTAGTTTGATTGGTATCCATATTCATGTGTCTTCTCGTGCGCAACCATTAAACGAAGAAATGATACTCCAGGGAATGACACGCGGTCTTGAGAATGAAGATTCTTTGCTTAAGTTGTATCCATATTCATGTCTTCTTGTGCGCAACCGTTAAACGAAGAAATGATACTCTAGGGAATGACAAGTGGTCTGAAATGGGGAAACATTATGCCCAAGGTAAAACGTTCTATTCAGATCAATGTAAAAAGTGGGGCGATGATCGTCAAAAAATATATAAATAAATAACCCCGTAAATGAGAGAGTTTTGGCTAGGTCCTGTTTTAATTCTAGCCCTAAAAGATACCACTTTGAAAAATTAGATATTATTATCATCATCATCATAATCATCATCATTACTATAAAAGAAACGACACGTGCTACAAATTAACAGCTTTTCTCTTTTCACACCTAAAAGATAATAAGATCTTCCCAGAAATTCCGCGTTACACAAGAGTAGGTTTTGTACAATACACACCTGTAAGATTTGATCGCCTTTTTGTAGTCTCCCATCTGCTTTAGCAGGATCTCCTATTACATCTCTTACGAAACATCCACCCATAGTATCAGCACCACCTGCCAGTGTAAATCCAAGGCCACCGGACCCCTTCTCTAACTCGACTGTGATTAACTAGATACAAATAACACAAAATAGAGAGTTCAAGATTCTCGTTTACGGCAAACATGAAACGTCAGTTGACCACTAAAATATTCTTTAAAATAAGTGAAAAGGAATCGCAAAAACCTCCAAGTAGTAGATAAACAAAAGAATACTTGTCTTTGTCGATAAGGTTTGCAAAAGGTGAAGTGAAATGTAGGGAAACGATGAAAACGTGGTCACGTTTAACGTTTGGGGGAATGAGAAACGGGAATCTTATACCCCATTCACACCTAAACGTGTTTAGTTAAACTATGTTTTCATTAGGAAAAAAATTGAGAAACTAGAAACCCACAATATAATAAAACTTTCTAAAATATTGTCAGAGCAAGACAAAGGATAGTTTACATGCATTATTTCACCAAATATTGTGCAGTGTTCGTAGATAGTTTTCCAAACCATGGGGTATTAATCTGCCTGATGTAAATTGCGCTGCTCGAAGTCTTAAGATAAAAACGGGCAAATAAAACAAGAGGAAAAAATATAATTTAACCGTCTTAAATACCTGTTCTTTAGGAGTCAAACTGGCCTCTTCTTGAGCTGATATCTTCGTCAGGTCTGGGGTACTCTCTACTATAGTCTCTTCTAGACTCTCTAACTTCTCACTTAAAGATTCCTCACTCCAGGTTGGTCCTGGCTGATTATTTACCATATAGAGTGGTCTATCATTCCTTTCTTCCATCTGTGGTTCAGTGGAATTCTTTTGGATAGGCTCTAAATAGTTATCACTCTCGTTCAAATCTTCGTTTATATTTAAATTTACTTCTGAATCATCGTCATCCGAGGACGAATGTTCTTGGTTGTCTTGATTTAATTCTTCTGGTTTGTGTTGCGTTCGTGAGCCGGAAAGAAGTTCTAGTACCGCGTCGATATCTTCAGCATTGTCATCATCGATATCAGATGTATCGCTAGTTTCCTTAGGAGGAGTAACGGTGGTTGCGAGGACTTTGTTCATACTGTCATCATCACTGTCATCTTCATTATCTGCGGTATCATCGTCTGATTCATCATCATTGACGTCCAGACTTATATCGTGTTCACTTCTAACCGGGTAGGACGTTCCAGGTGCCTTGGTGATAGCATTAACACCACCACTACCATCATCAACATCATCCTGACTATCAGTTGGATGCTCATCATCATCAATCTTAACAGCAACACCATCGTCAACATTAATCATGATGCCTTCATCAATATCCAGATCACTTTCTTCATACTCAGCTAAAGGAGCTTGGGGGGACATGATTCTGTTCAAACTGTCCTCACTCCGGATTTGTTGAAGTAACGAGGGAAGATCAGATTCGCTAGAAATCTTATCCGCAGCTCTTCTGTCCGGTCTACGTTGCTCAGACTCACCGACAGCACTATCGGAACTCTTCCTATCAATATATGGAGGTTTATCTGGTTCACTTTCATCTCTTTCCTCTTTTTTGCGCACTGATTCCTTGTCCTCCGAGGGTGTGTTATCAAAGTATCGAGATTTCAAAGATAATTTTCCCGGAAGAGAACGCGAAGTGGTAACGGGCTCGTGTTCTCTTTGTTTTGCCATAAGCGCCGACGGATCAGACAACTGATGCTGTAATGTTCTATCACTTTCATAAGTAACGCGTTCTTCACGTTTGTCTCTTAGATCCCTAATTTCTCCCGCTGCTTCGGCAAGTTTTTGCTCGATATTGTTGGGTTGGGGCTCCTGTGGCGGAGAGCTGACGGGGGATGTGGTCTGACTGCGCAGCTTGTTTTGTATATCGTTTAAGAGCTGAACAGGGTCAACGTCACTGGCGTTAGACGCTGCTCTACTGAGAAGTACTTCAGGGATCGAATAAGGGTCTCGCTTCACCAGCAGACGAACAACAGACGGCTCGTGTCGGATCATGTTGATGGCGTCTTGGTGACTGGCGTTCTGAAGGGACTTTTCATTAACTTCGAGCACTATGTCTCCAAGTGCTAGTTTTTTACTGAGTGCGGCGGGCTGGCCAGGGAACATTTTCTTGATACGTAATAACCCTTAAGAATGAAAGGAAGGATTAATATTTTGATGAAAAACTTGTGCTGTAAAGACCCCTTGCAGTACATCGGAATACAGCTCAATTTGGAGGACATTACAATAGGTTTCCAATTTTTATGAGATTGAAATTCTTTTTTGTGAGTGTGTGTCCTCCAAATAGGCCATTTCACGGATCCCGTTACTCAACCTCAGCCTCGTCAGCGTGTAATTATTCTTTAGAATTTGACTACAGTCCGCAGTAATGAAAGGAATTTACACATCAACGAACAATTGAAACACTTAAAAATCTCACATGTTGTAGGCAATTTCTAAAGAATATATTACACGCTGACGAGGCTGAGGTTGAGCCGCGGGATCTGTGAAATGGTCTATTGAGCAGCTTTGACGTCACATGCAAGGGGTCCAAAGGTGTGAACCCTTTTTCGTCAAAATAACTTTATAAATCTCACTTTCTGATTGGTTGGGGAGCGTACTCCGCCACACGCTTCCTCATCGCTAAATGACGTTGTACTCAATTCACGTACCCAGACCCTACCCATTTCAAAGAAACCAACGATTTCGCAAATGGATAGGGTCTGGGTACGAGAGAATGATTGTAATCCAAAGGCCCCAAAAATATGGACTGATAATTGAGACTTCAAAGTATGATAGCATCACAATTACCTCCGTGTTCGGGACCAGCGTCACGCCCTCCAACCAAACTCAAACCCAGTCCTCCAATTCCTTTCACCAGCTCGACTACAAAAGGCTTATCTTTAGCCTGGGTCCTAGAAGAGTTTTTCTTTATGGATGCTGGTACATTGACGTGTACGGATCGGTCCAGAACGATTTTGCATCGCTGCGGTGCTCGTCTAATGATTTCTACTGCTTGTTTGTGTGTAACACCCACAAGACTAATACCATCAACTGCTAGTATACGATCACCGATTCTTATTTGACCATCTCTATCCGCAGGGCCATTCAGCATTAATGACTTGACGTAAATACCTCCTAGTTTGACTGTTGTGTTTATTCCTCCCTACACAAGAATAAAAAGTACAGAAATTATTAGAGCAGGTTATGGATGACTGTGTAACGGCTAGGCGCACGGCACTTGAACTAATCAGCGCGCGAGATCATTGGTAAGCTAATCAAAATGCTTGGACACGACACCAACATGAATACGGCATGCCACTTCATATTTCTAGGACAACTTTCTTGAAATGATTTTTATGTAGACTAATACGCTCTCAATAATTCGTGTATTTAGTAAAGTAGGTTTCACATGAGCGAGAAACATCAGACCTTGTGAAAACAAAGTCTTAGACCTTTGAATTCAAGAAGGGTCAATGGTGCGCGTTTTTCGTGCCCTTCGCCTTCGCACTGCTTGACCTCATCCATGGCTACAACCCCGTAGACAGATGAAGTTGGTGTTATTAATCGTCTTAAGCGCGAGCGATCCGTAATTGTTGACGTAATCTGTTGGTATGACCTCTTATTTACCACGGCTCTCGATCAATCAGAAAGCGAGAAAATTAACATTTGCGGTAAAAAGTAAAAAACGTAACTTACCGTTACGCTAAGACCCAAACTCTTGTCAATTTTTTCCAGTTCCACAGTGAAACTCTTGTCCTGGTAAATACAACACCAAAATCTAATTAAAATCGCTGCCTCTCTCAAAATATGTCTACAGTACGCATTCTTACCGGTAGATCATCACTATCTACGCTATTGCCATGCTCAATCGATCTCTCCGACCCAACTGAACCCGCAGTAAACGATGACTGAGAATCGTTACTGATGTCTGACTGCAAAACTTCTCTTGAGCTTAGCTTGCCATAAGGAGTTGAAGGCGATTTAGAGTCGCGACGGACACCCATTGAAGGAGACCCTGTCACATTTGGCGACTCCAGCGTTGCCATGGTTACAGGTTCAGGAATTTCGTCACTGTCGGTTTTTCCCGCCTTTTCTGGAGGACTCACGGTGAGGTAATTTGAAGACGAGTTCCTATCCTTAGAGGGTACTGAATGAGAACTGCTTTGGGGTGTCGCTAATGAAGATATCGACTTGGAAATCATGGTGACAGGCTCGTCTTCGGAGGGAAAGTTGAAGGTGGATGGATGGGAATCTGTTGGTGAGAGGGTATCTGATGAACATGGCGACTCGACGCGTGTTCTTGACAGGTGGCGATTTTCTTGTTGAGGAGGCGTTATCAATGGCTTGACTTCGAGAGTTTGTGGTTCCTCATTGGACGAGCCAGCAGTAGGAATGTTGGACAAATCTAAGCAAGAACGAGTACAGGAAATAAATATTAAAAATGCATTCGTTTTGGGATATATTTTGAGGTGAAAAGTGGAATTTGATTATTCATATTTTTACTCGTTATCCATTTTAGAACATTCAAACGTTTACTTTCTAGCCATTATCATTTCAGACCTGTTCTTGGGTGACAAAATGGCGCTGCTCTAACTCCTGGGTCTAAATTGGAATTGATTCCTGGACTCAGCATCACATGTGAGTAGAGTTTGTTAGGTCTCTCCGTTGATTCAAGGGTTTTTCTCCTGGGTCTAAATTGGGTTTGATTCCTGGACTCAGCATCACATGTGAGTAGAGTTTGTTAGGTCTCTCCCTTGATTCAAGGGTTTTTCTCCTGGGTTTAAATTGGGTTTGATTCCTGGACTCAGCATCACATGTGAGTAGAGTTTGTTAGGTCTCTCCGTTGATTCAAGGGTTTTTCTCCAGGTTCCCTGTTTTTCTCCCACTACAAAACCTAACATGCTGAATTTTAATTCGATCTGTGGAGTTAGCCGTGCTGTGACTTTGATCAGGTCTGACAAAAGCGTCACTACTAATGCAGACTAGTCCTGTATGAATAAGGCTAATGATAAAAAGAGCATATTTCTGAATAACAAACAACCTATAGAACCAAACTAATCATCCTGCCTAGAAAATTGCTTTTTTTTAGTTAATCAACGCGGAGCGACGACAGACGACTGAAAAAACGGCAATATGAGACATTTTTATAAAGAGCCGTAATTAATCAACTTCGTTTTATTGAACCTTGGTTCAGTGCTTTGTAATACATGGTTGTCATGGAAATGGATACAAGGGTTAAGATGAGGGGAAATAGCGTGCTATAGTGATGAATAGATTATATGTATTAAAGATGAGACAGGTTTTGCATTCCAGATGTTTTCAGGTCTAGATCATTTATTAAACATGGAGACAAAATGGTTTTTTTTATTTCTTTTATTTTTTGCTTACAAGAGATAGCCCTGAAACTCGACCAACCGACCTTTTTGGTAGAAGTCTTCTTGAAGATCTCGGTATGATGGCAAAAATTAGGAAAACAATTTGACTTTGGAAATTAACGAAAAATGTATGGAAAATGGCAAACTAGGGGGGTAGTGAACGTCAAAGTATTACAAGATACAGACGTGAAACTTTAAAGACTGACCATTTCGGTACAGGTCTCTTGAACTATCTTAAAATGATGGTAAAAATAAATAAATAAAATCGTACAGATAACGTCCAGCTGACTTGAAGTGCACGTATGATGAGAGATGTTCTTTATTCTGGGAGACGTGCGTTATGAAGTAAATAAACAGTCTCGAAAAACAACGGCCTATACGAAATAAATTTTCACCCAACTAGCCGCCAGGATATAAACCCGTATTGGCGGTTCAAAATCGCAATACGTTATAAGTATGAGAGGTATCGCAAAACTAGTCTTTGGCTAGACTCAAGTCTATTACTTTAACTTGAAGCGAACACCATTCTTGGAGATGTGCGATACAAAATAGAATAACAAATGAAATTGGAAAGAAATGAAAGGAAGTTAAAAGGAAGTGAGAACCGCTAATCTACGGCCAAGCAGAAGTATATATTGTTTTAACTGGAAGTGAACACGATTTTGGAAGTTGTGCATTACAAAATAAAAAACTCACCAATGAAAAATGAAATTAATAGAAATAAAATAATAATAGGGAGATTTATCGCAAACATACAGCCAAACTAAATTATATATTATTTTAAGTTTGACTTTGGTAATGCTCAGCTCAGAGATAAGTTATAAAAAATAAGATAAATTGGGAATAAAATAAACAGCGAGAATTTTCGGCACATTCAAGTATATATTTCTTTTGCTTCAAATAAACACCGTTCTTTGAGATGTGCATTCCAAATTTAAGAAACAACTGATATTCCTAAGTAGACTAAGTATAATTCTTACCTAAAGCAGAGACATTATGTGGGCTTTGAGACACGACAAGTTCGACGGTAGAAGAAATGGTTTTTAGCAACGTAACGGCCCGTTCGTGAGTCACCTGTTCTAGACTGTTGCCATTTACGGCGAGGATTCGATCACCTGGAGAAAGGTAAATGAAAAGAAAATGAGATGAAATGAAATGAGAGAAGGATTGAGGCAAAATGAGATGAAAGGAATGGGAAGTAGGAATGAGATAAAAGTAAAACAAATAAAAGAAAAATAGAAAAAAGGAAAAAAGAAAAAAGAAAAGATAAAAGAATGAAGGAAAGGAAAGAAGTAATGAGAAAAAATGAGATGCAGCGAATGAAAGTAGGAATGAGATAAATGTAGATCAACCTAGAGGTTAAATCGATAAAATTTGAAGTTCTAGTAGGGAAGAACTAAGGAACGCACCAGCTTTAAGCCTCCCGTCTCTTGCAGCCGCACCTCCTTCAGTGACAGACTTGACATAGATCCCACGATCCAGACGTTTGGAATTCTCTCCCCCAAGAACAGTTATGCCTGAAACCAGGAAGGCTTGTCATAAACTAACCAAGTTTCATAAAAGTTAATACTGACAAATAACCAGATTCCAGTCACCCAGAGTTCTATCCCCCAACAAATTATCATCAATAAGACGTACTTTTAAGAATTGAAAATTCAATTTACAACCAAAACGAGCCTACACAATAGTTAGTAATACAAGGATAATATCGCCTGATGACTGGAAGGCGACAAATATTCGCTATTTTGATGGTAATATTTCAAAATAGGTAATTAGTGCGTCGACCCCTGAGCTATAACCAGCTGCAAGTATTACTGGTTTTCTAGTGACGTAATATCATAGTTCATGTGATGTCATATCCGCCAGGTTGGTTGAAATTAACGAAAACTTGTTCGCTAAAAGTTTTCTAACCAACCAAGCCACATCTCTAACCGTTCAAGTCCTTACGTTTGGGCGTTTTGCTCAGATTCTTAAGACAGTATCATTTTTTTTTCCCAGCCCAATAACAATAAAGTGAGAAAAACCCACGCTTTTTCCAGTCTATTTCCCCTTTTATTCTGATTTAATTTGTTAGAAGAACAAGAAAATAAAATGTGGTGGCCCAATGACGAAGCTGTGGGGAACTCCTACCATTTGGTTAGGGTAGCCAAAACTAAGATGCCATGGCCCAATAATGAAGCTTTGGGGAACTCGTTTATTAATTTATATTACCATCCAGTAAGATATAAACTAAAATTAGAAATTTAATGGCCCGATAACTAAGCTCTGAGGAACTCCGTTTATACCATAGTGCTCTCCCTTCTTTTGAACCTTCTATTACTTACCGAGACCCTTTCCAGGTTCTTTCGTGAACTTGATCACTCTTATTTCCCTGTCTGGTGAACTCAGGATATCCCTGGAATTTGGGATTTCTCCATCTGTAAAACAAGACAATAACTTTACAACTAGACCACTCGTCCTTGTGTTGTGCGAAGCTGCAGATCTACAGCTAAGGCACAGCACTATAGATTTTAGAATGTGCGTTTTGGAACATGAATTACAGAACGATTTTTATGATTGTGTGACAAACGAAATTCCTGCAGACGCGGCATGTCTTCTTTCTTTTTCTTTTGGTTTTACCGTCTGTTCATTTACGCCGTTTGATAAGATTCAACAAACAGATATTTGCGCTGCTCTTTCGTTTTCAATACTAATACGAAAACTCGATGGTTCTTTATCGTGTTTTTTCTAGAAATTTAAGAAATCAGTAAAAATTCAGAAATTTAATAGAAATCAGTAAAAATTTGGAGCTATATTTTTTTATTAACTTTACAACCATTGAGCATAAGCACGAATGATACGTGCACAAATACAGCTCTAATAATTGTCCCTGTCTACAGGTGTGCTACCTCACGTATTTCTTATCTACATAGACCGGCAGTGTCTGTATATTTACTATCAATAAAATATGACTAGCGAGATATCTCGTACAAACGCTCAGAGAAATCTAGAATTTGATGCATTTTAAAGTAGGGTGAATTTATTCATTTTTGTTTGAACGTTTGAAAGCCTCAAACTCGAATTCTTTTTAAAATATTGTAATTACTAATGCACGGAAACGCAAAAATATAATAATAATCGAACAAACTGCTTGAATTGCCTTAACGAAGGCCTATTAATGATTGCAAAATTTCGTAAAAATTTACCATCATACTATGGAAACCTTTTATTCCATAAATTAAGTGCACGAGCTTTTAGGTGGAGTACGTATACAGTATATCGACGCTTCTGGGCAAAGTTGTAGGAAGGGTGAATAGCGCTATCCGATGGATAAATCCTTATATCCAGTGGATAAATCAATGCTGTTATCCAATAAAGTTATCCACTGGATAAGATTTATCCGTCGGATAGCGCTATCCACCCTTCATACAACCGTACCCTGAAGTATAACTTATGTTCATGTATCTTAGGGGCTTATGTATCTGTCACTATCGTATAATACAGTGCCATTATCAAGTATTCGCAAGGCTGAAGACAGCTGGAACGTTTGTGTGCTGCCTGACATCACAAGAATCCATCAATACAACACATTATACATTGCATTTAGAACACTAGTCTTGATCAACTCCACTATTAAATAGCAACAGCCTTACACATAGTCATAGTTCGGGTTCAGACGTTTGATATTAAGAAAAATAAATCTTAATACTAGGAGAATCCATCCAAATACGAATATGAATATCGATCAGACCCTACTTCTGCTCGACAGTTCAAACTATTATATATATACTAAATAAGCAAAATAGATGGATATATTTAACAGTGCTGGTATTTTCAGTGCTTCCCGCTCTAAATTAACTAAATATAACGGATTGGAATTTTTTAACTTAGAAGAATTTCGAGGAAGGAAAAATTGAAAATTCATATCAGAATGAGGAAGAAAAATCCTAACAACAATTAGGTAAAAACCTTCTTAAGCCCGAGGGAAAAAGTCCACATCTCTAAAAATAGATTTTGAATGATTTTCGAAAAGCAAAATGGAAAACTCATATTAGAATGAAGATCAAAAATGGAAAACTTATATCAGAATAAAGATGAAATTTCTGAGTAGAACGAAGGAAAAAACGTTTCACAGAATAAAAATAAAAAGCCCAAAACTCTTTTTAAAAATGGTGCAAAAGAATCTACTGGTGAGGAGAAAAATATCAGTTAAAGAATGAACAAACCTTTCCGTTTATATGTGTGTCTTCGTAAAATTACTGACCAATATGAAAATCTATGGGTGTACTAATATTCCACACAGCACCTGACGATTTGACGTGCTTTGCTGTCATATTTATTTAAAATGGAAGTAATTTGTACATATTGTATGACAAATAATCAAGTAATTTGTACATCATTGGAACGCAATTAGTCGGTTGTAATTTAGTTTGTAACATTTGGTTACTAGAACACGGAATGGTATGTACCGATATAAATATTACAATTTAACATTTAGAAATAATTTTCCTACATTTTAACAACTTTCACACGATTTTATACAGCTTAAACCGTAAGCGCACGGCTAACTCACAGATTGAACCCTGAAACAACCTCTGGGCTGATCTAAGTTAGGGAACAGCTAATTCACAAATTGAATCCTGAAACAACCTCTGGGCTGATCTGAGTCAGGGCACGATAACTCACAGATCGAACCCTGAAACAACCTCTGGGCTGATCTAAGTCAGGGCACGGCTAACTCACAGATTGAACCCTGAAACAACTTCTGGGCTGATCTAAGTCAGGACACGATAACTCACAGATTGAACCCTGAAACAACCTCTGGGCTGATCTAAGTCAGGGCATGGCTAACTCACAGATTGAACCCTGAAACAACCTCTGGGCTGATCTAAGTCAGGGCACGGCTAACTTACAGATCGAACCCTGAAACAACCTCTGGGCTGATCTATGTCAGGGCACGACTAACTCACAGATTGAACCCTGAAACAACCTCTGGGCTGACACTCAAATAACCCACATAACATTTGAAAACTTTGCAGCAATTATCACCTCACTCACACCCGCCAACCTCTACGTAGTTGGTTCAAAGAAAAAAAAGTAGCAACCTCGTGGCGCATAGGATTGTGGGGCGGATTTTGAGAAAGCGATCAAAAAACTCCGCCACCTCGCTTTCAGTGAGAATAATAAGATAGCTGTTTGTAGTTTTTCTACCCTGGAGCGAATTATTTTTCTAGTTTTGTGGCTCTAACGACTCAAGACGCGGCATATTTTTAAGTGTTTTGGCTTCCTTCACGGGGAGTCCACTTTAAATAAAAATAAAACGAGGAAAAAGCTTTTTTTTGTAGAATTATATTGCGCACAAGGAATAAATATTACATACAGGAAAATGTGGGCGCGCCATGAAAAATGCCTTCTACTATATCTTACTGTTTTTAGTAATTCTATTTATTATTATTATTATTATTATTATTATTATCATTATTATTTGTCTATTTATTTATTTATTTTTGCCGTTCGATTGTACTAACTAGCACACTATCATAACCTTGGAATATTAAAAAATCTGATAAAGAACGTCTATTTTAATATTTTGTATATACAGACAGATTCGGAATTTAGAAAGGAAAATCGGAGAACCCGTAGAAAAACCCTTGAATCAAGGGAGAGACCTAACAAACTCTACTCACATGTGATGCTGAGTCCAGGAATTAAACCCAATTTAGACCCAGGAGAAAAACCCTCGAATCAAGGGAGAGTCCTAACTCGATACCTTAGAGGTGAGAGGCGAGTGCACTACCACTACCCCACACTCGGCTTAGAATTATCGAAGAGATTTAATATATAGTATAATTTGCTTATAGGAGCAAGCGTAGCAGAGATAGAGATCTACGGTTCAGTCCTCAGAATCTCCATGTTTGTTTCGACTTCTTTCTGTTCTGCGTGTGCAATTTTAGCTTTAAATACCCGTAATAAGGAGCGCTGAAATTCTGAGAAGGTTAAGTGCGTGCGCACCTTCGAGCGCTTTATGCACAGCCCCTGGCTCGGGAGAATTTGGCAATCACTCCCCGCGTTATCGAAGGAAAAAAATAGCTTTAACCATTTTTTTAATTGTTTTTTTTTTACGATAAACGACTTAGAGGAAAACATGTAGGAAGATTAAATCAATCTATTTGGGGTATGAGAAGACATCCAAGGTTCCGGTTCTTAAGTGGCACTTGTGTTTACTTGTTGTGGTTTAATTTCCATTTGATGCTCAAGCTTGTTTTACACTAACATTAGAAATTGGTGGTGATGGATATGACAATAATAATGACGACGATGGTGGTGGTGATGAGGATGGTGATAATGGTGATGATGACCAAGGCGGTGATGATGATGGACGGTGATGAATATGACAATAATAATGACGACGATGGTGGTGGTGATGAGGATGGTGATAATGGTGATGATGATCAAGGCGGTGATGATGAAGATGGTGAAGATGACGATGATGAAGATGCTGGTGATGATGAAGATGGTGATGGGGATGATGATGATGATGATAACGATGATGATAACGATTGTGATATGGTGATGAGGATGATAATGGTGGTGATAATGATGGTGATGGTGACGACAGTGACTATTATGATGATAGTTACAGTATGGTCAATAAAGGTGTTGAGGGGGATGGAGGTGGCGGTGGTGGCGGTGTTGATAAAGATGATGATGGCAATGAATATGGTAATGATGATGATGATGGTTGTGGTGGTGTTGGTTGAGCCGATGACAATGATGATGATGATAATAAAAAGTACGCTGTTTTACCTTCAAATACTGATCAGAATTTCAAGTTACAATACCAAAAACGTGTGAAGTCACAGAAACCATGTCGGTCTGACAGTTTTAAGTAAATAAGATGAAAACGGTTCCGAGTATGGAAAGCATCGCTATAAATCCAAGTTTTGGATCAAAGACGACGAGATGTAGAAAGACAATATTTCGACTTTATTCAAGTCATACTCATGTGTGAAGTCACATTGTCATGAAATGAACCAACGTATTCAATATCTTACTTAGTTGTATTTATTATTTCATTAAACAACAAAACACATTTAATTTAATATTTAAAGACCGAGAAAAACGCAGGAGATTCATTCACATATCCCTGCATTCATTCTAAATTGAAATTGTAAGATAAAATTTTAAAAAATACACAAAGCGAATCAAAAATAATTTCAACCGCAATCAATAATCCCTTCAGAATAAACATTCGAATGTTTGTCAAAATCTAAAGCATTTTAATGTAACTTTTAGATTTTGGGATTTATTCACATGAAATTAGAGCGTAAAATTTTCTTATTAATTCAAGGTATTGTCTTTTTTCTTTGCTTATTGCGATTCATGATTGTGATGAGTGTCAATGGTGATTTATCTTTAATGTTCATTTAAAAATATAAAACATTTAACTTTTTATTTCAAAATGCAAGATTTCCCTAAAAACGTTAACTTGAATATACTACAATATAAATAATATTTAAAAAATCATTATCAAAAGTCAACTAAATGTTTAATGGTAGTCACTTTTCAAGGCAGAAAAAACTCATATAAGCTAAAATATCATTTTTAACTATAAGAAATATGCACCTTTTGCAAAAAAAAAACAAAAACAAAAAAAAACAAGGCTTCTATATGTAAATTTTAGTAATGTAAAATAAATAAATTTCCCAGAACAAAAATATGATAAAGAAATAAAAAAAGAGCTAAAAATAATGTTTCGTAAGATAATTGAATGTCAAGTCAAATGCCACAATGAAAATGAACTGAGTGTACAGAAATATGAATATATTACAAGTCTGGTTGGATTGAAAAATAATTTTGACAGAAAAGTAAGATTGATTTATTTAATAAACGTGAAGTCGAAAATCCATGGAATTTAAGAAGTAAAAGAAAAGCTTGAATTTAGATCGAGCAAGGAACGATGTATTGTTGATTTAGGGAATGAAATGGTCAAAAAAAAAAAGAGATTGGATCGTTTTAAATCGCTTTCATATGCCTATCTTGTATATCTTGCATATGTGTCGTGTTCAATTTAAAAAAGTGACCACGATTATCAAAACCAACATGGATGAAGAGAGAAATATCTTTTCTTTTACTGAGAATATTCGTAAATAACTCAGTCTCTTACTAAAAATACCTTACAATTATGGTATTTCTAAAGGTTTCTTAACTTGTAGTTAAAAGATTAGAGTACTGTAAATGCAATAATAATTCAAATACAATGCTCCCACAGCAAGTGGATGGCATTTTTCTAGTTCAGAATCCAACCATTGAAATCAATATCTTATACAACATAAAAATTTGATTTTCGAAAGCATTTTAAAGCGAGAATGAAATCTCAGGTTACAAAAATATTCATCTTTGTTGATTTTCATAAATAAATGAAAAATAGTGTGAAAATGCAGTGCGCAGCTCACAGTCTTTAATTAGACAATAAATGGCAAATTTGTAATGAGTAATTTATGTCAAATCTCAAAAACGTAAAACATTATATTCTATATCATTCATTTATAATTCACAAATAGATGAAGGAAGCCAAGATCTAAATCCTTTGATTACACATAAACGCTAGAGGTGAATGAAAAATCCTAGATAGTACGTTTACACGTCTTGTCATTCTTATCCTCTAGATTTCATTTAACTAGGAGTGAAAAAATACACTGATTTCTTTACTCTATTCTAAAGATGTTTTGAAACTCATCTTTTCGCTTTGAAGTATAATCGAATGTTTTTCTTTTACCTACAAATTAAACAAAGACAATTTAGACGACTAACCTGGGGATTTAGGAGAAAGTAGATGTTTTGTGTCATCTTGTTGGTTTTCCTGCTTGCTTGGAACATTCAGAGTCGAATCTACAACAAATGTAAACAATAATTATTGAAAAAATCCATAGTTAGAACATTCAGAGAGGGAATGACAAGCAAAATATTCAAGACAGACAACTTACAAACATTCTTGTTGGGGTTTCTGAAGAACAATATACAGGAGCAATTTTTCATTGAAAAAAATATTGAATTAAGTACAGCAGAAAGGCCAAAGAGGTAAAACTATACCGTAAATACTAGTAACAAATTAATCTTGATGGGTGATCAGTGAGACGAATCTTGAAAATGGCCTCACTTGGATCAAGATAAAAGCACACATGAGTAACAAGCAATGCTATGGTTTGAATTAAGCCAAAAATTTACATTCTGGGTCGTCAGTCAGTAAAAATGCTAACTAGTCTAACATTAATCATTCTTAAACTCATGCACTTCCATCTCAGTCAATTTACATATCAACACAAACAGGATATGAGATTTTCTGCAAGGAAGTGGGTTTGTTTGAGTTTTGTGCTTATTTCTAATAAATTCAATATATCTTTTGACAGTATAGCCAAGACATTCACCAAAAACTGTCTAAAAGGGTTTTTGAGATCATCTAAAAGTGTTTCCAATCAATAGTATTTATTTTTAAGTCTTGGTAAAGATCTATACGCATAAGCTTACAAAGTAGAACCACAATTTCAAAAACAGGGAAAAAAATTATAATTATGGTAAAAAATTTTAAAACATAAGTCTATAGTCGGTGTATGACAGGTGAAGCCCAGACAAAACAACAAAGGCAAATATAATGCCCTGGAAAGAATGAAAAACCCTCAGCTTGTCTGCCCTTAATTTGTTCCAGCATACAATTTATATTAATTTCTAATAATTTCTAAAGAATCCCTCGATAAAATGCATGAACTTTGAAGATTTTGAGAAAATGGCAATGTTGAGAAATAATTTATGAATAAACTTCATGCTATTTCTTTCCAAATAATCCTTTTAAAATTTATTCTGCAAAAAAAAGCACTTCAAATAATAAAAATATATATTCTAACAGTAAATGTTACTTAGTAGTCCTTGTATTTTATATAACTATCATATTACAAGTTATAGTCTTTAAGTGTGACGAAAATATTACAAGACAGAGAGGATATATCATATTCTTTCTTGGAGCTATGTTTTTTATATTTATATACAGAACAAAGAAAATAGATATTTTTATTGTGTATTTAACAAAACTTTTAAAGTGAGCAATAAAAATTTAATCGAGAAAAACATTTTCATTAAAATTAACACGCTCTTCAATTTTACACATGGTTCTTAATCTTTCCATGAAAACGCTAATATTTTTAAAAATTCATTTTAATAAAAGTATCTAAATGTTAGAATTTGTTTTTATATGAATCGTACATAAAAAAATTCACACTCACATTAGAAAAACAAATGGGACTATATAAAAGAACATCAATAGTTATTTACTGAAAGTGTTGTGGCTTAAAACACCTTTATTGAATACATTGGTTTTTTTTTATAGGAAATATAGATACTTATCTTATACTTTATAAGAGGGAAACAGTAAGAAAACAGCATGAGAGACTTTTTAGAGACTTTTTAGACCCAGATGATCATGATACTTTGATTAACAGACTTTTTAGAGGGGACTGAGGTCAAAGTTTGGACACTGTTACTGTGGGGACTCTAGGACAGCCTGGGATCAAGTGACAGAAACAGTTGATTTTAACCATAGAAATTGGCAATGACATTTACTTATTGATTCGAATTTGGTAACCATGGCAATGGTATACACTACTCGGGTAGGCTTACAAAATTTACTTTTTCCGACTATTAGCATTTAAGAAGACAAAGTGATGATGTACAATTTATTTATGCTGTTTTAAAGTTTTAATCTAAAATCTTGTAATCTTTTTCAAATTTGACCAAACTTACTAATCCCCCCTCAAATGCATTTTTGTTGAACTGACTAAAAACATTAATATCTTTTTTCCTATAAAGAGATTAGGAAACATTATGAGTTGCTATGACAACTAAGAAACAAAATAATAAATTGTACAATAATTAAGACAGCTGATTTAATACACTTTTGCTATCAAAAAATGTGGTGCAATAACTTAGTAAAAATCTGGGAAATTTGTATTGGAAAATAAACACTAAAAGTGTTGCCATGGAAAGAAAAGTAAAAACACATTAGGCCATGTAGTTGTTTAACACTTAAGATACTGCTTACAGGAAATATATCTATCACTACTAAGAGTAATTAGTAAGACTGAATAAAATTAAATCGTCTAGATCTTTCTAAAGGTTTTTTAAGACCTTATCACAAATTTGGACTATAAATCTTTATTGCAAAAAGCTAATTACTTAAAAGAAAAAAAATGAGAGAGAAACTAAAGCTTCCAGTTATAGCTTCAAAAACACTAAAAACTATTACTTTTTTTCAAGCATGAATAAACTAAAAAAAAGATAGAAGTTAAATTTAATGCCTTTCCTGAATGTTATGACAGAGTACAAAACATACAAAATAACCTGAGAGAGATCAACTGAACAAGATGTGTTCTAAAACCACTTTGAAATGGTAATGAAAAATCTGACCAATTCCATTTATTCTATGAATAATAAATAAAATTATATAAATGTCCACTCTGATTGGGTGATTATGAATCAAAACATAAAGTAACAACAAAAAGATTGGTAATTTGTAATAATTTGTACAATAAAAAAAATATTTTGTGATATCAAATGAAACACAAGACTTTTTACATCTGTTTATTTTTGCCAAACAAACTTTTTTTAAAGCATGAAGTTAAATTAAAAAAGCTAAAAGGCTGGTTAAATATAATTCTTTTTAACTTTAAGTTTAATGATATCGTGAACAATAATATAGACTCCTGTTGTTAACCCCTAGATCCTGAAATCTTAAAGCTTAAAGTAGCCATTAAATTGTTATGCATGCCAAACGTTTTTGTCTACCGGAAAATTGCTTCCTACACATCGACATTAATACCTAAAAGTTTGAATGCATACTTTTTAAAATTGCAGTGATGCAAAAGCATATGGGTTCAAGCAAAATATTAATTCTTAATACTATTGATTTTAATATAACATGTAGATACATTTTGATTTAAAAAAATTGTCTACTGGAAAATTGCTTCCTATGCAATATGATATTAATACACCGACATAAAAGGTTGAATGATACCTTTAAAAAGTGCAGCTTTAAGTGTATGGGTTCCAAGCATAATAATTCTTAAACTAAGTGATTTTATTTCGATACATTTTGATGAAAATATTTATTGAGATATTTGAATTGAGAGATTGTACAAATCTAGGTTTTTTTCTCAGCAAATATAATAATAAATATTAATTAAGTTTTAATTTTCCATTTGATCATGGAATAAGAGGCATTGGTTTGTTAGACTACCATGCATGTGTTACCTTATTGAACAAGGACGTCAATTAATTTCGGTTTTAAAAAAATATTTTTTATGTAAAATTCAGGGTGTAAAGAGGATTTGAAAATGGAAGGGGATTAGAAAAAAAAACTGTTAAATAATTTTAAAATGAAAGTATATACTAGACAAAATAATTATTTGACTTTGACTTTGCCCAACCCAGGGGTTGCGAAACAATAAATTTAAAATTGTTTTTTTAAAGGTAAACTCATAAAAAATATCATTTTAACAAGTGGTAAGGATTTGATATCCCACGTACACTAAAATGTTATTTTCAAGACAATAATACATTACCAAGGTTTTGACAGTTGTGAATTTTATGGAAAGATATCATTCTTTAAAATTAGTTGGGGGGAAAATAAATGTAATGCTTTACATGATAATAATATATGTACTACATGTCATAAGTGGTCATAAAAAAAGAAAAACTACTATCAGGAGGGAAAATATTTTTGCTGTACTGCAAATCATCTGTGTAACATATGCATAAAAATATCAAAATACAAATAAAAAGGATTTTTCCAATAAAAAAAGAATTTTCGAAAAGATATATCAACAGAAATATTAGACAGAAGAGTAGGAAGGAAATATCACAAATAGATATCCATGAAAGATGGATATCTAAGATCTGTATCTAGCATCAGGGAGGTTGTATACTACAGAGTCATGCAAACACCTATTCATAAAGAAGTGAAAAAACTCAAACATTTATTTTGTTATTGCTGTAATGAATTGAAAAGCAACAGTAGCTAGAATAATTATAAGTTGGTGTATATATATATTATATAATACTTCAGATTTGAGTTTACTAAACAGAAAAGCATATTTGTAATGGCCTGTATTCAACATAAGGAGCTCTTGTGTCTACTGACAGATGATACTAGTGTGCAGATTTGCATTTTAAACTACCAGTAAAGCTCTTGAACACAAGAAAATAAAGTTTTAGATAAGGCCTGATATTGCTGATGATATTGATATGAGAAAGAAATCCAAAGTTGATTTGAAAAGTCGAAGTCAGTTTAAATAACATTTTATCTTAAGGGAGAGAAAGTTAAATATATCGTTGTTGAATTCAAATTAAATTTGAATTATATTTTTTAGATGAGAATTGTCAATGATATTGATATAAGAAAGAAATACAAAGTTGTAAAATATTCTTATATGAGAGAAGACAGCTGTAAAATTAAAGCAGAATTGCTGAGTAATTTAATACAATAAATATATTTGAATTATTGTATAATACCAACCACAAAGTACTTGTTGTTCCAATTGACAAGTGCAGGCATAAATGTCTAACGGCAACATCACAAAATATTAAATATTTTTTCCATGTAAAGAAAGTTTGAAGTCAAAAGAAGTGGAGATGGAGCAGCAGTTAGAGAGGATGTAATAACATGAACAGTTCAGTACGTCTTTAGGTGGTCACCAAAGAGATTGTACTTGACAGTGACTGGTTGAAGTCTGAGTGTTTACATTTTTTCTTTGTTGGCAAGGTGACAGCAAAATGGATGTCAGGAGATACAAAAAAGACATTTAAATATTGGAACTGATATTGTTAGAGTTTGGTGTTACTCAGTTGAAAGTGCATAACAAAGAAAAAATGAAAGCAAGAAATGAAGGGAGGAAGGAAGGAAGGAAGGAAGGAAGGAAGGAAGGAAGGAAAGAAGAAAGGAAGGAAGAAAGAAAGTAATGAGGGAAGGGAGAAAGAAAGAAAGGAAAAAATAAAGGAAGAAAGGAAATGTTTTTGCTTTTTAATTATGATTGAAATCATTAAATTCCAATGAAATTTTTTATGCACTGACAAACAATAAATTGCATCATGAATACAGGATATACAGTTACAGCAGATGGAAGAATGACAGTGAGTGGTTCTAAGAAGAGAATAGACAAAGAAAAGAAAGAAACTTTATTTGGATTTAAAGATTGAAATCATTTCACAAATAATTCATCAATGACTTCAAATCAAAGATGGGGTTAAGATAGAGATAATAGTTCAAAGACAAAGAAAGTGAAGAACACTTGGCAATGCTGAACAAGGGAAAGAAATTTGTCTTCTAAGCTTTGTTGTCTCAGGCTAATTGCTTTTTTTGAAAAGCAGAAAGAAAGCGTTTACACAGTATGAAAGCAATTACTGCAGATCTCAGCACCCTGGTGATTTATACTTCAAGTCCTTTCAACACATGTACAATGTGAAGCTGGAAGACAGTAGATTGGCAGCCTTCAAACTAGGCTGAATAGTTATCAATGCTGTTCTGTAGTTGTTTTTTTTAAAGATCGGCTAATATGGCCTGTGTAAAGTAAGGGGACAACATCACAAAGAAAACTGATTATAGACAGATAGCTGAAATAGAGAAAAGAGAAAAAAGAAATGAATGGAGGGGAGGGAGGGAGAGGGAGGGAGGGAGCAAAAAACGAAGAGGAAGGAAGAAGGAAGAAAGAACAAGAGAGAGAGAAAGAAAGAAAGAACAAACGAACGAAAGAACGAACGAACCAAAGGAAGAAAGAAAGAAAGAAAGAAAGAAGGAAAGGAAGAAAGTTTAATGTCATTAGGCAAAGAGCAAATTAGCAAGATCAGCGTCCCAACAAGACACATCTGATTAACATTTTTACTTAAGTTATAAGATAAGATCTGATAACTTCCAGTTAATTACCAGCAAGTTCACACAAGATAGCAATCTCTACAGGTAATACATTAAAGCGTAAATCAAGAAAGGTCTATTTATCTTGATTAAAGAGACTCAGTATAATTTTCATGTTGAGATCTTCTGTAGCAAAGGACCAAAGACTTTGTTACATTGGCATTCTTAGGTCCACATGATGAAAGAAGCAACATCCTAGGTTGGTCACCCTGTGTCAGACTATTCCTAACATTAACATTAGATTTACTATTATATAACACACACATCCCATTACGTGACTGACCTATAACATAAGGTGACAAATCATCATGCTTCCCATGCTTTCCTATTGGCTCCTGGTTACCATGGTAATCCTTATTATGGTTCTCATCAACAGAGTATTGCATTGATACTGATCTCGGTAAATGGTATTCATCAGTGTCTGGTTCTTCTTGGTTGTGCTCCACTGACATAGATCTTGGCATAGCATGGTACTTCTCTTCAGGGAGGTCCACAGAGATCTCTCTGTATTCTGTTGACACTGACCTTGGCAAGGGTGTATGGAGAGAATTTTGTTTGTAAATGGGAGGGGCCGGTGTTCTGTCATACAACTTGTCTTTCGACGGACCATCTACTGCTTGGTGTTTATTTTCAATGTCAACTGCAAGAAAAGAAGTCAAATGAATGTGAAATTTAACAAGACATTATACAGAGTTCTTAATGATAATAATAATAATGATAATAATGATAATGATGATGATGATGATGATAATAATAACACCCATAGGTTACGTTAACACACCCTATGAGTGTCTTTGCCTTGCATCCAGATGTTTAATAAACTGCATAATAATAATATTTATTGAGACATGATAAGTTTTACAGCGTTGATGATCAATGTGGTCGTGTATTGAATTACAAATATAGTATTTGTCATTTAATACACAACCACAACAGAATGCTGTAAAACTTATTGTGTCTCAATAAATATTATTATTAATATATCGATACCCAATATGTATTTCTCTCTCTTTCACTCTCTCTAACTCTCTTTCTCTCTCTGTTCTTGCAAAATTTCTCAAATGCAATAGACCTCGTTTAAATAGCTTGCATGGCATATTGTTTTCTCATTTCAGACCATGTGTCATAATCTATAATTAGTGTTGTTTCTTCGTTTAACAGCTGCACATGACAAGACACAAATATGATAGAGACATACATGAATAATTGTGTTAAAAAAAGGTCTCAACCATTGCAAGCCCACCATTCGTCTCACTTTGATGGCAAAGGCACAGCAGCTATACCTTTCTTTTCAAGATGGTCAAGGGAATTGTAAAAGGGATTATTGATGCATGATTATTTTCTATTTTTCAATAAATGCTATTATTAATAATCATATTTAATACTTACTGTCAACAGACATTTCATGTTTTATAGATGCCAGTCGTGTTCTCATTTTCATCTGAAATCTGTGGAATGCTGTGCACATTTGCAGCAGATACTTGGCCCTAAACAAACATATTAACATCATTTTAACTCTAATAATATAGTTATTTTTTCACCACTGCTTTACCCACTGATTGACAAAAGTCATGACAAATTAATTGGCAATAGACTACCTTCAATCGTATACAATGCTCTCCCATGTAAGCACTCTTAGGAATAATTGATTAAGTAATCTATTGCTATGACATACGAATTTCTCGCACAATGATTGGCTACTTTTTATCATAAAGAAGAGGAGAGACAAATAAGCTGACATCATCAACAGCGCATGCTCATTCTGTTGGTTGTTTTGATCACTAAAAACTAAAAACAAGAATTTTTTGTCATTTGTGCTTTTTTTGTTGCTGTTATAATTGTAAAACACAAATTGACAACAACGTTTTGTGTCTGTCTCCTCTCATTCACATTACACCACATGTTCATTATCCAATTTTCATGAAAGTAGTTTGCAAATCCACTTATCATCTTTGTGGATCCACCCAACTTTGGCAATGGGTGATGCAGTTCATCAACAATAAGAGGACAGACAAGTAAAAAAATTAAAAAACAGTCAATTTGTAAATTCTCAATCTGTGTATAGAAAAATTCTTAAGGTGACTGCCTACTTTTGGAAATTGATTTAAGCTTTTTTTAAAACTTCGATTTTCCAAATTGAAATTTAATGCTGATTCCAAATCTGGAAAGAAAAATAGGGTGTCCCGAGCTCGTTTTCAAGATAATCAGTATTTAATGGAAGCCTACGCACGAGCTTTTGGAGTAAAAATTGCGCCACCGGAAGTGTTTAGAAAAAAATTAAGATTAATAAGATAATAGTTATTTGCAGACTATATGATTGCACGAACGAAGGCTAGTCAATCCTTCTACAATAATACATGGATATTTTCGACAAAAAGACAGAGAGATACATTGATTTGTCATGTTTTGTAGTTTCGGTGCTCTTAATAAATCTCATAAAGTCGAACAAAAATTCCTACAAAAATCTATTTTTTCACGTGTTCCTGATTTAAACTTTTTCTAAAATGTTGATATGACCTAGATTTTTGGGAGTTTTTTCGAATGAGCTATTAAAAAATATAGAGTCCCGTGCAAAATTCGAGGGTTTTGCCCTGTTGAAGCTCAAAACGCGTATGGTTCTTCAATAAAATCTTGTAGATTTTTCAGCGGTTTTTGAGCGCGCGCACATCGTGGGCTCAAATCGAACGTTCAAAAGTAGGCAGCCACCTTAAGAGGCAGCTTACTTTTTGTAATGGTTGGTGTAAAATGTCAGCTTCACGCCATCTGGGTTTGACATTGGCTCTATTAAAAATTTCTTTTTCTGAAAACAAAATCAAAATATTAAATAAATAATAAATAAGTAATGGGGAATTACAGTGGTTCTTGCGCTGGATGCTAATTGAAATTTAGAATTTGATTTTTACAGAAGGAGAACAACCAAAGAACCTGGAGAAAAACATTTGATCATCATTGGCAATTAACATTAACATCAATTATAGCAATGTCATCAGGGCTCGAATTAAAATAGCAGCCTGCAAATGACCAAATTTCAGGTATAGCCAGGTGAAAATAACATTGCACTGCCAAATGAATACTAAAATAGGATGCAAAAGTTACTGGAATGAATTCCTTTTACCATACTCCTAAAAATATGGCAGACTACAATGTCTTCTATTTCACGCGATGAACATCATTATTTATGAACATTAATGTCCTTATCAACATCAACATAGTCATGAATCATCATCATCATAAGCATCAGCAGCATCAACAGAAACATTGCCCACTGCTGCAAAAATGGGCTAAACTAACCTTAAATGACAGCTTTTTAGTCATTGGCCAAGAATGTTTATGAACAGGGCTCTTGATGTGTCCCCTTGACTGAAAAAAAAAAATGCATTCAGTTTTAAATTTCTTTCTGAAATTTACTTGTCAAGTAAAGGTTTAAAATAACGGCTGGTCAATAGGCAGTCCAACCAGAATATTGGAACTTGTCCGGTTCACTTTACCTTTGATGGTTCTATAAAAGTTCAATCAGTGAGGTTGAGACAGAAATGAGGCATGAATGAGCTAAAACTAATTTGGTTGGTCATCATGACCAGCAAACTGACAAGCCGTTATTTTGAGCCCTAAGAGTATAAACATGTCGAATAACTTAATTTCTAGTATCCTTTCTATTTATTATAACATTTATTATTGATATTCTTCTTTTTAATTTTCTTTTCTCTACAAATTATTGTTTTATTGAGTAACTTTATCGTTATGACTGTAGCTGTGTTTAACTTATCTTAACTTTATATAACAACTAATGGGAGCCTAGCTCGATAACTCCTAGTTTCTCTAGGCTTCCAACATTAACATTGCTTTAGTGTTATATTTCTTTTCTTTTTTTTTTTTTTTTTAAATTCAAATCATTTTTGTAATTTTGACGAAATGTAAATAAAGGCATTATTATCAAACACAAAACAATAAATGGCACTAAGGAGAGGTTGGATTTCATCATGTTCATGCATTTATCAAGTCCAACCTCCAACTTGGAGCCATTGCTTTGTGGTCACTTAAGTGTTTTCTGGAACATATTTCCAAAAAAAAAACAGGCTCTGAGTTCGTTAAAAGTCACAAACTGTTGACCATGTGAACTTCAGCTCCTGAATTAGTGGGAGGAAACTTACCTCATAAATTGTGACACCTCTGACACAAATGCCAAGATACAACTTTTCACTATTATCACTCTTCTTGCTCTGAAATATATAATAAAACGTTTCCTTTTATTGTATAAATCTGTAATAACCTGCAAAGAAACTTGAAGAAGTGTTCACAGTTTAAGTGTCTCACTGTAATATTGAAAGGCTATTTTCACTTTACTATACTGTATATGTACATGTCACAACCTGTACAACCATACTGGTCGTTAAGTGTCTCACATTAATATTGAAAGGCTATTTTCACTAAAATACTATATACATGTCAAAACCTGTACATGTACGTGTACAACCATACTGGTCGTTGTGTGAAACCAATATACCAATTGATGACATTCACAATGCTAAACTGAATGGACCAATAATACAGAAGATATGTACAACAAAAAAGATTACTTTATATAATTAAATAATCTATAAAGTAACTATAAATTTAAAAAAATGCTATCATAACCAATAAAAGAATAAATGACTAGCAATTAATGAAATCGATCAATAAACGTAGGCAATAGGTTAATATGCACTGTAGTCGTGACAACCATGCTGCTTACATATTGCACTTTATAGAAATGTATGCCATATTCAGGTAATTTCTGTGCTTCTTGGATGAACTCAAGCTCTGCTTGTTCTTCAGATAAGCCAGCAAAGTTTTTGTGGAACTCAGGAAGCTGGAGGGTCGTATTTTCAACTGATAGTTTCTTGATTATCTGGTGTGGAAATAAATGAGTTTTTTTCAGGATTTTTCACATCTCGATTTTCCAGGGGGTTTTTCACATCTCCTCACAATGACTCCAACTCATTTCAAAACAGCTTTTTGTGTGCACACTGCCACTCTTGCCGTTCAGCCTTTCTCAATGTTGCCATCCTTGCTAGAAAGTGGAATACCACCCTGATGTTCTAACAAAGATGGCAACCCCAGACACGGCAACAACAACAGCCCACGCATGAAAAATTGTTTTGAAACATGCTTCATCATTGTCTGGGCATCATCGTCCTCACTCCCATCATGGATCTAACAGGGGGGGGGGGTACTCCGCAAGGAATTGGGTAGGGTGTTCCGCTGGGATTCTGAAAGGAGTACCCTGTTTATGACAAAAAAACTCAAATTTGTAGAACCTGTTTATGAAAAAGAATATAATTAATTAATTGTACTGTGTTCCCGTTTCAATTATCATGTCAGCTCGAGTATCGTTTTTTGAAGACCATAGTAATCAGTTTCAGTCAATACGAAAGTAGAATCCCTGAATATGACAGGAAACTCAGGAAGAACTTGGAACTTGGGTGAAATTGCATAAACCTGTTTATGATAAGAAGCTCGAAAAACCATACCCTGTTCAGTGGATCATCCCTGTATAGTCCATATGTGGGAGTAACCCCCCCCCCCCCCCCCCAGGGGATCTAAGGTTCATTATAATGTTCAACTGGCACTTACCCTTTCATTGAGATAATGCTCAACAAGAAAATAATCTCCCTCAAGGGTATCGACATAATTCCCTGTCTCTGCCTGTAGAGCCAGTCCAGCTAACAAAAAGGCAGCTTCCTCGTGACAATACAGCCTGCCTTCAAGGATGTCCTTGCGCAGCTGAAGATAAAACTGATGACGAGTTGTTTCTAGACTGAATAAAAGAAAATGTGATAGCAAAATATTAATCAGTGCTTTTATACTGGTCCCAGAGGGCCAAGGACTCATACAAGCATTCAAGTCCAGCGAGTCATGCTGTGATTAATGAGCTTTATTTCTTGATTTATATGCCGGTATCACACTTTATTTTAGGGTATTGATAGTTCTTTGGTTATTCACACAGGACAAAAGCTTACCTTAAAAGTTCGGTATGCTCCACATAGAATTTTACTCGAAGGTACAGAATGAATTCTACCATCTCTCCTTTTGACTGCAAGATACAATTAATGACTCAGAGATAAAAACATTTTGATGCAAAAACAAAGCAGAGGAAAGCAGGCAGACAGACAGCACACAGACATACAGCAGACACACAGACAGAAAGACACAGAGGCAAAAAGGCAGACAGCAGACAGACACACAGACAGATAGACAGACATATACACAGACAGAAAGACATACAGACGGACATACAGACAGACACACAGAGACAGAAAGACATAGACACAAAGGCAAAAAAGCAGACAGCAGACAGACACACAGACAAAAAAGCAGACAGACAGACATACCACAGACACACAGACAGAAAGACATACAGACAGACACACAGACAGAAAGACAGACAGATAGACAAACAGACAGGTCATGTTTAGATGATGTCAATTCTCTTCAGACCAAATTGACATAATATGAATAAATTTAAAACAGTTATTAGTGAGAGCACCATTAAAGACATCATCACAAACCTCTTTCCATTTTGAAGGAGCATATTTTGATAATTTAACATCAAGATCGAGAAATATTACTTCATCATCTGAAAAAAGGATTGATGTAATTTAATTATTACTCAATCATACAGTTTTCTTAAAATATAAATGTTTGCAAACTGGGTTTGCACGCTTGAAAAACATGTCATGGTCATTGTGTTGAAGAAAATTATCGAAAGGGTGTCGACATGCGGAGAAAGGAATGAAGAGTGAAAGCGTGACACTTGTGGGCATTGCCATACATAGATTAGATGTTTTAAGGCATGACCATGCATGTTTTTCCGTCATGAAAACCATATCTGGCGACATCCATAGTATATGCATTTTCAAAATATGTATCAGAATACCTTCTATCTTTGCAAGCCCAAAAAATATTTTTTCAGTAATCCCCAGGAATCTCGTTACTTGCTCAAATAGGTCTTTGGTTGTCATGGAGACCTGGAAACAATAAATTATTATGGGAACCATAGACTCAGTAATGATGTATATATTTTTTGTAATGACAGGTCTACAGGGTTAGGTGTGGATCATACCTCAGCCATCAATTGCAGTTTCTGTCCATTTAGAGCCACTACAGTCACTATCTTTCTAGGGTGTGATGAATGAAAACCTTTCTTCTGTTAATAATAGAAAAATATAATTAAAAATGTGCCTCTTGAAATTCATATTTGTAACTTTACAAAGTAACTGTTACGTTAATCTGTATTGCAAGACACATGCATGATGCACAATGCATGCAGCAATTCTGTCTCACATGATGACAACACTGCAGACAGTATTGCCACTTTATTGCTGTGATGATTGAAACAATGTTATAAAAATAATCATATATTATTATTCTCTTTCCTGTCAACAATACCCATTGCAGAAGCTAACATCCCAGGGAAAAGACCTTAATTTTCAAACTTGTTGTCTGCATTCAGGAATATTGTACAGTCGCTACATTTAATTAATATGAATTAATCATAATTTCTGTTATTTATTTATTTATTATTTATTCATTAGTGACTTCCATGCAGATAACAAAAAAACGGACGGACAAACGGACTTGTAGTCCCAATGAGGCTAGCCCCATATGTTATATCATAATTATTAATTCTGTTTAATATTAATTGATTTCTTTAGTAAGCTGATTTTAGTCCTTGTGAATGATCTAGCACATGCTCATTGTGATTGTCTCACTTTTAGCAAGCAATGAAAATTGTCGCTAAATTATTGAACACTGTTATATAGCATGTAGTATACCTGTCCATCCTTCCTTAGTTGACCAACAGGAGTGATGTTGACTATGGATTTCTCTGGGTCTTCGGTTATCATCACAAACTCAGGACCAAAGAAAGTCTACAATGCAAAATAACAAAAATAATCAGACAATCAAAATGGAATTTTAAAAACTGACAAATAATTTTACTTTGCTAAGTGATCTTTTTTGTAAGCTCTTTATTGAAAAACATTGTACAAGGATATTCAGAAGAATATTCCAATCATTTACAAACTAAAGTGTTATAAATACAAAGGACGAAAAGAATACGATGTGTGCAGTAAGGAGATCTTTATATAGCATATTTACACCTGTTTTCAACACCATGTGAGATCATTTTCATATAACTCAGGAAGTTTTGGGAAACGACCCTCAAACTTATTTCAAGACATTGCCAAGAAATTATGCAAGGTTTTTATGGTTTTTATGTGTGCCACAGAATGTCATTGAAACACTTTGATTTACAACTATCTGGCCAAATTAGTCATAGCTTAGTCACATCTCATTTCTGCCTGAATGTTACTGGTTTAAATGACCGCCAAGCTAAAGATTTGACCGGATAAATCCCAGTTATTGCCCGACAATGTCCGATGTCCAGCCGTTACTTAAAGCCCTGTCTATCATAATCTTCAAAATTGTGAGTGTAACAAATTTTTATCTTTGTTTTGTGTTTCTTTTAAATCTTAAGGAAGTTTACCTTAAGAGTATCTTCTGAATCATGTTTTTCTTTCTCGATATCATTAAATCTATTAATATTCGGAAGCGAATGATAACGATTATCAGCTGCAAGAGGACCACTCAATGATGAGCCAAGACCGGCAGACGGTTGGTGCAAATCATTAACAGACAGGTAAAGTGGATTGTTGCTACAAAGAAAAATAAAAACAATACAGTCATACATTTTAATACTAACATTAGTTCACAGAAACACTAAATATACACCTAATTGAAAAAACGTAGTTTGTATCCTTTACAAACTAGAAAGTTTGTATCCTTTACAAACCCTCCCAATGCCCAAAGAAATCCCCTTTTGGGAGAAGTTTGACAAATATTTTCTGAAATCAAACATATTTATACAGTACATTGAGTATATTTGATAATGTTATGCCCTGCAAAATATTTTATTTTGGCACACTACTGTACCTGCATGTAGAGACAATTCATTATTGAAGAAATAGAAAATTTGCGCGTGTGCTGTGTGCTGTCATAAAGCACACGGGGGTTGGTAGAACACGAGAGAAGTGTTAGGAGAAGCACGACGTGTAGCGGAGTGCTTCTGGACACTTCTCGAGTGTTCTGCCAATCCCCAAATGCTTTATGACTGCACACAGCACAGCAAGCAAGTGGACAATTCTTCAAATGTCTCCATCATTGCAAGCTCACCCTTCATCACGCTTCGATGCAAAGGCAAGGAGCTACCTTTCAAGATGGCTCAGGGGACTGTGAAGGGGACTATTCCATATTAAGGTTGTTACGAATTCAGGGACTAGATGATAAATTTGAAGCAAGAAATAAAATCTAAGAAAAACAAGATGAATACAGTACCTTAATGAAGGTATATTTCTGCCAGCTCTGAAGGCATTTTGAGATACTGAGCTTCCAAAACTCTTTAGGTTGAATTCGCTTTCATAACCATCAGTAAGGTATGACTCAGGTGCATAACTGCCTTGGGTAATTGATACAGCAGATGATGAACGACCGTCAGAGAACATTGAAGATCTTGGACCTGATGCTGATGATGAGCTGTCGCTGGCTACAGAATGCATGCTGGCAAACCGGTTCAAACCCTGAATATCTAGAAGATAAACCACCAGCAAAAAATTTTAATTCTAAGCAAGAAACCAGGCTACATGTTTGCGTGGTTGTCTCATGCACCTAATAACCTTACACCATCTTCCTGTCTCCCAAAGGACAGTGTAGACCACCATACACTGAGGAAATCCTGGATGCTACTTGTGTGTCCCCAGAGAATGGTAGAAGATATGCATTTGGGAATGGGTGAAACTTCTGGACATATGTGTTTGGGAATGTCAGCAATCATAGAATCAATGGCCCATGAAACTAATTATTATTGTTAGGGGGGAGGGGGGGGGGAAGTATGTGTAAAGTACATGTGATGTCAGTGTGGATAACCAAATGACAGTGGCTCTTCCTTGTTCCTAATTCATGTATTTACTACCTAAGACTAGCAATGGCTGGACGTGATAACCAGCCATGGAGTGATTAACATGTAACCAGAAAATGTAACAGGTCAAAAGGACCAGCCTATGAGGCGCTTTCTGGAGAGCCACTGTCTGTCAAACAACCGTAATTTTGAGCCCTGTAAGAATTTCTTAACAATCATAAAACTTACCTGGTCTTGTTCCAGAAGGTCCTGATCTATTTTGTATGTCTCCTGACAGATGACTAGTTGGTCGTTCATACTGACTACCCTCAGCTGGAGGGTGGGGATAGTAGCCCGATGCTTCAGGTATCTTCTGGTAACCTACTGAAGGAGTATCAAGTCTAGGTTCACTCCTGTTTATTGGGTGGTGTGGCGTCATTTGATCCCATGATGGACTTGATTCCCTTGTGTGGAGTTGGTCAAGACCGTTTAGACTAGCGGCCATCGACCTTTTGGATCTTGCATTTTCAAGAACACTCCTGTACTTCTCTGAAAAAATATATTTTAAAAACATTCACAAACGTTTTTCAATGCCACTTCATTAAAAAGAAGTCTTATGTATTGTACATTTAAGATCTAAGTACCTAGGGTTGGTGGTATAGGTCTACTCTTATTTAATCCTGGTGATGCTGATCTCTGAGTTATCGGTGGTGTTAGTACTCTCCTATGGTTGCTGCCCACTAACTGTGCCGACGTTGACTGACCTCTTGAGCTCGTCTGAAGGGATGGAGGTGATGGTAGGCTTCTGGGAGTAGCCAACACTGGAGAAAACCTGGATGGATAATTCTGAAAACAATATAATAATAAATGATACTTATTATTTGTCTCAAAATTGAGACTGCAAACTGCTAGTCATTATCAGGCAATGGTGTAGACTGAAATGTGTTCCGTTATATTCACTCGTCAGATCATGGGTTTGCGGTAATATTAATAATCATGATACATGATAGTGAATGATAAGTATACATTTTATGGTACCATAAACATCAACCTCTAATTCGACTTGTCATGTGCATAGAACATGATATTATTGAATGTAGTGGCAGTGTGTGAATGCAACTACACACTTAATAATATAAATTTTTTCACTTCAAGTATCAGGTCAAAGGCACTCTATGAGAAGTAACTTGAAGCACAAAGATTCATAAAATAGTACCTCTTCACTAATGTCATAATCACTAATGTCTGTACTGTTGCCTGCTTCCATATCATAGAGTGAATCATGCACCTCAATCTAAACAATTAACACAAAAAATATTACATATATATATACATACTATATATTACATACTAACATTTGGGGTGGGGATTTGGTGGGTAAAAGCTCAGCCATGTAGACTGGTTATTGTGAACAACCCGCACCACTTGGCCATGGTATTGTGCGAACAGGTGAGAATTGTGCGAACAGGTTCGTGCAAAAAGGCAATTGTGCGAAACGACCGGTTACCGGCCATGGTATGGTGTCGGTAAAATAATGGTTTGTACTGTAAGTGGTTGCATTAGTAAGTGGTTGGTAAGTGAGTCAATAGATTGGAAATAAGATTCATTTTGATCACTTGGTGTATTTGCCAAACTAAATGCTTTATTTAAGAGGGCACAGAAAAGTAAAAAGTTCAGGAAACAAAAACCTGGGGGGGGGGGGGTGGAATTAGAAGTGTTCAAGCTTCAAGTGTCGTGACTGTAATAGATTTTTGATCTGTCCCTGGTTTTAGTATGAAAAGAGGAAAGGGGTATACTGGAACTTACATCTGGTATTTCATCTCCTAACAATGACTCAACAAGAGATGCAACAGTATCCCTGTAGTTCCGCCTGCTGTAATGGCTTTGACATTCCTGTTAATAGAATTTAACATTTTATTAAAAAGCTACTTAGTCATTTTTTAGTAAAAATGAATTAACACTTGATGTTTATTTGCTATAACATTGTGTTTCAAATGGACTTGACTCTCAGTTTTATAAAATCCCAAAACAGTCTCAGGTGATTCTAATTCAGTGTACAGATCAAATTAGAATTTAGTACTGTATGTTGGGTTTTGAGGAGCCTATGGAGAAACTTTTGAAGCCTGCAGACTTAAAAAAACTCTGTTTACACACGATACCAAGTCCTGGAATTGAACATGGAACCCGAGAGGTGAAAAGGTGGTGTATAAACCATCAAGTATGTCTTTTCTTAGGAAAAGAAGTATCAGTGAAGTGACCATACCTGCATAACCTGAGATAATCCACTTCTTGCATGGGCACTTTCCTCGCACATGCCAAGTAGAACAGACTCCAGAGACTCATTTAGACTTATTGGCTGTAATAGAGAAATAAATAGTACATCCAAAATTAACAATAAACTAGCTATACTAATTAAAATACATATATCAATAACTCTCTTACAACAATTTTCCTATTGATTACTTGACTGAAACGTTAGCGAAATACCAAAATTTTAGTTTTTGGGTTCCAAATTTAATTGCTTGATCTAATTCATTGCAACCTCATTTTCTGCCCTGAATAAATCTTTAAAGTTGTGTGTATATAAACCTAGTTAGTTTAATGGTTTCAGTATTGATTCTAAATGAATTGATTAGTTGAATGGCAAAATATTTCTGGATTTGAGTGCTTTGTTTGTAAGTTTTCAATGACGTCACAGCCATTAAACATATTGGATGAATATATGTATCATAAATTAGTTTATGACTTAAAGACACAACACTCAAATCAAGAAATATTGCACCATTCAATGTATTCAATTTATATAGAATCAATACTAAAGGTACCAATATAAACTAGGGTTGATATTATTGAGGAATAGTATGAAAAACACGAAACGAGACAACTCATGACTCAAATATAATGTAGATTTCTTTCTGGCTGATATATCACATTATGTTTCAACCACAATGGGATTCAAAGTCTTTTATCAGCTGGTTGAAACCTAGCTATGAAAAACATTGTTCCTATATATAACTCAGACACATGAGAATCTTATGATTAAAAGTCAAAAACCCAGAGACCTGACTAAAAATTTCTTGGTAGTTGTCTTGGTCGCAAAAGTAATTGTAATTTTTACCTTTCCAACTGCTACTTCAAACTCAGCTGCATGATATAGTGACATCCCCAATGAGTAAACACATATCTAGTTTAAAAATCAAAACAGAATATAAATTAGAATATACATGAAAACCTCTGCTAATAATTGAGAGAACCACTAATAAATCAAGGAACAAGACAGCCAAAAAAAAAAAACAAGAGGGAATGATTGAAGGGGAGAATGAAAAAAGGAATGGAAAAAGGAAAGAAGTGGAGAAAGGAATGTAGGGAGAAAAGAAGGAGAAAGGAAGGGAAGAAAAAAGGATGGAAGGAGGGAAAAAGGAAGGAAGGGAGGAAAGAAGGAGTAAGGAAGGAAAAAGGCAAGGTAGGGAGGAAAAATGTACAAAGGGAGGAAAAAAAGAAAGAAAGGGAGGATAGTAGGAGGAATGAAAGGGAAACGGAAGAGAGGAATGAAAGAAGGAAGAGAGGGAAAAGGGAAGGAAAGGATGAAAGAAGGAAATCAAGGAAGGAAAGAAAAAAGGAAAGCAAGGGGAGAAGGAGGAGGAAAAGGGAAAAGGAAGGAAGGAAGGAGGGGCGGGAATGAAGGCAGGAACCATCCAATAACATCAACTATGAGTATATAACCAATTACTAGACTGTTAAATTCATGTATATTGAAAAACAAGTATTCACATTACCTTTTCTAGTGCTGTATCACTAGGTGTGGCTCTGTTGGCATATGTTTCAGGTGCAGTATACGAACGATCAAAGTGATAACCTAAGATGAAAAATGCAGTTCCAAAACATAAAATACAATTATTACCTATTAAAAGAACAGACCTTTAATCCATTTATAGCACACTTTAAAACCCCTGTTATATTAGTCATCCCCCCCCCCCCCCCCCCCTACACACATATTCTAAACCTCCCTGCTATAAGCTAGCATCAAAAGGAATTTTGTACATTAGTCTTTTTGGCCCGTGAACATAAATGATTGAACTTAGGCCTTGGCAAACGTAGAACTTTCCATGCACCGAACTTAATTACATCAAAGAATGCCGCCTCATTATCACCTGATATCCATTGTTTTTAATGAGTTCGGTGCATGGAAAGTTCAACATTTGCCCTAAGCCTGAGGAGATAATAAAAGAAATAAATATTTCTTCTTTATCCTAATTTTTTTTACTCTCGGTTTTAAGCCCCCCAATTAGCCCTCCCAGTTAAAAGCCTAGATCAAAAAAACATCATGAACCAGTATAAGGGTTTATAACCATTATAAAGAGTGATATCAGTAATAAAATATCAGTCTTATATACAGCTATTTCAAAAAACGTTGTCATCGCCAAAGGCCAAAGGCAATAGGAGATAGGTCATTCCAAGATCCAAGAATAGCTGGAATGACTTGTGTTTCTGCTTCTTATTCACATTAAGAAAACGGACCTTACTGTTGAGACTGATTCAATGTTGTTTGTAGTCAACGAAACCATTTCCGTCTTGGAATGACCTATCGCCTATTGCCTTTGGTGATGACAACGTTTTTTGAAATAGGTTTATGCAGTACCTTGGTCTAGTGAAAACTTCACCCTGCCAGTGTGACACAGTAGGATCATTTCTGGTGTGATGGAGTACGATCCAAAAAATCTATTTCTTGCTTTACCTAAAACAGCAATTTCAGGAAGACCAAATCAATACATGAATGGACACATGGATAGAATGATGATGAATGGAAGAATAAAGGATGGATGAAAGAATGAAGTGGCAAAGGGATGGATGGAATGAAGGGAGGAGGAGAAAATAAATAGATGGATAGATGGAAGTGTGGATGGATGGAAGAATGAATGGGCAGAGGGATGGAATGAAGTATGGATAGAAGGGGGGTAAATGGATGAATGGATGGAATAATGGATGGAAGAAAGAATAAAAGGCTAGAGATGGATAGAATGAATGATGGATAAAAGAGGGTACAGTATATGAATGGAAGGGTGGATAGAAGGACAGAAGGAATGATGAATGGATAAAATACTGGATGGATGGATTACAGATAGTGCAACTACTACAGTGTATAACCAGTGCAACTTAGAAAGAAAGAACCAATCCAATAGTAGAAGAAAAACAATACATTCCAACTTTGAGTAGGGGAGCAAATCAGAAAGCAGCAGAAAATAGCCTCATAACAATAGCCTTTCAACATATCTTTTTATTTTCATGACATTTACACGTAACATCAGGGTCAAATTACCATTCTTGTGTAGTCTATGCTTCTCATTGGCTCCACTAACCAAAGTTGGAATGCATTGTTTTCATTCTACATTTTAATTGGTTCTATTGTCTAATTGGTCTAAGTGGTCCTGGTTACAGTAGTTGCACTGTAAATGAATTTCAAACCCTAGAAATGATATATACAGCCTGTACAAAGTAGACAATTAAAATTTCTCCATAAAATTCCTCACATCCACAGCTGTACCTCTCTGAAAAACATCTTGAAGAGCCTCACAAGACTGGGCCAACACAGCCCAGAGTTCTTCTTCAGTGAGGGGACCTCCCCTTACTTCCAGCACCTCCTCAAGTGTCACAGTGTTCGCTGTTAATGCGGGCATGATGCAGCTACTCCTGGAACATAAATTTCAATACAGAGGGGAGTTAATTTTCACGTCCAGAGATTGGTTAATGGACAGAAGTCCTGACAATTTAATAACAGATATTATGGATGCAAGCAAATGACATGCAAATGAGACAAGGGAAGCACAGGTGGCGTAGCGGTGTGAGCGCTCACCTCTCATCAATGCAACCTGAGTTCGAATCCCACTGGGTTCGGTGTTGTATATGAGTAGAGTTGTTTGGTGGTTCTCTCCTGTGCTTAGAGGGTTTTCCGGGTTCTCCGGTTTTCCTCCCTCCGCAAAAATCAACTCCTAAATTCCAATTTGATCACAGAATGAGGGCCACAGGTTTGTTAACCACTGGCTATTAAATGCTACCCTCATGAAAAAGGACTTTAAAAAGGACTTTACAAGAAGCACTGTATTGACCTGATAGCCTCACTTGTATTTTCCTTAAAACAAAAGAATTTCTCATTGCGTACTCAACTGTAATAACATCTATGGTCCGAGTACACACTTGTGAGTCCACAATGTATATAAGTATGAAAAGAAAAGGCTTTTGCATCTTATTTTTGACTCACCAAAACTTCTCTATTCTTGATGATGTTAGTTTTCAAATATTTTCTTCTCTTCATTCTTCTCAAGGAGTCCTTGAGCCACTTTAACCTTCTTCTGTCATTCTATCATATCCACATTATACTGTAACGAAATAACAAAATACTTGGATTAGGAAATTAATTTACTGTATTTAACCATTACAATTTTATTAGACCCTGAAACAACCTCTGGGGTGATCAAAATCAGGGCACGGCCAACTCACAGATAGAACCATGAAAAACCTTCTGGGCTGATCAAACTTAGGGCACGGTTAACTTACAGGTTGAACCCTGAAACAACCTCTGAGCTGATCTAAGTCAGGGCACGGCCACTTCACAGATCAAACCATGAAACTACCTCTGAGCTGATCTAAGTCAGGGCACGGCCAACTCACAGATCAAACCCTGAAACAACCTCCAAGCTGATCTAAGTCAGGGCACGGCCAACTCACAGATCAAACCATGAAACTACCTCTGGGCTTTTCAAACTCAGGGCGCAGCTAACTTACTGATCGAACCCTGAAACAGCCTCTGGGCTGATTTAAAACAGGGCATGGCTAACTCACAGAGCAAAATGGGAATTTGGCATGTTTGGTTTTGAGGTGGGACGAAAACTGAAAAATACCACCAAAAAGCACAATTACTATCACAGGATATAGAACAGACAGTACTCTATTTTATTTATGGTCAAAAGTAGATTTTTGCATAGAATATAGTAAGTGGATGGAATCATATGGAACTTGGAAGGCTCCCACTCTAACTTAACCAATCAAAATATAAACTATCACCTTCCATTGACATTATATACACTTTACATTATGAAGCTGATAATGAAAATACAACAAAGATGTGTGTGCATGTAGGTTCTTTCATAACGGGTATTTGAATTTCAAAGAGGATTTTTGACATATGATCTCTGGTTTAAAAAATATTATAAAATTGGGTTTTTGGAATAGGAATTAAACAGCATGGTCTCTCAGTTAGAAGTAGACTGCTGTATCATTCATTAACACATTTATTATGGATCTCAATGCATTTACACTAAATATAATAGAGGGAATAAGAGAAAAATATCATATCTTTGGTATTCTAGTCCGATGTGTTAACCACTACACTACAAGGACCAACCATGCTGGTAATGTAGCCGGAATATGAAATGTAGGGTACTTGTGACGATCCCAGAGCAATATTTTTTCTCTATACCTGTAGCTAAGTTGAACACCATAAATATGTACGCAAAGGATAGACATAGTATAGCAGTAATAAATTATGCGTTTGGTGTGTTTACTGAAAATAGAGAGAATAAGAGAAGAATATCATATAGTTAAGAAAATCTGATTTGAAAAATATTTTAGATAATATTATGTACTAATCTTACCCTTTTTATAGCTAGATCTATGCATTTTAATTGGTAGACCAACTACATTGTAAAGTCTATAATGGAAAGCTAAATAGAACTACGTATTGCACAACATAAAATCTGATATACAGTATACAGCAATATATCACGATAGGATTTAATTATATCACGTAGCGGTAAGACTAACTCTGGCAACCATGGTAACACTTTGGCTTATGAGCAATGTAGAATCTATCTATAGAAAGAAATACTAATTGTACAATACATCAGGTAAAACTTGCGTAACAAACAAGATTACATAAAAAACTCAGGAAAAATATATTCTAACAGAAATATGAGATTTGAGGAGACAGGACACCACAGTCAATATAAAAATTTGTCAAATTTTATAGCGGGGGGATTGGAGTTTGTGTTATTATAGTCATTGCTATTTTTGTGTCAATACAACTCATTCACTTGTTAAAGATGATGAATTGACTGACATCAGAGAGAACTTTAACAACATAATCATGACATGTCTGCTAATCTTTATATTTATATCATTTATTTTATTTTACTTTATCGTGCCTGTGAGCATAATGCATATATCAAATGTGTGAGGTACAAATATTAAAGTTACTATTATTATTAACAAAAATGTCCTAATTTGTGTTATAGCCCAGTGTCGACAACTCTAAAAGTTGAAGGAATGAGATAGTAAAGTTAGAAGAAGTTACGAGGGAGGAATGTCAATCAAGAAGAACAACATTTCCAAAGATAATATCAAATATATCATAAAGATTAGATCTTTGGTGATACAGTCGTAGTCACAACTGGAGTAAAAAATTTTTCAGAGATGAAATTATTGGACAGATTCAACCTACCTGTAGAGATTTTGCTATAAAATTCAACCTGTTTCTACTTTAAAATGCAACTTCTAGCATTCCACAAACAGCCCTATTAGATGTATCTCTGATAGATCTTATCAGCCTTCATCACTCATTATTGGTAGACATGCGCTGTCATTTTGTTGACCTAAGTGTGATTTAAATGACTTTTTTCATGATATCCGGGCCAAGGTGAAATCCCAACTTTTAGATTTTAGAGACTTTTTTCATTAACAAATTACAGCTTTTAAAAAACATTCTATGTATCAAATAAATTGTTATTGCTGTTAAATCGCTGTCTTAATGGAACTGAAATAGCTAGATTTTTCCGTTCAGAAGACTAATAAGACCATTTAATCTTAAGTTATAATAGCCATAAGCAAGGACAGTATAATAACTAGCATCTAAACACTTAGAAAAAATAGGAGGCGTTAGCATGCAAACACCTGCACATCAATAATACACCAAAATCGATTATAAATGCATCCAACAGAAACCATGGCTAAAATTACTTCCCTCGCGGAGACATGCCTTAGTATGGAGGCAATTCTAAAGGAAATAACTGACTTAAGTAATGCTTTACGCCTGAATGATAATGATCGTAAACAATTACTTTTGTAAAAGATGAAAGTATACACACAGATGTGAAACAATAGTGCTAATTTCCATGAAGGACAAAAAGCTAAAAATTACTAAAAACTTGCGTAACCATCTGTTCAGTATCTTTTCGATCTTAAAGAGAAAATGTGGAGGTATATTATAAGATGTCAATAGCACTGCAGGATAGGATAAAAACGATTAAATCAGAGCAAAACGTCCTGCAAAACAAGTCTGCAACGTACCTACGTACGTCCTCGTAAACTTAGCTTGTATATAACGATCGAGCCTAGAGCTATTTAAGCTTCTTAACTATAATAAAAATAGGATATTTCAAGCTTAAAATGTAATACTTAGAGATAAAATATTTCAAGTTCTTTGAGTGCTGTTGGTATAAGTCACTTCCGAGATAAATAAAGAAGAAATTTTATCTTTTCGAAATAAAAACAAGACGAAATATTTTGGGCATGAATATCGATTTGGCGGGCTTTTTATATCTTTGTAATATCTAATTCAGACGATCTGGCCTCCGATTTCTTAAAATTCGATGCTTAAGGCCTTACTTTAATAAATAAAACAGAAGAATTCAAATCTATAAGTTAATATCTGATTAGTTCAGATACCTTTAGTTAAAAACTCTGTGGTCTTTGTTAACCAAAGACGGTTTATTCGCGTAAACCACTTCAATCATAAACCAAAAATAACCTTTTCTTACCTCTCAGAAGGCTTCCAAGGAGATGATTATAGATAGAAATATGACTCAAAATGTTGCTTGCAAAACTACGAAGCTTAAAAGTTTAGGAAACGATAAATATTGAAGGATTTTTGGACCCAAACATTCGTTCATCAGACGAACTTCATGAATTACTTGCCTCCATGAAGGTACAACAACCGACCTAACGACGTCCCTCTGATTGGTTCATACTAGTCACGTGAGGACAACTGGATTCTTTATGACTGACTCACATTTTTACGTGAAAATGCGCACATTTTTTCTATGTTTTCTTTCACTTTCATTGTAACTTTAGTTTGGAATCGCAATTTTAACGAAAAAGAGATAGGTTTTTGGATGTTTTGGTTTCATCTATTGGGTAATTTTTCATTATTTCTTTTTACCCTTTCTAATATTTTTCTTTCTTTTTTTTTTCTTTATTTCACTCCTTCGTCGGTTCGGCCTACGTAATTTTTATCATTCAGATTGCTTTCAATAGTTCCCTCTCTTTAAGTCATTCTTCGTACCTTCAGTTTCTTGTTTTCTTCTTTTCTATATATTGTTCAGCTTGTTATAAAAATAACAGTTTTCAATCATGAATGACGGTATCGAATTAGCTGTGATTATTGGCAGACATTAGGGGGTCAGGTCCATTCCTTTCATTCTGTATCATGAATGAATAATACTTAATGAATGTTATCGCCGTCCACTCCATACCCCTACGTCACCCCACTGATTCAGAGGCTTCCGACGTCACCAGAGTACCTGATATTTAAACGAATTTTCGATCTATTCATGTGAGAACTCGTCAATGAATTTTACTCTTATGTTGTTTTTCTCGCGATATAAACTAAAGAAATAATTGAGTGATGTGAAACTACTTACGATCCGATTTCAAGATATTTCGCTTTCCGTTTTTTTTTTTATTATCATTATTATTTATTTTTTTTATTTGCTTGAAACTTAAAACCATTTTTTTAAATAAAAAAGACATTAGTACTAAACCAACTCACTACGTCAGTAAAGTTAAAAGAAAAGGAGAAATAAAATAATAAAATAGAATAGAAAGAAATATGAACCGATTGTGGAAGTTGGGTGTCCTGTGTAATTGCTAGACAAAGCACTGGTACCCAGCGCATTTCAAACAGAGCAAAGACGTCCAGTTGTGTTATTATTTTGCTATGTAATGTTTGTCTAAAGATTTCTCTATAAAAACAGCATCCAAGATGCCCAGGGAACGGTCCGAAGTTAGCCTATGTGTTAAGTACTTATTATTCTTCTTCAACGTCTTCTTTTGGGTGAGTAAAATCATTTTTTGGTGTTTTTTTTACTGACATTAAACACCTTATTTGCTTCGGCATGAACGACGTGATGTTTTAATTTGGTCATTGCGGAAATCTTTTAACCAACTCAATAAAATTTAATAACACCTTTACTAGAAGTTTTGTTTGAAATCGAAACATTATTTTAAACATATGTTCTTAGACATTGATTTATTCAATACTTGTGAATACGATTGAACTGAATTACAAACCCTTGAGGTTAGAGAAGCATAAAATTTACGTAAGAGTTTATCCCTAAATGATTTTGTCATCAATCGATGAATGTTTTGATCCTTTTTTCTTTTTGTCACCACCAGCAATTTTTTGACAGTTTTATACTTTTTTACATTCTTTTAACGAATAACACTACAATTTTTTTTTAAACTTCAAAACCAATCTATAAAAGCTATAAGCGAGCTGCTTTAATTTATGAAATATCACGTACCTGTCGATACAGATCAATAACCACAGATCTGCTCAGCCAAACATTCTAACAAAGAAACTCTTGTTAATCGTATATTTTGGTGGTGTACGTAATTCTTAAAACTTTTAATCAAACTTCAGTTGTTTTTATTGGTGCATGACATATCACTGGATAAACTACATCATCCATCTTTTCACACTCTATAGTAGGTCAATGTGTACATTTTGTAAGCCCATGAAGAGTTTATGATAACAATTTCGTAATATTGCTTGGTGATAAAAGTATTTTACAGTACATCTTCCCTAGATTATATTTTTTCCCAGCATTTAAAATGCTATTGATACCTTGTAACAACAACGTCAAAGTCAGGACACAGCAAGCTGTTAGTTTATCAATTTGAATTTAGTTAGGTAAGGTTTTGTGGAAGGAAAAAAACTTTATATCTCAAGGTTCAAGACAAGCCCTCCAATCTAGGGAGAGACCTTACAAACTCTTTTCACATGTAATGCCAACTAAGAGAATTACAAGAACCAGTAACCCCAGAGGTGAGAGGGGAGTGAACTATTGCTAGGTCCGTTTCTGGACGAAATGCAAGCAGATGTTATTGACGTCACTGGCTGACATTTCACATTTCTTTTCCTCTGACAAATTTCCTCTTTGAGCTATAAACAAACAGACATTATGGTTTGAAAATCCAGATAGTCAACATCTTTGTAACTTGAAAAGCTGAAATGCTATGTATTTTGAAAATATCTCTGAAAGGTATTATGAAGGTTTATAGAGTTGGAGTAAGGATTAAAGCAGCATCACGACAGCTAGTATACAGTGCATTCATGGTAAAAAAAATGCAGTTTATACCAATTATTAAGATTGTACCTAAACAATCCTAAATTTCTCATCAGGTTGTTCAGATTTTCAAAAAAAAACAACTAAACTTGATGTTTATTGTTCCTGATGATCGTTTTTCTATTGAACATTTCATATTCATTGTTCAGAAAAATTTGAATTTTCTAGTTATGCAGTGCCTCTTAAAGTGAAATATTGCAAAGGGTCTCTATCTATTCACATATTTAGGTTTCATATAGTTTGATATACTGTATATGTATCTGTATGTATATGTATTTATCCCCTGACCCCCCCAAAGAAAAAACTTTTTCACATGTTACCATAATGCAATCACAAACTAGAACACACATGAAATACATAAGTTTACAGTATGTCTTCTTTTTTTACAGCTCATTGGAGGGCTTATGATATCCATTGGCCTATATGCCAGATTTGAGAAGACAGCCTACCAAGAGTTCTTTAGCGATGTACTAACAGATCCTGCCTTTGCCCTGATTATTGTTGGGGCCATAATGTTCATATTGGGCTTCAGTGGATGCATTGGTGCTTTGAGAGAAAATATTTGTCTACTGAAGTTTGTAAGTAATGCCAATGTGCACAAGCACAAATCTCTAACACAAAGCATGATGGGAAACCGAGTACTTACCAAAAATTCTTCTGACAATTTTTTTCAACATTTTCTATGAAACTGTAAGTATTTCAACAGACAAAAATAACAGAGTAATTTTTTTCCTGATAATTCTATTGATTTCCTTGTCCTGGTTTGTGAAATACTCAGTTCCCCACAATGCTTTGTGCTAAAGATTCATGCTTGTGCACATTGCCTATTGTACAACAACACCAAAATTGTTAAAGCATGGATGTAGTATTGCCCTGGCAATTCCTTGTGGTAATATATACTAACCTTGTTAAAAGTTAACACCAACTCTACAACTTGATTTAAAACCACTCAATGATTGTTGCCTCTCTAAGCACATCTTTACCTTCAGCATACATTACACAATGAAATATTTCCTCCACGGGTTAAACATCAACACAACTCTGCAGCATCATCATGATTAACTCAATCAATGTTGTTGCCTGTCTAATCAAGCACACATATACCAGTGCATATACGGCATATAGTATAAATTCGCATGCCTATAATGTCATTGCCTGCATTAGGCTATAGGTTGTTCAAAAAAGTGAGTTTTTTAGCTTTATTGTTGTAAAAAACTAATTATGTTGCTATATTTGTTTTGACATAGTTTTCAATATTCCTTGCCATCATTTTCTTCCTTCAATTGAGCCTTGGAGTAGCAGCTTTCGTCTTCCAAGATAAGGTTAGTTTGTACCATAATAGAGTGCACGCTGTACTCAGTATTCTCTTAAATTGAAGCTATCTGTACAAAATAGTGAATAATACTGGAGCGGAGCATTGGGAACAAAAACAAATCTATGCATCTTTGTTCAGTTCAAAACTCTTACTGCTAGTCCTCTTTAGGCTGGTAATAGCAGTAGCTGTCGAAGCATTGTGGTCCACCTTACTGACACAATCATAAGACAAATGAATAAGTATAAACTTTAATAATAGACCTCCTTGGCTCTGGAGCGCTCGAGCGTAATGTTGTCCCATTTCAAACCATGTGTCATTCCATTGAATAATATTCTTTGTTGTATACATATTCTTGTGTCTTCTCATGTGCAACCGATCGCAAACCTTAAACAAAGAAATGATACTCTAGGGAATGACACATGGTCTGAAATGGGAAAACATTACCTCAGAGCCGAGGAGGTCTATTGCATATGACTTGTATATTATTGCTCTAATTGTGATTTCTTCTTGGCCTCAGGTTGAAGAAGTTATTGTAGATAAGCTGCAAGTAGCCATAAAAAAGTACAGAGACAATTATGATCTACAAAATCTAATTGATGGAGTACAACAAGAAGTAAGAGAAAAATTTACATGTAAAGTGCCGATTGCACCTTACTTAATTGTATATATTTCAGTATCGATTAGAACTACAAAACACAAAGTGAATAGTTGAATGGTAAAATATTTTAATATTGATTTGACTGATGTGCCTTGGAGCTAGATATAAAGCTATATACTCCTAATGACAATATTCAAGCACTTGGGATACTGAGAAAACACTATCTTGAGGAGCTGGAAACCACTTTGCATTGTGGTTTTTTATTCTTCTCTTGTGTTTTTTTCGACATCCTGTGTGTTTTGTTTAGAGTATCACTTGTATCTTCCTCCTTTATTTTTTCCTACAAGGTCTATGATCAATAAAACCCAGAACAATCCTTTTGCAGCCTGTAACATCTTATTCATACATTTATTGAAGAAATAGAAAACGCGCGCGCATGCTGTGTGCAGTCATAAAGCACATGGGGGTTGGCAGAACTTGAGAGAAGTGTTAGGAGAAGCATGAGGCGTAGCGGAGTGCTTCTTGACACTTCTTGAGTGTTCTGCCAATCCCCAAGTGCTTTATGACTGCACACAGCACAGCAAGCAAGTTTTTTTTAATTTGTTTTAGAAAATACAAATTACAATAACTGTTATTTTAGATAGGAATGAAGCAATGGAAAGTGGGCACGTGTGCAATGTGCTCCCATAAAGCACGCGCTCCAAACCAGTCAGAATGCAACATTCACAACAGTTATTTTATAACTTTCTTTGTTAAATTTTTCTGACTCCTTTAGTTCAAATGCTGTGGAGGAAAAGATGTGGATGACTGGGATCAGAATATCTACTTTAATTGTTCATCACCAGGGTCTGAGAGCTGTGGAGTTCCTTTCTCTTGTTGTAAAGAGGTTTGTCGCAGTCTTTAAAATATATAATCAGAAAAATGTGAATGAAAGTCTCTGTGCTAACACGCTGGGAGCTGTAGAGCATGTCACCTATCACCAATGCTTATTAACCATAATATGTTGTTGATTGTATTAGTTCTTTCATGGATCAAATATATATATTAAGATGAGTTTAATTCTTTTTTTTTCTTCTTTTTTTTTCTTCTTTCTTTCTTTAACAGGATATAATCAACAGGCAGTGTGGATATAAAATCAGATTAGAAAAAAGTGTAAGTCTGACATCTTATTAATGGTTCCCCATAAATTGCTGTAGTTTTCCCTGAGTTGAATTAAAATTTTGTCCCACAAACAATATTACACAGTATCTGATAACAGCAGTGACCTTGCAATGATAAAGACATGAATAATTGTCCAAGGGGTTAAAAAAGGTTTCTATAATAATTTATTATTGCAAGGTCACCGCTGTGCTCACTTTGATGCACAGGCACAGTTACCTTTCAAGATGGTGCAGGGAACTGTAAAGAGGGAAACTAAAGAAATTAATATGCCTACCAATATGAAGCTCTATTTGCTAATGGATTTTTTTTTTGCATTCTGTTTTGTAAACTATGAATACAGTCAACTGTTGCCTTGCAAACACCTGGATATTGCCAACACCTCGCTATTGTGGACAGGAGCAAAATCCTTGGCAAACAAAGAAATCACCCTATTATAACTCTCGCTATTTCAGACAGTCCTGAGAGTGTCTACTGTAACGACAGTTGACTGTAGAGCAGTTTTGGTGTGACCATACACTGAATCCAAAATTTGGCGACCAATTTGAATAACTATTGTTATGCACTGACTAGCGACTGAATAGCCTCCTATACATGTGAAAATGCTTTTATGTTTCCACATGAACACAAGGCTAGTCAGTCGCTAGTCAGCGCAGAACAATAGTTATTCAAATTGGTCACCATATTTCGATTCGGTGTATGAAAAGCTCACAGCATAAATACAATCTTGACAATGCACACTCAATCACATTGTGAGAGAAAAAACAATCAGCCAATTAAAATTCTAGAAAACATCACGGTCACGGCACGGCATGTTTAAGGCGCTGAGCTTTTCACAGTCATGCGAAAACTGCTCTATTGCGGAGTATGGTTTTTGATAGAGCAAGTGTACCTCCTAATAAGCCTTTTCATAGTTTAAGAATCGATTCCACTGCGCATGCGATTTTATCCCGAATTTCTCACCTTCTTTTGTTTAATTAAGAACAAAGAAGGTTTAGACAAAAGAATGTAGAAATTCGGGATAAAATCACATGCGCAGTGGAATCGATTCTTAAACTGTGAAAAGGCTTATTATCTTAAATTCCAAGCTGTTTTCAAATGCTAAACCCTTTCTGACCACAGACTTCTAAAAGAGGCCAAGTCATCTATACCACAGTATGTGTGGAGGCCGTCAAGACTTGGTTCAAGGAGAACATGATTATAATTGGGGGTGCGGCTGTTGGGGTAGCTCTTTTACAGGTACTTTGTTCTTTATACTTGATACTTTTGATAGTTTGAAACCAAGATTAGCTAGACTTACCAAGGATTTTGTGGCTGTAAGATGATTGCTTAACCAAATGAAATACTTTCTATGTGTGTGTGGGTTGTCTTCTTTCAATATTGCATCCTCATAACCCCATAGTCAATAGCCTGGCATGATGACCTATCATAGGCATTTGGCCAGAAAAAGTCTGATTTTGGCCAGGGGTCATCTTTTGACCAGTCAATATTGTATTTTGAGCCCTAACCTTAAGATATATACACCTATTTCAAAAAACGTTGTCATCACCAATGGCAATAGGCAATAGGCAATATGCAATAGGCGAAAAGCAATGAAAGATAGGTCATTCCAAGATCCAAGAATAGCTGGAATGACTTGTGTTTCTGCTTCTTATTCTCGTCATGAAAAAATTGACCTTAGTGTTGAGACTGATTCAATGTTGTTTGTATTCAACCAAACCATTTCCATCTCTTTTTTTTTTTTTTTTTGCACATGTTCAACAAGGTTGCAAATTGCCTATGCACTTTGTGTGTTTATCTTTCTCAGTTGGTTTTATTCTTTATTTTTTTGCACATATTCAACAAGGTCCTCAAGGCACTTTGTTTGTTTACAATCTTTCTCAGTTGGTTTCATTCTGTACTTTTTTGCACATATTAGTTCCCTAGGTACTTTTTGTGTTTATCTTTCTCAGTTAGTTTTATTCTGTACTTTTTTGCACATATTCAACAAGGTTCCCTAGGTACTTTCTGTGTTTATCTTTCTCAGTGGGTTTTGTTCTCTACTTTTTGTTTCAGATAATGGGCATTTGTTTTGCTAACAGCCTGATGTCAGACATAAAGATGCAGAAGGCAAAATGGAACAGGGATTATCCACACTAATAATAATCTTTTTGTAAATACATAACATTATATCATACATATATATCAGGGCCTGGTTGTATGAAGGGTGGATATCACTATCCGACAAATAAATCTTAACCACTGAATGAATTTATTGGATAACAGCATCACTTTATTCACTAGATAAGGATCTATTCATTGGATAGCAATATATACCCTTCATACAATCAGGCCCAGAAAGTGTTTCACATGATTCATAGAACTTACTGTGTGGACACACTAACCAGGAACACTTGAATAAAAACTGACCAATCAGATAACCGTAAACCAGACAGAGATTGAACTGATAACAGTGTAAGCCAATCAGATTATAATATTCTCACTCTTATAATATCGATGCACTATCTGATTGGCTGGTAAAAAATATTGAACTAAATGTCGCAATATGATTGGTTTATGATACTAGTTTATCAAAGTGGTCCTGGTTGGAGTATGCACACAATAACTAAGCAGTACTATCCAGGAGGCACTCTCGTAAATCCACTTAATAACATTAATAGGGGGCTTCACAGCAGCAGTACTGTAGGGAAAATTAATTCACTTGTTATTCAATTTATTCCCCTACAACTCAGCTGCTTGGTATTAGCCATTTCAAGGTTGAGGGAATAACTGGGACGAACTGGCATTGTAGTGCACTGTGGGACTGTTTTAGGGAACAAAATATATCCTCTAAAACAGTCCCACAATGCAATGCCAACAACCCAGTTTTTTTCCTCACCTTGGAATGACTAATTGTCCTTCTATGCTATATATCAAATGAATATTTTTGATTAGTTTCTTGCATTGCACAGCAAAATAAGATACTAAGGTTCCTCCACATATCATGTCTACAACATACATTTGTTCTTACAAATTTGAGAACATTTCAGATCATAGGCATTACATAATCCTGACGCAAACCATAATCAAACATGAATGCCATATAGTATTTTTGATTGTCATGATTTAAGGGTTTGTCATTTCAACTTCAATTATATCAGAGCTGGGATTACCACTTTGATTCCCTATTCATTATTATTGGGATTTATTTAGCTGTGTTGAACTTAAAAGCGTTACCAGATTTTTACTGGTTTGCTGCACTTTATCATAGACTCAGATTTCCAGTTTCCTGGGTTTTGTGCCATTGCGATACTCTAAGAGGGAGTATCGTGGCTGCAAGAACCCCATCTACTAGATATCTGAGCCTAACTTTATCATGGACCCATGAAATTTGCATCGCAACTTGAAAGCTCTTTTGCTTCTAGACTAAATTTTTCTCTTGGTCATAAATTTAGTGGAAAGCGTACAGAGAGGGGGGGGGGGGAAGGAGTAAGGGAGTATGGTGGATCATTAAGAAATAGATATATTGGCCAAAAATACCTGTTAGTTTGAGTAGTATGATAACTAGGAGAAAGGATGGAATATTTTATTCTTACACTATGGAGAGGGCTGACCTGGTTTTCACCCTCTCCTCCTCTCCTCCTCTCCCAGTGCCATTTTTTGACGGCAGCTACTAACCAGTTACAGTATTGTAGAGTGCAAACAATATAACCGTGAAACTTTAGTAATACTGAATAGCACAATTTCATGCTAATTCCATTGTTTTCTATTATTTTTAAATAATAGAAAACTTAAAATTAACACTATTTTGTACTATTTAGTAATTAGTGTTTCACATCATGTACGCAACTTGATTTATGGTATGTCAACCTTTAAACTAGTTTCTGTACTGTTTATACCAGTGTAAGATGTTATATGTGTAAGATTCTTGAAATCCAATTTATCTATTATAAATAAGACAGCAGAGATCACTTGTACTTACAGTAGGATAATCATGTTCCACTGTAGTTCTTAAACCCTATAGTGTTCGTACTATTTCATGCCAATCACATTGTATGTATAACTATATACAAATATAATGCAACATGCAACAACAATAGCTGTATACTCACCCAACCCCAAGATATCCTTCACTTGTCACATGTGAGGCTTCGTGCATAATGCTCAGTGATTTGTTTAGCACGTATCCTCGTAATGAAACCGTTGAGCGTCATAAGTGAAGCATATCTTGGAAGTGGCTTATTATGATGAATATGTTTGATGCCATCATCAGAACTATGGCGCAAGGGCGGATCCAGGGGGAGGGTCGGGGGGGTCGCAACCCCCCTGTCATTCCTGAGGTCAAATGGGCTTCCTGTGGTAAAAATGCGACTGGGATTCCTTTGCCCACAAAATTTACCCCTGAGACCCCCCCTTCAAAAAACCCTGGATCCGCCCTTGTGGCGTACCCCAAGACTTGGTATAGTACCCAAGCTAGCGACATAATGATCATGATCATAATCATAAAACATAATGTTAAAAGTGTTATGCTGCTTAATATTTCGTAGTGGGAATGCATTGTAACAAACACAGCCTTTCCAGACGAACATAATCATAATCATAAAACAATGTTAAAACTGTTATGCTGCTTAATATTTCCTAGTGGGAATGCATTGTATCAAATATAGCCTTGCCAGACGAACATAATCATAATCAATGAAAAATTCTCATCCACTTTTACGATTATGTTTATGATAATTTATGATCCTTATGTGGCTAGTGGCCAAGCTTATCAAGCAGTAGGGTTTGGAGCCCCACACAACCCTAAAACAAGTATTATAGGATTGTACTCCCACAGCCTTAGAGCTTCTTGAAAATTGTTGATTGACATTTCGTATGGGTTATTAATTACACCACAAAATTGTCTTGTATATATTATCTATGTAGAACGATAAACACCGCTGTGTTCACTGATCACAAACTCATTTATACAGGGTTAGTCGAGTGTCCAAATATTCACAAATACCAACAGTAAAGTAAAGAATGCACAAGTTCAGCCATGCAAACTCGAGATTCCACAGACCTTCACTGGAACACATGAATATTCAAAGTCATTCCATAGGAAATCGAGGCTAACCCTGTAGGCGAACAGGCGATTCGAGACTGAAGAATAAGAAATCTAGTTTAACTATTTGACAAAAATCATGTTGCGTTTCTTTGATATTCAACAGATAATCTCTAGATCAAAATGTATATGTATTTAAGAATATTGTGCACTTAATAATTTCTATAAAATGACGCGCGAGAGTCTTGGTTGTTGCCGTTGGGTGCTGCCATAAGCTGAATGGGTATGTGCTGATGGGTGGGGTAGGTGCCATGGGGTTTTACCATAAGTTGCATGGGTATGTGCTGATGGGTGGGATAGGTGCCATGGGGTGCTACCATAAGCTGAATGGTTATATCTAGTGGGTGGGATAGGTACCATGGGGTGCTACCATAAGCTGAATGGGTATACCTAGTGGGTGGGATAGGTACCATGGGGTGCTACCATAAGCTGAATGGGTATATCTAGTGGGTGGGATAGGTGTCATGGGGTGCTGCCATAAGCTGCATGGATATGTGCTGATGGGTGGGATAGGTGCCATGGGGTGCTACCATAAGCTGAATGGGTATGTGCTGATGGGTGGGATAGGTGCCATGGGGTGCTACCATAAGCTGAATGGGTATACCTAGTGGGTGGGATAGGTACCATGGGGTGCTACCATAAGCTGCATGGGTAAGTGCTGATGGGTGGGATAGGTACCATGGGGTGCTACCATAAGCTGAATGGGTATGTGCTGATGGGTGGGATAGGTGCCATGGGGTGCTGCTATAAGCTGAATGGGTATATCTAGTGGGTGGGATAGGTGCCATGGGGTGCTGCCATAAGCTGCATGGATATGTGCTGATGGGTGGGATAGGTGCCATGGGGTGCTGCTATAAGCTGCATAGGTATATGTGGCAATTGGTGTGGTAGGTGCCAGGGGGTGCTGCTATAAGCTGCATGTTACTCATTCACATCTTTGGAAAACCATGCATAATCGTAATATATTCTTAACATTCATTTCAAAGGCAGAGACCACGAATGAAGCCTAATTTCTACCCGATCATTTATTTTCGGTTTTTTAATATCTCGATTCCAAAATTCTAGTTCACACATAGCTCTTGCCCCTAGCATATCTTTTATTACTTGACAAGCAGCAGCTTGTATCTTGGAAGTATTTTGATACTTTATATCTGATTGGCTAGAGGGATCACATGACATGGTGTTTTACCCTTAAATAAAAAGCCTCCAGGGTTCTTTGCGATTTGGTTTCAGAATTGATAGTTATGAGTTTCGTTCGCTATTTCGCTAGTTCGCTTTGATAGCTATTTAAAGGAATTATACTCTAATATAGAAATGGCAAGAAATTATCAACGTACTGATCTAGACCGCAGTTTGCTTCCATTTGATACAACAGTTTGTTCACTTCAGAGTTTCCGATCCGTCAGAGCTTACTCTTCGTTCGACTTCATGGATAGCGACGATGTCGATGAAAGGTAAGGTTTTTTATTCTCGATCATCGTAATACAGTACCTAAGGTGAGAGACAATCCTCTTTGCCTTCAGTTTCAAGCACTTCTCCGGGAATATGTATAGAACCAATGCAGATTAATCTTACGGCTATAACTTCGTGCATTATTGATATATCAAGAATACCACATCAAAAAGTTTAGTTGAAAATCCCTCAGTTGCTGTAATTTAGAAAGAAATTGCATAGTGGCACTTGATTTGCTCAGAAAAACATTTTTCTCGGCTTTTAAGGCAAGGCAAAGCGATGGAATCAATATACGCAGCTAAAAATGCTGTTAAAACGAAAGTGAAAGTGAAAGTTGGTTGATAAAGAAATTTAAGAGTGACTCTGATTCCTATGACAAATTAAGATTATCTTCTCTCTCGGATTTTACTGCACACAAGACAAGGCAATAGCAACGCAGCTAGGAAGTGCTGTTCGCAATTAAAACAATCTCTCGATCGAAAGTGAAAGTTGACCGCCAAACCAAAGGCTGCCGTTTGTTGAGCTCAAAAGAAATAGTGGAGTGACACCGTGTTTTGCTTGACAAATTTTATCTTTTTTTTTTTTTTTCTCTCGGCTTTATATTCAAAAACAAGACAAGGCAACAGAATCAACGCAGTTTAATTATCACAATCTCTCGATTTCAAACTGAGGTTATGAAAAAAATTGCATATAGTGACACTTATTCGCATTATGACAATTTTTTTCGGTTAAATTAGCACAAACAATATGGTCACACTATTAATCAATGCAGGAAGAACAATCAGGGAAAAATATAATTTCTCGATCAAAAGTGAAAGTTGCCCCAGCCGGAGGTCGTCAGTGACGTAAATATTACGTCTTCTCCCAAAGGACTTAGCCGGAAAGTTAGAATACGATATAACAGAACATTACACAGGGAGACCGGCTTTAGAATTTGTACATGTGCTTTATTGGGTTTCCTGTGTTTAGAATTTGTTCATGAATAAAAAAATCAGTAAGTGCTTTATTGGGTTTCCTGTGTTGAGATTTGAAACAAGACGCTGATACGTTGAATTTCCGGTAATCGTACTAACCAGTAACTTAATAGCAGATTAACGTAACGTATCAGTGTAACGCACATCCTAGTAAATGTAAGAAAGAGAGTACGTTACACTAATACGTTAAATTTGAATTATAAGCTGCTCTCGAGTTACTTACATTAATCTGCTATCACGTTGTTAGATCCGGTAATCCAACTAGATGAGTCCGCATATCTCAAGTCGACCAATAGGATAAGATTACTATTATTACGTAGCAGTACTTAAGTCGCGTCTTACTACCACGAGGCCTCTTTCCTATTATTCTCGCAGTCGAGCAAGTTCACTGATTTGTTGAACAGCCTAACGTACTAATTCCCTAATTACAACGTATGAGTGTAAGCTGCGTGGCCACACAGAAAATAAAGCTTGCACGTGAAGCGCATTGAGACGCACGTATAATACACTTTAAAATAAACCTACTAATATATGGTCTATCACAAACCCTGCACTCTGACTGGCTGAACCGACTAGTGGTCTATTCTTGGTTTGCAATCGATCCCAAGAGAGCACAATAACAAAAGGGATGTCCGCCATGTTGGAAGATATAACAAAAGAATTCATTCAAAAATCTTTTCTCAAATTCTTCCAACATGGCGGCTATGACGTCTATTGCAAACGAAGAATTAGTGATAGACAACTGGTTGCAAAAAGTGCTAATTTTAAGAACTAAAGTAATGCATAAAAGATTTTGTTTTCGATCTAATTTCATTTTTTTTGTATCCATATATTTGACCGTTTATTAGGAAACCGGCTTCGAGAAAGGAAGCTTCCATGCCCAGGTTCTTTGACACCATGATTGCAATCTTTATGGTTTTTCAACGGTCATGTATGCTGCCTGTTTCTCATGATTTGGATGGGCCTCTAATTCAGATAGCATTACCGGGTTGCAATTCTATAGGAGCATTGAGAATACATGGAAGCATACTATCGACCTTGGTAGAAATTGCATCAATTGAGCCCGACCCACCTGTACGAAGAGCTCTTAAAAAAAGGAAAAATCAGCGTAACAGGCTTACGAACCACGACTACTTCCAAGGAAAGTGGGATGATCCATGCAATGCGTTAAAAAGTTTTGATTTCCAAAGTGTTGAAAGAGGTGAATTTAGTTTGATACAAAAATGCAACCAGTGTGGAAACACAATGTGGCTGCCTCCGGAAGTCCAGCTGTTATGCACTGGTAAGTCAAACTACTCGACAAAGGAAAAAGTATAATTTACCTTATGTTCACTTATTCGTCACCGTAGAAAGGAGCGGTAACCTGGGTGGAGTTTAAACACGCAAAGGCGCTTGGGGTTGTTAAAGGGGACACCTGCATGCGTACAAACAAACATGGCAGAGTGAGCAAAAAGATATAACAGAACAAAAATTGAAATAACTGTTATTGAAACTGATATACCTGGCGCAAAGTTCGTCAAAAGCGTTGAAGATTGTATCTTTGTAACAATCCCAAGCGTCTTTGCGTGCCTAAACTCGATCCAGGCTACTGCTCGTTTCAAAAGTGGCGAATAGAACCCAGTACTAGTGTTCATTATTAATGTTAGGAGCGAACAATGTATGAAAATAGACTTTTTTGAGCGGTCCCTTGAATATTTGAGTCAACTCCATTTCTCGAAACTAGAAGTCAAATAGTGGTAGAAATAAATTCATTTTACGGGAAGGTGAAAAGAGAAAGGGGGATCTCTCCTCTCCCCTAACCTCACTCCGCGAGTGCCTGATCACATGCAGGCAAATGCTTGTATATGGTGTATAACGTCATATGCCGAGGGGTCCCAATGAAGGTTTCTTTAAATTCTCTTGTAGGTATCTGTATGCTGCCTGTTTCTTATGATTTGGATGGGCCTCTTATTCAGATAGCATTACCGGGTTACAATTCTATAGGAGCATTGAGAACATATGGAAGCACACTATCGACCTTGGTAGAAATTGCATCAATTGAACCCGACCCACCTGTACGAAGAGCTCTTAAAAAAAAAAAAAGGCGTAACAGGCGTAACATTTACAACATAACTGTAAAGGACTCTGCACAAGTGGCCGTAGGAGAAAATGCTCGTATTGTGAAGTAAGTCTACTAAGCCTGACCACAACATAGAACTTTTTCGGATTTGTAAAATATCGCTGCATGTTTCTTGAATACATATTCGATCGTTATAAAGGTATTTACAAATACCAACGGTAAAGTAAAGAATGCACAACTTTAACAATACGACGGACAGCTACACGAAGCTTCACCGTGGAACACTTGAATATACTGCACAAAATCTTTTTCGCGAACACCCAGCAAAAAAATTACAGTCAAGTAACACGGCGGTATTTTACGAATCGAATTCGACTGAAAACGGTCGTGTATCCAGGATTTTAAAGCTAGGGGTTACGAAATGGTGGTAATGAAAAGCTGGTGCGATCTGTTTCACAAAGGGGGGTTCCAATTTCATTATACTGAGCGTAAAGAATATATGATTAGCTTCACAAGATCGCATAATAGGTCGGTTGTCCTTGTAACCCACAGAACCACCTCTGGACCCTTTCCTATGGCTGTAAATAATACTCCGAGACGTGGCGTGACCGAGTGCCATATCTAAGCGTTTTCATCATTGGTTGATGAAGCATTAATAGAGTTTGTTTGTTGCTTGCAGCTACTACACTAATGATAAACAAGATGAAAAGGATGTTTGTTCGACAGCAGGTACATATGTGATCTCACCTCGAAGCGCGCAAAGGATTATTCGCCAAAGCGAACATTTTCTAGTACCCAGTCCCCCGTAGCAGCATTCTCACGGTCAGAAAAAAATGGCCTAGCGCAAAAAAATCGTTATTTTGGTGTCATGGTCGTCTTTGTTTGTTTCATTTTGTTTGCGTTTTGTTATATGCCTGAAACAACTTCTGCCGTATTGGGAGAACATTACACTCTCAATATATAGAGGATATTACATGGGCGCGCGAAGATACGAAATTTATCTTCGAGTGTTGAAAAGATCTCTCACAAGTGAGCGCAGCGAACGAGTGAGAGATTTTCAACACGAGAAGATAAATTTGGTATCTCCAAGCGCCCATGTAATATTCTGTTTATTATATAATTATCAATGAAGTATGTTTTGGCTTTTTCAGGCAATTCTTTCCGTGGAATTTTTGAATAGCCATCGCTATGGTGTTATTTTCACACGTGAAAATAACATGTTATTTTCACGTGTGAAGATATCAATTTTTCGAAATAGAGAAAAATAGATATTTCATTTGTAATTATATAATAGAAAATCATATTCCTTCATCCTTTTCTCTCTTATATTCTTAGGCGGAATGCTAACGAAATTTTTGAGGGTATACTATCGGACAGGAGAAAGGGCTCTTTTACTCCCTTTGCCTTGGATGGAAGGTGATCAGTTCCACGTCTACACATCAACAAAAATTGTGGAGATGAACACGAATCACGTGACATCACTAGAGAAAATTTTCTTGAAGGCGGCAACTGATTATCCGACGAACATACGACGCATACTGATAGAGGGTAAACCTGGGATTGGAAAATCCGCCATTTGCAAGAAGATTGCATATGATTGGAGCAGGAATGAAAACCCAAATTTTAAGGTTGTCTTGTCCCTCAAATGTCGTGATTTCCACACTGGCAGTAACCTGTGAGACGCTATTGAGAAGCAGAATTTCTCTGATTGTCTTAAAAAAAAGAAGAATGAGATTTTCGAGTACATAGAGAGCAACCAAAGCGATGTGCTGTTGATATTGGATGGCTATGACGAGATTCCAGACAAGAGTGCTGACACTATGAAACAAAGCATTGAACGACTGATGGGTGGCCAACTCCTTCCACATTGTTATTTGATCGTGACCTCTCGCCCAGGAAAGAGTTCAGAGATACGAAAACATTTTGATAGGAAGCTGGAAATAAAAGGATTCGAACTGAACGATTCTTTCACGTTTATCAGGCGCTTCTTCGTTTCTGAACCAGAAAATGCCAATTCTTTGATTCAGTTCATCGAGAGGTTCGAAGTTTTAAAAGATTTAGTCCGCAGTCCATTATATGCCGCTATTCTATGCGTTGTACATCAAGAAAGGAAAGACGACTATTCCACCGATCTCGGTACCCTTTACAATGAAATCGTTTTCTGTTTAATTAAACGATACTGTACAGAGAAGTTGCATAAAAAAATTAGGGATGATGAGATAAGGACGGAATTTCAAGATGACATTTTTCTTCTTGGAAAGAAAGCGTTCAACATGATCAAAGAAAACCAAGTTGGTATTAATGATAAGGATTTCGCCGTAATTCCTCCTGGAACTGCTAGTCATCGATTTCTCGATATCGGTTTTCTTGTTTACATAAAATCACTGAACAAAATAAGGCCAGAAAATACTTACAATTTTACTCATGGTTCAATCGAAATACACCTTGCAATATGCTATGTTAAACGTTCTATCACAAGCTTTAATTGCAGGGAAATGTATTCTATATTTATGACTTTCAAAGATTTTGGGTCATTTTTGCGATCCCTTAAGTTTCTGTACACCCATTTGAAGTTTGAACCTCGTATTGTGCTCCAAACATTTTTATACATTGCCATAAAAATAATAACATGTTTCATTAGAGTTGTTATTAACGTTTTCATTAGAGTGTCGGCATTTAGAGCAGTTTTCATGAACCCATGAAACAAAGTTTACTAATAGGCTTAGGTCAAACGTCAAACTTCATATGGATAACAAGGCAGTCTTATTTGAAGATATAACTAGCTAAAAACTAGTGTGAGCTGCGTCGGTGTTTCTAATGAAACAGTAATGATGAAAAGGTAAATTATACACCGTGAAAAGATGAAAAAACTTACTGACGTTTCGGACGCTAGTCCTTCGTCGGAGTAAAAGCTTTTACTTGCTTTTACTCCGACGAAACACTAGCGTCCGAAACGTCAGTAAGTTTTTTCATCTTTTCACGGTGTATAATTTACCTTTTCATCATTACAGTCTTATTTGATGTTATTAAGTTCGGCTCATGTGAAGTTCGACGTTTGACCTGAGCCTTAGAGTGTAAAAATGAAGTAGTGATAGAAATATGCTAAAGTCTATGGTGTATGAAAACCACTCTAAACCGTGAAATATATATTAGTCTAATCAAGAGAGTATGAACTAAGAGAAGGAATCCTAACTATATAGCCTTGTAACCATCATGTGCACAGTTTGATGCTATTTTTAGCTTGAAGATATTTTGAGCGAAGAACCTGATTGGTTGATTTCTTGAGGGTAGGCGGCTTCCAGTCTTGCAGTAAACAAAAGCCTTTTTTTGTCGTGGACGTAGCAAAATATGGCGCTTTTCGTCTCCTAAAACGAGGCATTAAAGGGAAGCATAATTATCGCGCGGGCATGGTAACGAGTTAAAAATAGCATCAATGATTCTAAAAATAGCATCAAAGTGTGCACATGATGGGGCACGGGGATTCCTTCTCTTAGTTCATTTTCTCTTGGTCTAATATAATTTAGCAGAGTGATGTCATTTAGCCCGCGTGCAACAAAAATTACTTATTACTATAGTAATGTGTAACTTTAAAAAAAACGTATTCCCGAGGTTCCAGTCAATAAGTGTTTTGTTATATACAAACTGTCAAAAAACACGAAGCAATTAATTTTTTTGATTATTTGATTTTAAGAAACATACAGATAAATGATATAAGGAGCCTTACTGTTAAATTCATTTGACATTTTTGGGAGTGGGGGGAGGGTGAGCTCAGTAGTATAGGGGATGGGGGTTCCAGCGCAACGACAACCGGAGGATTACCCGTCTAAAGTACCCACCTCGATTCGTACCGCGATTACCCGCATCCCGCGTCTATGTAAGATATGTTAGTCTATATATGGAGTGCGAAGATTGTAAAGAGTTTGTTTTTGACTTCTGTATAAAGTGCTTAAAACCCAAGCTTGTACCTACTAAGCCAAATAAGTATATTTGTTGTGGTAAAAAAATGCAAATAGAAGACGACACGTCAGCACAGTGTTACGAGTGTGGTAAGAATATTCGTAATGCCGTACCAAATGCCACCAGAGAGCAGTATTACGCTAATGGAGGCCGTAAGAAGACCCCATACAAAAGAATAAAATACTTCAGAGACTGGATGAGTTACATACAAGGTCATCAGCCAGTATATTTAGATAACGAAGTAATGGAAAGAATTATAGGCCACTTAGAAGAGCCAACGCCACAAAGCCTGCGGAAAACGCTAGAAAAATTAAAGCTAGGGAAGTATTATAAAAGTATTCCCTATCTTTTGTCTGAAATTACCAGTAAGTCTATTCCTGAGGTTTCTGATATGACAAAAGCCGAGTGGATGTTTTGTCGGCTGGATAAGGATATTCCTTATTACCCTAACGTAATCTACGAAATATTTTATGAAATAGACCCCAGCCACCCCCTGTTAGGATGGATTCCGAGGCGACAATAACATATTACGCGTAATTCGTACGATGAATTTATATTACGCGTAATAATTTGCCAAATGATTCATATTACGCGTAATAATTCGCCAAATAATTCGTATTACGCGTAATAATTCGCTAAATGATTCGTATTACGCGTAATAATTCACTGAAATTATATTACGCGTAATAATTCACTGAATTTATATTACGCGTAATTTCTAGACTGACGTTCGATATGTAAATAGAATCCCGTCACGCTCTTTTCGAAGCAGATGTTTACTGAGCAAGCTTTCTTTGAAGCTCTTCTTTCGCTTCTTGGTAGATCTTTTTGCGAGATTCCTCGGAAAGGTCTTTTACGACTGTTTTTTTATTTCTTATGTCCGACTTTAATTTCTCGTACTTTTCCTCTTCGGCCAGAATAAGCGAGAATTCTACGTCGTCTATCTTTCTATCACGCAAAGCCTTTGAGACAAGGTCAGTGATAGTATTTACTTTAGCCTTTGACAGAGCTATTGTCGTGTCGTGTTTTGATATTTTGCTTGACAACTGTTTCATAATGCCCGTAGCAACAGCCGAAATGATACCACAGGCTGCCCCAACGCCGGCCAAAGGAACTCCAACGATTATTCCCGGCCCAGTAAGCGAAGTAGCAACGCCGGAGCCCGTTAACACAACAGATATGGACCCTGAAGTTATCGAAATCTTATGTAGCGTACTCCGGGCTCTGACGTACTTTTTTCGGACTTTTTCGTAGTGTTTTGCTGCCCTTCCAAGTAAGCCAAGATTAAGTTCGCTTTATTCAGACGAAAGTTTTCGGCGTTTAGTTCGTTAGGCGTAGTATAGGGAACATCTGGGTACAACTTAGGTGCTGATGGTATAACATCCATTATATATACTAATGTACGACGCTTTTGGGAATGATATACAGGAGCAGCCACATCACGACAACCGGGATTACTGGAACTGGAGGGCCTTTAGGAAGATGTTTCCGTACGCGGGTGCTAGTAAGTTCGAAAGAAGGCCCGATGGGATTTACTATAACGGCGAATGAATGTATAGTAATGAGGATTTGAAACCTACGCTGGTTAATCAGATAGACAATCAGTTGAAGAATCCTGGTTACGTTAAACCAAAACCCACGCCTACGGTATCTGTGCAGCATCCCACGGTAACGCAAGGTTGGTCAAAGGAATTATTGCTTGGTACCAGTACTTATCCGATACCCGCAGTTTCATTTGATAAACACCCAAGCCTGGACTTAACGTTGAACATGCGGGTCTCTAACAACCATTCCTTTCCGTTAAAGGTGCGAGATATCTTCAAAGAAGTTCCCATTGTTCATACCACCGCTAAGGAATCTCATGAATGGTTAAGTGGTCCTAACATGCGTTATTGGCCGCAGCAACTAAACTTTGCAGTTTGGTGCGCCACCAGTGGCTGTGGGGTAAGCGCGAACTTGATGAAGAATTCAATATTTATGTTTCATTTTCACTTCACGGTTAGAAGAATACTGCATGAAATGGGTGTTATTGCGCTGCCGGGAGATGCCACGTTTTATCCAAGAGATAATAAATACAGCGTGCCGGCTTATGACAGACTTTGTAAGGAGTTTGACGTTGTAGGGAAGGATTTCCGATGCACTGCCGGCGCTAACAATGGTCTGGGGTATATTTGGGCTTATTGGGGGATTGGTGGACACGAGCTAAGTGATAAGGAAGTTCATGCGTTGAATCTACGATGGAACACTGGGTATCACAAAGAAACTCACGACAGTAGCACCTTCTTTGAACCAAACGCTAAGACCACTAAGGAAGTTAGAGACGGACCTTTGTTCAAAGACGAGGGCGGTAAGTATGCAGGGGCTAATCCACTGATTATCAAAATTACCAACGACGAGCAAACAAAGCAATATCTTAATTTCATACCCCCAGAAGGTAAAGGACTAACCAAAGCCGGCCTTGCCCGTTTAAACCGCAGCATAGAAGCTTACGTGTATTCTATCCTTGGAGCCCAAGTAAACACCCGATCCAGCATAATCGGAAATACGGGCGCCGCAGAAGAGACGCGAGCCGAAGCCTTGATCTTATTCGAAAGTTCGATCTTGGAGGGCGACATTAGCAAGGGCGTACAGCGTTACCAACTAGCTATACAAAATTCTAAGGCGAGGTTGGACTATGCAGTAGCCCCGGGTTGTTGGTTAATGCCTAGTAATTTATCTATAAATGCTGGTTCTGTAGTAGGATACAACAACGAACTTCAACGAGCTACTAAGGATATGAAGTTTGGGGTGAACGACGTGAACTCTGACACTCTTAGGAACATTCCTCACTTCGTAGAGAAACCAAAAAAGTCACACGAAGCGAAGCTACCCGTAGTTAAGAAATCATCGAAGAAGGCCCATGTTATGCCTACGATACCTGAGGAATACGACCATAACTTACTAAAAGCCGGCTTAGCCGCCGCGGGTGTTGGTCTTAGTTATTATATATGGCGATGAACAACCCCTACATGGCTGGAGTAGATTGTGTCTATACGACTTACACAGGTGAGAAAAAATACACCCAGGCATCTTGGGTTGATGTTACGGGTATGTCAGTGAATTTGAACTACTCGGGAAAGAAGTTAATCCTTTGTAGTATTTGCATTGGCACGAGTAGTCATGCCAACGTGGGCTTTAGGTTCCTGGATGACAACGGCGTACTGCAGCCTATGCGCGTAAAAGATAATAACAGGGAGCCTGCGCATTTCTCCGTAGAGCCGCCGGCGCATAGCACCGAGAATTTATCGGTTTGGACTTTTCATATGGTTACTGATTGCCATGGGAAGGTAAAGTTGCAAATGCGTGTAGATGATACTGGGAGCGTTTGTGTAAATAGCATAGAAGATCAAAGAGATGCGGCTTATAATCACAAGACCATTAGCACTCTTACGGTGCTTAGCCTTTAAATATATGAACCCACACGTAAAAGAAGATTGGTTTTTTCATTACCTGAAAGAATATTGGCATCAGGGTGATGAATGGATAGACATTTGCACGTGGGTTAGAGTTGGAGGGTTGGGGTTAATCATATGCACCACTAACGTTAGCGCATTTAATAGCGCTAACGTTAGGTTTAGGATTATTGACGAGAATAACCAACCATTATTACCTTACAGAAAAAAAGATAATAATAGGAACTTAGCTCATTTTACGTATGAAGCCCCCAGAAGTTTAGAAAATATGGCGCCAGTAACGTTTCACATGATAGTTAATTGTCAATATGCAAAGCTTCAATTTTGTCCAGACGACATGATACGTTCGGGGTACCCTGGTATCGCTATGATTAATCGAGCTCATCACAAAAATGCTACTTGGAGTTATAAGACCATTAGCACCATGACTGCCATACCCTTGATACCAAATTATCAAGGCGGTGTGAATACTATCTTTACTTATCCCCAGTCGAGGTCGCCTAGGATTCCCGACGACGATAAGCCACCAGTAATACACGAGGATAAAATTAACCCTTCATCTTTTTCAGGAGTACCACGCCAATAGCTACTACCAAGATCCAAACGTTATTCCCCACGAACTTCAATAGTTCTCCGCCGGCCCTAAGTACCAAGGAAACGACCGAACCCAGCAGCCCAGGCAAACCGGCTGCCATCTTTTTTCCTAAGGCCGTCAGTCCATTGCCTAATTTTTTTACGCCTGCGCCTGTAGCCTTAAGCGCAGAAAAGATCACACCTACTACGCTCGAAATAGCGACCGCGAATGCCAGTGGAATACCATACTTCAAAAGGGCTCTTTTTACCTTTTCCTTGGTGGTAAGCCCCAATTCTCTTTCCAGGTTTTCCTTTTGCGCATGTAATTCTGCAAGGCGCTCCTGAAGGGTTTCTACTTCCTTTTGAGCAGCTTCCCTTTCCTCTTCGGGGCGAGTTTGATCCGCAACTATTTCCTGCTGCCGCTCTATTTGTCCCTCCAGGTCTTCGATAGCCTGATCTCTTTGCCGGATTTGTTCTTCCTTAGCGTTAATTTCGGCAACCAACTGCCGCCGTTCCTCTAAAGAGTTAGCTATGGCGGTACGTAAGTTCTTAGCATCTTCCTTGTTTATGTCTAGGTCTTGCAAGGCAAGTTCAAAGGCCTTTTGGGCTTGGTCCCTATCACGTAGGGCTTTGTTTCTTTGTTCTCTCATTTCCATTATTCTTTGGTTCTTGTCGTCAACTTCTCTCTTTTGAGCATCAAGGAGTAGTCGGTTTTGTCGCATATAATCTGCTTCCCTTTCTTCCAACGTTTCTTGTAGTCCTTCGACGCGCTTTTCTAGCGCGACCTTTTCATTCAGGGTTTCCAACCTTTCTAACATGCTTCTAGTGGCACGCTGGAAGCCTTTTAATCTTGAGACGTCACCCCTAACTTCACCATCTTTATCAAAGAGGGGTTGTGGTTTCGTCCAGCGGTCTTTGTCAGGATATCTCAGGTCCTGGACGCTTATGAGGACTTTGTTTCCGCGTTCTGTGAGCCTTACGTCGTCAGCATCGAAACGGGAATAGCGCTCATTTAGCTCTTGCATTGCCCACTCTACAGTTTCCCGCGCAGTTGCTCCGCCCATGTTTTGAAGCTCCAAGTACTCAGGGATGGGTTTGCCGTGGTGTCTTGATTGCCACATGCGATTTAAGGTGGCCTTGGCGCTTTTCCATCTACTACCATATTTATCGTGTAAGGCTGCGTCGTAGATTAAGGGGTCGGTTTCCAGGCCTTTAGTCCATGCGTCGTATTCTTCGTCGTTAATATCGACTTGACCTTCTTCAGTGGTGGGATCAAAATCTGTTCCTTCTACTTCCATTATATATGATAAGCTCAAAGTTAAACCCCAATATATTACCTAAGCAGGTTGGCGGACTGAAAGCAGAACGCACCTTTCACCGGGTTACATTCACGCCTTCTAGCGCAAAGCCTGGAGAAACGCTGTACGTAGGTGTGCCCCGCCTAACAGATAACCTAGTGTTAGTTCCTGGCACCTTGGCTTTAAGGTTTGATTTGACGGTGCAACCTACCGCCGCAGATGAAAGGATTATTGTTAACAACCTTGGTCGCAACATTGTTTCAAAGATGCGAGTAAAGTTTGCCGGGGAATCCCTCTTAGACTTAAACAACTATGACCTTTACACCACCTACAAAGATCTGTGGTTGACTGCATTCGAAAGGGCACAAAAGATAGAGCAGGGTATTGGTAGCACAATCTTACGTAAGGTTAGGACTCCCACAAAGACACAACCTACTGACGGCAGCGGAGAAACCGCAGTGGCAGATGCAAAGGCCATTAAGACAGCCTATGGTACTAAATACGTAATACCATTGGACTTTGAGGCTATTACCAGCCACGGAGTTTATTATCCTAGACAGTTGAGTGAGTTGCAGTTTGAAGTGACCTTAGCCAACATAACTAACATCATTGGCGGGTTAAGCACTGCGTTGTCGGGAAGTATTCCTCCATATGCCATTACCAACCTGGAATTGCAGTATGAAACCATACATTCCGAAGATCTAGCACGCAGCGCTGGCATGGAATACAGCTCCGGAAAGGCTTTCTTGTATGACCACGCGGTAATGTACAAAACCTTTAGTTTCCTGGATAAGACAGACGCGGTAATTACTCAGAGCATTAATTTACCACGTCGTAGTCTTACAGGGCTGATGTTGGTATTTATCAAACCTTATGAAGCCGGTAAGCGCGACTCTGAAGCCTTTCATAACCCCAACATCACCAACGTCGGGATTAGCATCAATGGAGTTCCAAATAAGGTGTATTCGCAGGGAATGAAGCCCTCAGACATCTACAGGGAAATAAAAAGAAAGTTTGGGGATCAAGGTGCACCCGGCGAGTTCTTTACCGATAAGTATGCACTGTGGATTGACATGCGAACCACCAACGACGAGGATTTACATGGACAGGGATTGCGTCTGGTAAATACCCAGGACGGCATTACCCTGGAAATCAAGCGTGACTTAAACACTAGTGCAGGCGACTCAGACAAGATCAACACATACGTCTTTGTGGTCTCTGACGCGCAACTGACTGTAGAAATGAATCAGCTAAAGAGTGTTGCGTATTGATTCGCGCGCTGCGCTCCCTCATCCAAGAAAGGATAAAAATATCCCTTACGTATATAATGCTTCGCGTATTCAAAAACAACAACACCAAACTGCAATGCATAGTGCAAGGTGATAAACTTTATTTCAAAGCGAAGGAGGTGGCTTTGGCGTTGGGTTACGTTAACTCTAGGGACGCAGCTAGAGCACACGTCTCAGAGGAAAACAAGGTAACTTTGAGGTCTATAAAGGGTGTCAATCTGACTGACACCCTTAATGCGCAACCACATACCGTTTACATCACTGAAATGGGTCTTTATGAGTTAATATTCGGATCTGAAAAGTCCGTAGCTAAGGAGTTCAGAAAATGGGTGTTAGGCGATGTTCTCCCTACCCTCAGGAAAACAGGTAAGTATGAAATAGAGCGGCGCTTTGACAGTCCTAATAAGTTAATATTCAAAATAGAAAATGAATTTGACCTGCATAAGAAGGTTGTAAACTACATACGTCGATTCCACCCTATCCTACTGCTGGCACCAGGTCTTGGAGAACTACAGGACTCAGCTAGCAAAAGAATAGTATGTTGGCAGAAAGGTTACCAGGCAGGTCAGCCTGACATCTTAGTTCTCAATGCACATAAAAAATATAATGGGTTATGCTTGGAGTTGAAGACGCCTAAGGGTAACGGCGTATTATCCTCAAAACAAGAGGCATTACTCGCACAATACGAAGCAAATGGTTATCTAACTATGGTGTGCAATGATTACGACCTTATATGTAGGGAGATCGACGCCTATGCTGCCGGTATTCGCATCCCTTGTCCTTGGTGTGTTAAGTCCTTCAAATCCCAAAATACTTTGCATACACACCAATGAATGTTTCATAGATATAATGATAGTTGAACAGACACACTGGCGTGAATTAGTCCAAGGCATTTCATACAGAATAAAAAATTATGTTGTGTTCGAAGACATTAGCCGTTTAAGGTTGGTCTTGGAACACGACGGTAAAGAGTGCACACTGTGGGCACCGGACTGCGTGCGGTATGTCCTTCAAGGTGAGGAATTCACACACATACGCAGCTATGGTAAGGTCAGCGGTCGATGGAAGTTCGACGTTGAAAGGAAGGTAGATGCTAATCCTCTGTGTGATTAGAAGTCATCCTCATGGGCGGTTAAGTATTGGTCTGCTACGGCGGACCTCATTTTTTCTGTTATCTGGTAAGCGGATACGGTAATTAAGACGCCTCCTACGAATGCTGCGATTTGAGGTATCATATATCTTTCTCATTTTTCCAAGCCTTTCGTACCGCCAGGTAATGGTCTAAAGGACGTGGTCCGTCGTATAGACAGCACCAAATATGTTGTCCGCTCCGTTGACAACCGCAGCGATCGCAAATAGCCTCCCAGTGTTCCCTGTCCTCCCATTTAACGCCCTCAACGTCGTCAAAGCCTACAAAGGTTTGGTCAATTTCCTTCTTACGCTTTGTCAGCGCCCGGGAGGTTTCAAGGGGGCAACAGCGTTCGGCTATGTCACCGTGGGTTTCGCAGGCAATACCTTCTAGGTGGTAACGGCGGCAGCGGTACTTATGCCAGTTCTCTTCAAAGAAGGGCTCATCACAGCGGCGGCAGTAGTTATTTAGACAGACTTTGTTGTCGCGGTGATATTGTAAGGCTTGGAGGGTGGACAGCTTTTGACCGCAGTCACCGCAAAGGGTGCTTATGGGACGGTATCGCAGTCGCTCCATATACATACCTTACAGATCCTCTTTGTGAACTAAAGTTCTTTGTGTTTTAGGATCTGTGGGACACCAATGCCCAACAAAGGATCCTTCGGGGAATACCTTATTACAATGAGGACAGGTGTATTTTTTCTCCTCACGAATTATGCAGTCGGCAGGTAGTTCACATGTAATGCAGTCCATATATTGAAAGGGTAACTAGAATTCCTTCCAGGCTCCTGCGCCTTAACTTCGATGTAAGGAGATCTTAATAATATCTTATTATTCTTTCTTAGGATACGTTACGTAAAGACTTATTTTAGGGTCCTTCATATTATCCTCTTTTTATTTATTATATTAAGTAATGTTAATAAGATATCATTAAAGAATAATAAGGTATCATTAAAACTAAAGGCCCTAAGAATATTAGCCTAATAACATTCAAAACATTAAGAAATAATGACATTAAAACTAAAGACCCTAAGAATATTAGCCTAATAACATTCAAAACATTAAGAAATAATGACATTAAAACTAAAGACCTTAAGAGACCCTACCCTATCAGCAACAACGAAGTAGGATCATTAATAAGACATAAAGAACACCCTACTATAATGACGTGCAACGATTGCAACAAACGATTCAGTTCCTTACAGCGACTTAACTATCACACCGAAAACAAGGTCTGCTTTAAGCAACGCGCAGCAACGACATGCGAACATTGCAATAAGACCTTTACAACCAGCCAAGCTCGTTCCTACCACGTCAAAAACAAGGTCTGCTTTAAGCAACGCGCGACAGAAACGACATGCGAACATTGTAATAAGACCTTTGCTACCGCGCAAGCTTGTTCCTACCACGTCAAAAAGAAGGTCTGTCGCCGAAACAACGCACACAACCTTACTTGCGAAGAATGCAACAAGGTACTAAGCTCTCCTCAAGCACTAGCATACCACATGGAACACAGAGTCTGCCTCAAATCTCTTTGCAAAAGCTGCAACGCATCCTTTGAAGATGCCTGGCACAAATACAGATGTAAACGATATGACCTTTCAGAAGTCGCCTGCGAAGAGCATGGCGACGTAGCAGAACGTTGTTGTCCAGTCGACACGGTAAGGCAATTAAACAACCAGAAAAAAGAAATAGACAACCTCTTTGTGAACTTCGACGTCACATTTGAAAAGGTCGCCTGGGAGAACGTAGACTACTGGAACGACACTTGCGATAAGTGTGGCTGCGTCAGGAAGGAACAACACTTGTGGCAGTGCTTATACGATCCATCACAAGCACGTACTTTCAGTTGCTATGCTGAAATGCGTATGAAAGATGCGCTGCTACAGAAGGCGGAAATGCTACGCCAGCAACGACGATGAGGTTCTATGGAGGATATTGAATGAAGTCCTTAACGGACTCCGCAGCCCAACCCACTATCGTTAAGACCGCACCAAACCGTTCTGCATACTTCTGACTACACATTTCATCATACAATTCCTGCACGCGCTCTTTTAACCGGTCTATCTCTTCCCTTTGCATTTCTATGGTGTCTTTTTTATCCTTTGCGCCGGCGGTAATCATTCTTACTGCTTCCACTGGTTCCATCTATATATGAACCCAGATCACATACCTTGTAATGCTCTGATAGTAGGACCCACCGGCTGCGGAAAGACCCAGTTCATCGTGGAGCAGCTATTAGGACCCTTTAGATACCGCTTCGACTACATAGCGTTATTATGCCCCACCTACGTAAATAACCGCACCTGGGAAGGCATAGGAGTGAAAGATGACGACTTCTTTGTGGACATATTGGACCCTAACGAGTTATCCAGCCATTTGAAGTTTTGGCACAAACAATTCCCTAAAGATACACAGACTTTACTCATACTGGATGACATTGCCTGCGGGGACGACGTAAAAAGACGCACTTCCGAATTAGTGAAGCTCGCCTTCAGCGGCAGACATGACAACATTAGCGTTTGGTTGCTCTCGCAGCAGCTTACCAGTGTCTCTAAACCCTTTAGGGAAAACATAGGCTCCCTGGTCGTATTTTATACACCCAGTAAGTCTGACCTGGAAACCATTCTTTCTGACTACGGCGGTGAGATATCCAAGGAACAGTTGCATGAATACATGCGGCAATTAAAGACGCATCAACATTCCAAGATGATCTTCTCTTTGAGGTTTCCGTATTCAATAAAGACCTTTAACTCCTAATGTATATGGAGATTGAGCAGCTCTTAGATGAAGTCCCCACACAGTTAGACGAAAGTAACCTTAAGGAACAACTCAACATCCTTGTGTCTTCGGGGAAGTGTAAAGAAATGATAGGCAAGGAACTTACCCATGAGCAAGTTAACAAGTTGTCAGAAGAGGAAGTCAAAAAGTTCCATAAGAGGTACGAGGCTGCCCTTGCAAGTAAGACCACGGACGCCGTCGCAGACTCCGCTATCCGACTTGCGACTAAATTGCTTGGACTTGCACTGCCCATAGACGATGTGGAGCAACTGCGGAAGGACATAAGAGATGACTATGTCATATCCCAAGAACTTAAGATAACCTGCGGGTGGTTGTCTTTGAAGTGCGGTAAGTTAATGGCAGTAGCCTCTGCAGCTTTGCACGTAGCTCAGCACGTTGACTTGAAGGAGGTACTAGGTTCCTTTGGAACATCTTGGAAGGACTTCAAGAAGGACAGAGAAGTTGAAAAGGTCTTTCAGGCAGCACTTGCTGATAATCAAGTCACCTCAAGTACTTAGTCAAGTCATTATCAAGTACTTAGTCAAGTCATTATCAAGTACTTAGTCAAGTCATCCTTAAGTACTTAGTCAAGTCATTGTCAAGTCGTCTTAAGTACTTAGTCAAGTCATTGTCAAGTACTTAGTCAAGTCATCTTAAGTACTTAATTAAGTCATCCTTAAGTACTTAGTCAAGTCATCTTAAGTACTTAATTAAGTCATCCTTAAGTACTTAGTCAAGTCATCTTAAGTACTTAATCAAGTCATCCTTAAGTCATTGTCAAGTCATCGTCAAGTTATTATCAAGTCCTTCAAGTCCTTAGATATAAGATGAGTGGCACCGAAGAACAACCTCAGGAGGAGCAGAAGATTACCAAGCCTAAATCTGCAAGCAGAGTTGCCGCGGGAAAGAAGCTCGCGGAGATGAACAGAAAGAATAAAGCCAAAAAAGAAGAAAAGGTGGAGGACGAAAGCGAATCCTTTTGGAATCCCGGCTACGTCATCGGCGCGTTAGGAATTGCTATAGCAGCAGGCAGCTTTTACTTACAATGGCGGAATATGAAGCCAGAAGTAAAGTGGGAGGCCCCAACATATCACGCACCTGTGGAGGTCAGAAAAAACAAAATCCCTGAAATGGAATGACCTTCTCGCTTTGTAATATAATGTCGACTGCATTGTTGAAAACTGTTGAAGAGGCAGCTATCATTACCTCTATTGTTGCGGGTATTGGTTGGGTAGGTAAGAAAGTGCTCAAAGAAGACTTTACTGAAGACCCAAGCAAGAGCTTCGCTAATTTCGCTAAAATGACCGCTGCCGTTGGCGGGGCTATCATGCTAAAGGATTACCTACGAAAGGAAAAGTACCTGCCTAACATATAATGGTTAGCTTAGTCGCAGGTGGAGTTATTGCAGCTTTAGCATTTACAGGAGCTAATTATGGCGGTAGATATCTGGATAAATTAGTTAGCGGTGATAGAAACGCAGAATCTAACGCCGAAAGAAAAAGGCACGACTTAGCGCTGGAGAAATATCAGCGGGACGTGGCGGCTTGGAATAAAAAAAGACAAGCTTACAGGGATTGGTTGGATAAGAATTACCAAGACAAAATGCAGGCGGATAAGAACTTCGAAAACACAGACTACGCCTTCAAACTTTATTCGCAGGCGCACCCAACAGTGGTGTTAAAGAAGCCTGACTTTAAGAATTACTACCAGCCTTCTAAGAAACAAAAAAATAGTGAGTTGGTCTTCGTAGGAGTCGCAGGGCTGGCAGGAGGCGTGGCCTTGGCGTATCTAATATAATGATCGTCTTTTTGGAAAGCGACAAGAATAACTTTACCACTTATCTGAATCCTCCCATCCGCGCGGAAAGGGTTCGGTTGGTTAGTTGCTCTTTGTACAATTCTTGGTATAATTTAATTGATGGCTTTGTCGTTGACAATGCCGCCAAACCAAAAATACCAGATTCCTAATACACACCTATAACACTGGCTAAGGAGCTAGCAAAGCATGGATATACTCTTACCACAGGATTACCCCATGAAATGACATTTAAGAAAAATAATGGAAGCGCTAATTTGAAGGACAGTTCATTGGTAGAACTCCTGGGTCTTACTAGTACCACAATAAATAGCGGCAGTACATATGATGTGAAATGGAAAGTCGCATCCTCTTACGAAGTCTATTGCGATTTGGTCCATAGTTACAATAATGGAGAAAAGTCTTCTCTTATGTCCAAGTTTCTACCCAAAGGTAATCCATTTGACCTGGTAGAATACACCCCCATTTCTTTGAGCTATGACTTGTCTAATTTGGTGGAAAGCATAAACATCACCATTAAAGTGGACGGAAAGACGGTGGATTTTAATGGACGTAAGATCAATCTCATCCTGGAATTCATATAATGGGCCGAACTGAGGACAAACTTAAAAGGATTTACTATGGACCTGAAGGCTATTGGAGAGGAGCGTCAGCTATCAAGAAACTCGCGACCGCGGCCAGGGTATCAGATGAAACGGCTAAGAACTGGTTGAAAAAACAAACCCTCTGGCAGGTTTATCTTCCCGTGCCTAAGTACATTCCCAGGCCCAGCTTTACCGTAAATACCCCCAATGAAGTTCATCAGGCGGATTTGCTCTTCTTGCCGCACGACAAGGTGAGAAGAAAGACCTATAGGTACGCTTTGAACGTAGTTGATATCGCAAGCAGATACAAGGACGCCGAACCCATAACCAGCAAGGATTCTGGGGAAGTCGCAGAAGCCCTAGGTAGGATTTATAAGCGCGTCTTGAAATGGCCTAAGCTGCTGCAAGTGGATGCAGGGACAGAGTTCATGGGCGTGGTTACTAAGACCCTGAAAGACCACGACACTAAAATTAGGAGAGCCGAAGCAGAGTACCACAGGGGTCAGAGCATCGTCGAAAGATTCAATAAGACCTTGGCCGAGCGTCTCTTTGGGTACCAGTATTGGAAAGAGCTGGAAGATCCATCCAAACGCAACAGGGAATGGACTCAGAGGCTCCCCCAGGTCGTCGCGGCTTTGAACAACGAGGCGGCCAGGGCTACGGGAATAAAACCCAGAGATGCCATAAAAAAGAAACACGTGGAACACAAGTCCTACGTCAGAAGTTCAAGGGCGGTCTTCCCCCAGGAAAAGAAATTAGGTGATGTCACGGTTCGATATCTCTATGAGCCGGGTGAATTAGAAGGAGGATCCAAAAGAGCTACGGATCCTAATTGGTCTTTTGAAACTTACCAGATCCGAAGTGCGATAGCTAAGAAGGGTCAGCCCATCTTGTATTATCTTCATGATGGTCCCACTCGTGGGTTCGTCAAAGAAGAACTGCTTATCGTGTGATGTCCGAATGCTATCGTATGGATACCATCATCACACATCCACCTCTTACCGTCAAATGCAGACAGTGACACCTTCTCCTGCGTGACGTTATGTATCTGATGACCATAGCTGCGCAGGCTGTTCATCTTATGTCGCTGTTCCTTACGCGTACGCAGTACCTTCAAGTAGGACTCGTGCGTAATGTCCTTCTTAACCACGTATTTTTTTACGCCTTTGGCTTTCTTTTCTACACCGTCCAGCTTTAGCACGCTGTACATCTTAGGTTTCAGACCCACGTATTCCACGATGGGTTTTCCTTTCATCTCATCCTTCATTTTCCCGATTACTTTCTTGTTTTTAGGGGAGTAAAGAAAGTGGTCGCGTGGGTAATCGCTGGTGTCGTATTCATCGATGTCGGGAACACAGTCTTCGTAAATGTCTTCCGTCTGCACCTCTAGTATCAAGGAATCGGTGTCGGTGTATAAGAGGCGGCACTTATCACCGTATTTCGGTTTTAGCTTGTCGTAGTAAAACTCATACATGAGCAGCTTTGATAGGTCTAACACTGTAAACCCCGTGTATACGGGTTTATTCAGGAATAGATTCGCTTTCTTCATGTGAATCACGTAGAAGTTTAACATTTCTACGTATCTAACGAATCCAGGCTGTGATACGTATGCTTCTGCTTCCTCTCTGGTGCTGGCTATCTTTATGCTTACGCGCTTGCGGATGTTCTCCATCGTCTTACCAAATACGCTATTGTTCATTAGTTTAAACAGGTTCTTTTCGAAGTCATTCTTTGCCTGCGTACGCTTTTGTGTGTTAAAGTCAATGTAGGAGCGCATCCATGGTTCCTGCGTGAACTTCAAAACGCGGTGAATCTTCTTCACGCGTAAGCCGTGGCGCACATAGAACTGCAGGTTGCGGTAATGCACCACATACTTCTTCTTATCCATCAGGTTCATAGTTAGTTTCCTGTACGGTTTGTAGCCAGGGCACATTTCCCTCTGCAGCGGACTCAGCTGCTTAAATGGTATTTCTATTGCTTCTGGTGCTAATGGGAACTCATTGTGCGCGTCGTGCAAGTGCTCTGGGTATTCCAGGTCCACCTCCAGCACGTAACCTTTGTCGTCTTCTTTACCTACGTTTAGGTAAAACTCTATGGGCTTTATGTCGTCCCATTCGAAGTCGCGTACAGGTAAGTACTGCGACATTGCCCAACCGTAGAGGTTGTTTGCGTCTAAGTAGAATATGTATGTGGTTGGCTTCTCCGGGTCGTACTCCACCGTGGGATTGTTCGCTTTTGCGTATCGTCTGCTGGGTCCGCAAACACCGCCGCGGATACCGTCTTCCATAAAGCGGTACATGTCGTATTCCGTTAGGAAATCCAGTTGCGCGTTTGTCTTCTTTAGAAGCGCACTCCAACTAAGTCCAGGAGCCGTGTAGAAGTTCGCTGGATCCAACCCGTAGTATTCCATTGCCATCTTTCGAAAGCTTTGGAAAACATCCGCGAGCAGCACTACGTCTGAACGTAGGTAGATGTCGTGGTATTCTCCCATATTCTCACAGGAGTACTTTTCCCACACATCTAACGCATGCTGGTACTCCTCGTCCTTTATACCAGACTCGTTTAGGGTGCTGTAGAATCTCTCTTTGGGTGGTAGGGGCTCTTCGAATCGCTCCCAGGAGTCCATGTATTCGTATGGGTAGACTCCTTTCCTTTCCGCGCCGTATTGACTGGAAATGGGGAACTCCGTGTTGTATTTAACCAAGTTTGCTAAGGAGTCCGCCATGAACTGCTGCGAGTCTAAGAACTTCAGCTTGCCTACGGTTACGGACATGTACCTTTCTTTGTTGTTGGGTATGCACTTTACTTCGGAGCCGTCCGTTCCTTGTAAGAGTAAGTGACTGTCGTAACCCCTTAAATTATGAAAGAATACGGGTATTTCCATTTCTGGATCTACTTTGAAGTTTATGTTGCATTTCCAATGAGCCGCACCTCTGTATTTACCCGTGATGTGGCAGTGATCTCTAACCTTATCCACATAGAAATCCTCAACGAATGCTTTATGACAATGAATGCAGTGGGTGGAAGGCTTTCCCGGCTTCTCACCCTTCTTAGCATACCTGCCACATTTGAAATGAGCTTCTCCTAGATACTTTCCATCTTCGTCCCACGCTTTCTTGACCCGTCTTCCAAACTGGAGAAGCGTATGTTGGCAAATGTGGCATTTCTTTGCCTTGGTAAAAGCCTCCTGGTTCTCTTTGGTAAATACCATCTTCTTTGGGTGTCTTAATTGTTCTCTTATCTCTTCCTCCTCTTCTCGCAATGCTTCTAGAAACTCATTAGCTGCGTTCTTACCTCGGTAAATTACAGGAGGGTCAGCCTTACCGTCTGATCTGACTACTATGTAACCAAAGGAGCAAATCTCGTGTAATCCCACCTTATTCGTGGCACCACTTTTCTGCTCTTCCTTAGTTATCAACGCTTCAAAGTCTGCATATATCACGTAAGGCACCTGCATCTGCTTTTGATGGTCTGAGTAGGATAGGCTCTTATCTGTGGGCATCTGGATCCGTTGCGCCACTTCTTCGACTCCGCGACATATTTCATCGTGTTCCTTTAGAGCTTTAACGCTGGTAAAGGATAATAAGCAGCAATCGCAGAAGTATTTCTTACCTTTGTGTTTGGTGTGTCTGTAAAACAGTCTGCTAATATGTTTAACCCACGAATAATGTCCGCCGTGGTAGAAAAGGTGTATTCGTTCTCCTTTACTCTTTGACAACACTAGTGGTACTATCGTTTGGTCTCTGACTCCATAAACGTTAATTGCTAAATCGTTTATTTCCTCAAATATGGGGATGTCTATCAACTGCATGGGAAATTCCGCACCATCCCACTCTAAATCGTCTGTGGGATACTTACTTGTCCTACAGGGATCCTTATCTACTGGATACAGCGCGGATCGTATTGCCCACATAAAGCAGCGGTTGTCGTCATTTTTTACGTTGACTATGGCTTTTTTCCTTTCTACCCACGTTGGTAGGGGCACGTAACTTCCTCCTCGTATTGGTACGTACCTTGCCATGCTAACCTCCATACCTTCTACCTCCTCCACTGTCCAACCTGATCCTTCTTTCGTGTAGTTAGACAGCGACTCCATTATTGCTTCTAAGGCTTCGCTGAGTGACTTATCCAGATTGGTGGACTCTAATATCACTAACGACTTTGATCGCAGCATTGCTGTCGTCGTTACCTCATCTTTTGATAGACTCACTTCTACCATTATACTCGCTTTCAGGGCTCCTAATTCTTCTATACCTTTTCGAAGCGTTCTCTTGACCTTCCTTTCTGACTGACGCCAAAACTGTCTAACGTCAATCTCACCGTTACCGGGTATTGACACCGTTTCGAAATTGCTTTGGGATTCCATCTATATAATAGGAAATATTTTATACCTAATACCAAGCACTTTTTAGGTCGTCGTAGTCATACTCACAATCCTGACAATGCCAAAACAATTTAACCTTAGTCTCAAACTTCTTACCACATCCACAATCATAGCTGCTCATACATTTCGTCTTCATCTTTAAATGCTTCTTCAAGTCCACTTCTTTCTTAAAAGTTCTCTTACAATCTTCGCACTCCATATATAGACTAACATATCTTACATAGACGCGGGATGCGGGTAATCGCGGTACGAATCGAGGTGGGTACTTTAGACGGGTAATCCTCCGGTTGTCGTTGCGCTGGAACCCCCATCCCCTATACTACTGAGCTCCTACCTCAAAGCCAGGCATTTCTGGAGATAAAGGTGCAAGATACCTCGCCCCGTGATATTCTTCATGAGCATCACTACTTTTATGACATTCACGCGAGTCGTATGACAAGCGGTTGCCCAGAATATGAATTCCTTTGACATCCCATTTCTGCCTACTATCTGATCCAGCGCCTTCATTCCCGTTGGGACCATGAGTGAATAACCGTTCTGCGATGTGTCCAATGAGATGACGGTTTTCATCCGTCTGCTTTACAACATGGTCCAGTCGGTCCCCTAAATAAATTTTAATTTTCAGAAAGGTATATTGTGTGCATTGTTAATACAGGGGAGTACTGTTAACTTAAGCCTCCTGAGGACCAGGGAAAAGGTTCGAAATGAATATGATAGTTCAATATTTTGCTTTATTTTATCTTACAAAATGTCATGTTTTCAAAAAGGCTTGGCTTTCAAAAAAAACGTGGTATATTTTAACGGAAAGTATTGCTTATATACCATTTCTGATATATTTGGATAGGGAGGAAAGTATCGCGGGGGCACGAAACCCCGACGGCTGGAAATCTGAGCCTATATGTTTAGATTCTCTAATTCAAAACCCAAGTAAAAATAATAACGTTAAGGAAGAAGCATAAAATAAGGAACAGTTTCACGAACCATCTTTAATGGGGAAGTCGTCGCCATGGACGAAGTAGTATATAATAATAATAATTATTATTATTATATAAAAAAGCAAGAAAAAATACAGGTTGTTTGAGGTAAAATAAATAAATTGGAATTTCAAGTTAGAGCTTGGAGTCTAAATGAACCGTTAGGTTAATACTCCATATTCGAGTTCTCTGTTGTTCAGGGTTGTTAAAGTTGTGTATTCTTTACTTTACCGATGGTATTTGTGAATATTTAGACACTGATACGAGGCTAACCTGAGTAAATGAGTCTGTAATCAAGGAACACAGTCACGGTAATTTGGAACTCGAAAAGTGTCTATTTCGAGTTAGACCCCAGCCTAACGTAAAGGAACAGTATTTACCTTTATGTCATTGTCAAGTGCTACCTTTTTAGGGTCTTTTTCAATATCGACGGTGGAGCTTCTGCAACGAATCTTCTTATAAAAATTCCGCATCAGGAGAAAAGTAAGCGAGATGATGTTTAATGGAACAGGTACAGGATGATAGTTGCAATAGGTGAGTATTGTTGCTGCTTTTTTGTAAGACCATTCTTGAAAAGCATTGCGCTGTAAAAGAAAATTATAAAGAGAGAGGTGTTTAGTAGTTACTAAACAACGATAAAATGTTTGAACCCCGTGATATTTCATGTCCCTAACGAAAATTAACAAATAGACATCAGATTTTTATGTGTCTGTCCTCTTATTGACGATAAATTGCGTCATAACACATTGTCAAAGTCGGGAGAATCCACAAGATTTGCTACACACAGATTGAGAATTTACAAATTCACTGCAGTTTTTTATGTGTCTGTTCTCTTATTGATGGTAAACTTAATCATCCATTGTCAAAGTAGTGTGGATCCACGAGGATAATGAATGGATCCGCAAACTACTTTCATGAAAAATGGATTACGAACATGTGATGTGAATGAGAGGAGACAGACACAACCATTTTTTTGGTCATTTTTTGTTGTTTTTACAATAACAAAAACAATAAAAACGTCTCATTTTTAACGATCAAAGCAACCAACGGAAATGTACGTGTGGATACGTGTGGACAGTGAAAACGAGTCAAAAACGATTCGAATACGCTGCGTGTGGACGCGAACATTTTCGTATCAGCAAAAAAAATTTGCGGATACAAACATTTGCGGATACGTGTGGACGGGGCCTCGTTTACTCAGGCTTACCTCGTATTAGTGTCTAAATATTTACAATAGAGCGTTTTCACGTGACGTAAGAGCGGCCATGTTGGTGTTCCAAAACATTGACATTTTCTATCCTCGGGGATTTGAATTCTATTTTGAGGCAAAAATTTTGCAGAAAGTTTTTATTGTTTGGTACACCAATATGGCTGCCTCGCGTGAGTGAAAACGCTCTTTACCAACATTAAAGTAAAGAATACACGACTTCAACAACACAAACACTTTGAAATTCCACGCAACTTCACTGGAACACATGAATATTCTGCACAAAATCGAGGCTAACCCTGAGCAACAGAGAACTCGAAACTGGAGTATTTGATCATGGAATACGGGCCATAGGCTTGTAATCCACTAGCTGGCTATTTTAAAAGTGTTACCCTCGTAATAAAGTAAAACAAAAGCCTGCGTGGCGGCTCCTGGGGGACGCAGGCTAGTAAGACAAGGACGATTTAATTTTTCATTTATTTGCTGCACAATAGTTTATCTTATCTTACTTTCTTTTTCAAAACTGTTCCCGACAGATTTTGATGGGCATGCAATTGCTTGTTTTTATTTGTTTACATTTTTTAAATGTACTGTAACTCGTGAAATACTATACGTATTGGCCTCAAACTCATCCCAGACCCACAACGGATCAATACCAACAAATAAATTTAAAGAAAAATTACAAATGTATTTCTTAGCTTATATCCGGTAATTTATCTTTTAAAAACGCCAAATATTTACTGTAATTCGATCGAAACTTAAATTGAGCTTGGGAAACCTGTGGCATAATGTGGTATGGGGTACAGGGTACAGGGTACAGGGTACAGGGTACAGGGTACAGGGTACAGGGTACAGGGTACAGGGTACAGGGTACAGGGTACAGGGTACAGGTTATAGGGTATAGAGTATATATTCTGTAGTTTAATACCTCAGCTCGCTGGTATGTGTTCGTTAGAATAGCAATCATCATGTTCATCAGCATCACTACGGCAATGATCAAAAACAGCACATAAAGAATCTGAACGAAGACGATCGTCCTCTCATATGGTACAATAAGTACCTGTGGTTCTAGAAGAAAAGACCACAGAAGATGCTTCGCTATGCTCCACCAACTGGGAAAAAATGTGAATAATATTTCTTTATCAGTTATTAGAATGGTCCACTAAAGTGGGGATTCCGGAGAATCGGTCCCCCTTTGACCTCATGGTCCATTCATTCAGTATCTGGACCCCCTTTGACCTCATGGTCCATTCATCAGTATCTGGACCCCCTTTGACCTCATGTTCCATATTCATTCAGTATCTGGACCCCCTTTGACCTCATGGTCCATTCATTCAGTATCTGGACCCCCTTTGAGCTCACATTCCATTTATTCAGTATCTGGACACCCTTTGACCTCATGGTCCATTCATTCAGTATTTGGACCCCCTTTGACCTCATGGTCCATTCATTCAGTATCTGGACCCCTTTTGACTCATGTTCCATTCATTCAGCATCTGGACCCCCTTTGACTCATGTTCCATTCATCAGTATCTGGACCCCCTTTGACCTCATGTTCCATATTCATTCAGTATCTGGACCCCCTTTGACCTCATGGTCCATATTCATTCAGTATCTGCACCCCCTTTGACCTCATGGTCCATTCATCAGTATCTGGACCCCCTTTGACCTCATGTTCCATATTCATTTAGTATCTGGACCCCCTTTGACCTCATGGTCCATTCATTCAGTATCTGGACCCCCTTTGACCTCACATTCCATTCATTCAGTATCTGGACCCCCTTTGACATCATGTTTCATTCATTCAGTATCTGGACCCCCTTTGACCTCATGTTCCATATTCATTCAGTATCTGGACCCCCTTTGAGCTCACATTCCATTCATTCAGTATCTGGACCCCCTTTGACCTCATGGTCCATTCATTCAGTATCTGGACCCCCTTTGACCTCATGTTCCATATTCATTCAGTATCTGGACCCCCTTTGACCTCATGATCCATTCATTCAGTATCTGAACCCCCTTTGAGCTCACATTCCATTCATTCAGTATCTGGATCACCTTTGACCTCATGTTCCATTCATTCAGTATCTGGACTCCCTTTGACCTCATGTTCCAATCATTCAGTATCTGGACCTCCTTTGACCTCAGGTTCCATTCATTCAGTTTATAGACCCCCTTTGACCTCATGTTTCATTCATTCAGTATCTGGACCCCATTTGATCTCATTTTCCTATTCATTCAGTATCTGGGCCCCCTAAATGTTACATTTTTTCAGTATGAGAGGCTTTTTAGTAAGGCCACCTTACCTTTAGCTAGTTTCAAAACAAGGTCTTACCTTTCGAGAAAGACAGTACTTGGTGTCCCTTCAAACGAAATTTGTGTCATACGAATCTTGGAAATGGCAAGGGAAAAAGCAATAATAACTGCCAAGAGCTGGCCAAAGACTGCAACAATATTTTCAGTGATTTGAAACAAAGCTATCTGTATGGTCCCAAATTTTGCCTTTAACTCTATGATGTGACCAAACACGCGTAACGTCAACAGCATGGAATTTATGTCATAAAGATATCCTGCTCCGACCAGTAGGGGATTGTTTGAAATAGAAGTATGAACAGACCACGTGATCACTCGTAGAATAAGCAGTACGGCGTATATTGTTAGGGTGACGGCATCTAGACGATTCCACGAGTCACTAATTTGATTATAAAACGATGTCTGATTAATTTACCTTTCTGTTCTTTGGATATTGAACATAAATATAATTCGAACAATGAACACAAAGATTGATTTGAAGAAATTATCTGAACGAACATTAAGTAGGAAGAACGAAGCAAAGTATTAATTATTGATAGGAATAAAATAATAAGAATATAATGAAAGGATACGATGGACGAATGGATGAAATATTAAAAACATGAGGACAAGTGCGTTCGGGTTGATAGGATGGGATGGATGGGCAAATGAGTTGGAGTAGATGGGATTCGATGAGTTGAATGGAAAAACAATGCATGCAAAAAAAAGTAGAAATACGTAACAGATGTAATCGATGGTCAAAACCTGATTAAGCATAACAAAAATATACTCGATTATAATTAAAGATGAGAATATGTGTACCGCGTAGCACTTATGAAATACATGAAGATGCTCATGTAATTTCAAACATAACTAATGTTTCTTCAACCAAAATGAATACAATTTATTTCCCAACTTTCGGGCATTAGAAACCATTTTCAGGGATTACAATGGTATAATTGGTCACAGATTTTATGTTTGAAATTACATGAATGCGAGCAAGCTAAGCTGTGGTACCCTGCGCGCGCTCTAACAGCGGTAAATAGCGAGGAAATGATTTTTTTTTGGTAGAAGAAACATTAATTTAACCATTATAAAACCAACCTACAAAACAAAACTTGACATACTCGATCATGTTACAAATGTATTGTTATTTTGGTATAAAAGTAAGAGTTAAGAAATCGAAATTAAGCTGGATAGGCCATCTACCTTAGATAATTGCTGAACGTCTGCCTTACATTTTTAAACCCATTCACAACTTGGTAAACTTCCATCATAAATCTGCCCAAGAAGAAAATCAGGATGATCCATTCCTCGACAATAAAGTGAAGAGTAGAAGGCTGGAAGCACAAGAAAAAATGGAGGACCAGAAGTGCAAAGTAGCTTAGCATGTCCCGTACGAAAATAAAATAGGGCGTCTTAAAACGTTCGTGGTAAAGGGTTTCTGAAAATAACAAAACTTTTATTGATGTGGACTCTCCTACTTGGGTATAATATTCTCCAGTTTCAGACCATGTGCCATTTCTTGAGAATGATTCTTTTATTCCCTATATTAACGATTGAGACGCCATGACGCTTTATAGCCCTTTACACAAACGCAATTGTCTCGCGGGGACCAAGAGATGCCTTAGATGGTAGTCGCAATACCATATAAATAGACATTATAGCAACATAGAGAGAAAATACTGATGAACCAAAAGTGGATTAAAAGTTTTTTTCAGTAAAATTTTTTTTTCAGGCACAAATTCGAACAAGTTAAGCATGTTGTCTTTTTCGAAAGAAGATAACCAATTTTAAGGTTTTGATTGCAGTGTCAAATTTGAAGATAAAATAAGGTAACTAAAAAGAAATATAAAATTTGTAGTTTGATTTTGCTTCTGACTTTATTAGAAATCTGTAATAAAAATACTCACCATAGAAATCGCTTTTTCTATAGGTACCATTGGCTAAGGCAAGGAATATGAAAAAAGGTTATAAAAAATGATGAAAATTAGTATTGACCGATGGGTTTAGAGTTAGGGCACGGCTAACTCACAGACTGAACCCTGAAACAACCTCTGGGCTGATCTAAGTCAGGGCACGTCTAACTCACAGATAGAACCCTGAAACAACCTCTGGGCTGATCTAAGTCAGGGCTCGGCTAACTCACAGATTGAACCCTGAAACAACTACTGGGCTAATCTAAGTCAGGGCACGGCTAACTCACAGATGGAACCCTGAAACAACCACTGGGCTGATCTAAGTCAGGGCACGGCTAATTAACTCACAGATAGAACCCTGAAACAACCTCTGGGCTGATCTAAGTCAGGGCTCGGCTAACTCACAGATTGAACCCTGAAACAACCACTGGGCTAATCTAAGTCAGGGCACGGCTAACTCACAGATGGAACCCTGAAACAACCACTGGGCTGATCTAAGTCAGGGCACGGCTAATTAACTCACAGATAGAACCCTGAAACAACCTCTGGGCTGAACTAAGTCATGGTACGGCTAACTCACAAATAGAACCCTGAAACAACCTCTGGACTGATCTTAGTCGCAGGGCATGGCCAACTCACAGATTGAACCCTGAAACAACCACTGGGCTGATCTAAGTCAGGGCACGGCTAACTCACAGATCGAACCCTGAAACAACCTGTGGGCTGATCAAAGTCAGGGCATGGCTAACTCACAGATTGAACCCTGAAACAACTACTGGGCTGATCTAAGTCAGGGCACGGCTAACTCACAGATCAAACCCTGAAGCAACCTGTGGCCTGATCAAAGTCAGGGCACGGCTAACTCACAGATTGAACCCTGAAACAACCACTAGGCTAATCTAAGTCAGGGCATGGCTAACTCACAGATCGAACCCGGAAACAACCTCTGGGCTGATCTAAGTCAGGGCATGGCTAACTCACAGATGAAACCCTGAAACAACCTCTGGGCTGATCTAAGTCAGGGCATGGCTAACTCACAGATAGAACCCTAAAACAACCTCTGGGCTGATATAAGTCAGGGCACGGCTAACTCACAGATCAAACCTTGAAACAACCACTGAACTGATCAAAGTCAGCAGGGCACGGCTAAGTTACAGATTGATTTAAGAGTTAACTGATTATTTTGAGGAGGGAGGAAAACCCTCGAATTAAGGAAAAGACCTAACAAACTCTTTTCACATGTGATGCCAAGTCCAGGCTAAGAACCCGCGACCCAAGAGGCTAGAGACTCGCTCACTCCCTCGTTCGCGATATGATTTGAAATTAAACTCGTTAATTAAAACGATATGACGAAGCTCTTGGCATGTTACAATTAACAATTAGACCGGTAGCATGAAGTCTAGCATGGTAAAATATTGGGTGATATTTGGCTCTAATATTTGAATTGATCTTGAAGTTGGGAGGTGACCTATTCTGCATAATATCCCCTATTGACTCTTAGACCATGAGGGTGAGACGTCTAATTGTTAAAGTGGTATACTAATATCTTTTATCTCTAATCATTGTAAATACCAAAACATTTAGGCAAGAAATTTAAAACGCCCTAATGTCTGATGGGATATCCCATGGTATGCAACTCAAAACCATTGTATAACTAATATTTGTTTCACAGGTTCAATACAGCCAAAGCAATCTATAATTTTAGGTTACTAACCTCTTTTTGGCCACACACGTCCAAACACTTGAATCAAGTGTAAAATAAAGTAAATGATAGGAAACAGCAGCACGTCAAAAAGAGTCCAGGAGTATAACAACATCCATCCGAACTTGGAACGCTCCGACCGAAAAATTCCTTTCCAACAATCTCTTAGAAGTTCATACATGACCGGATGAGCTAGAAACTAACAGAAGAATGGAATGAATAATTTTAGCAATATAAAAGCAATAGTAATAACAACTTCCGAATTTTATTGATAATGCTTCGAAACAACCTCTCTGGGCTAATCTAAGTCAGGGCTCGGCTAACTCACAGCCTTAAACAACCCTTAAATAACCTCTCGGCTGATCTAAGTCAGGGCTCGGCTAACTCTCAGATCGAACCCTGAAACAACCTCTAAGTCATGGCATGGCTAACTAACTCGCAAATTGGAATTTGGCGTGTTTTTTTGTTTCGAGACAAGTTAGAGGAGTAAATGGCCACGTTTCGTATAGTACAAGTTCACTGATTAAATGACTCGCCGTATAAAGTGGATAAAATACATTACACCCAAGCTAAAAGAGTATATTGGCTGCAGGGCTATAGCATCGCGCGTGATCTGTTCATCGTGCTACGTTGCTATAACAATGCAATAGCGTGATTTTTAGCAGCGCCATCAAGTACCTTCTTTTGCTTCAACAACACTGCTTTAGCAGCGATGTGATCAAATTTGAGTTTAAATATTTGTTTTTTGTTATGATCTTTCTTGAGAGGTTCAATCAGATGGAATGCGTACTCCTCCATGGAACTCGCAATGGCTTGCAATTCTTCTTCTTGTACTTTGGAACGCTGGGCTTTTTCTGTTAACTTAGAGCTGTACTGCAATTGAAAGACAATGAACGTACCTAAATAAACCTATCTAGCTCGGGCGTAATGTTTTCTGATTATAGACCATGTGTCATTCCCTAGGGAACCATTTCTTTGTATTGCCGTTGTGCATGAAAAGACACATGAATATGGATACGACTCTACCCTGCGAGCAGAATCTCCTTTTCACTCCTCTTCGGACGAGAGAAGAGGAGTTAAAAGGAGAATCTGCTCGCAGGGTAATACAACTCAAACAAAGAATCTTATTCTCAAGACAATGACACGTGATTTGAAATGGCAAAACATTACACCCAAGATAAAGACAGAGGTCTATTGACTGGAGCATTAGCTTAGCGCGCAATCTGTTTCATTGTGTGAAAACGACGTGCAACGTTACTATAGCGATTGCGTGATTTTATCAGCAGCTTAATGCAACTTTTGTGTGATTAGCCTTTGATAATGGAAAAGTTGCTGCGTATGATAGTAAACAATTATTAGATGATATAAATAATAAATACATATTAGATATAATAAATATTTTGATGATATTCGGAATTATCAATGTTGAGGCAAGTGTTCACATTTGCCGAATATCATCAAAACTAACCAAATTGAATCAATTTTTTATCATATATTAATTGTTCAAATAGATTAATTGATACAAAGATAGAAACTTTATGATTTTTAATTAAAAAATTAATTAATTAATTAATTTTTAAAAAAAGTTTAAAAATATATAGCACACCATATATAAAAAACAACCTACAGAGCACCCATGCAGGCTCGTCTTTGCAGATAACTGCCTACAGATAAATATCCATCGCTGGCGCATGCTGATAGCTAGAATTATCAGTAGGTTCTCGACCAATGAGAATTCAGGTAGTGAGTACCATATATAGTAACATCTTTTGGCATCTCTGTCGCCAACTATATTGTACGCAAAAGTTAGTCTCATTCTTAAAGGATGCTTCGCACTTTACTTTGTTTGTTTATTTTTTGTACTTACGTCCAAAGCCTTTTCAAGACTGTTTGTTGATAGTCCTTTCAACATGTTTGGCCTCACCAATTTCATCTTATCAATATCATCACTTTCAATCATCTTATCCACCTCTTTTTCTTTCTTTTCTTTTTTTTCCCATAAAATGAATGTAAAATATTAATACGAAACGATGTGATCATATTTTAGCAATAGAAGCTCTATGAATCTACGTATACCGGTGAATTAGAGCGCGCGGGATGTTGGGAGAAACACGAATAAAGTTTAAAAATCACGAGCTTCGAACCCCCAAACCCCAAACCCCAATTCCCATACCGCCAAACCTCCAAACCCCAAACCACCAAACAGAGAATCCCCACACCCCAAACCCCCAAACAGAGAACCCCCACGCCCCAATCAACAAACCTCCATACAGAGAACCCCCACACCCCAAACCCCCAAGCAGAGAACCCCCACACCCAAAACAACAAACCTCCATACAGTGAACCCACAAACCCCAAACCACAAAACAGAGAACCCCCAAACAGAGGCTGCTACGCAGGCTAGCATTTGAGGAGTTGGTGGTACTTAGAAAGGGAAGAGGGGTCAACTGTTTTTGCTTGCGTACATGAAACTGACTTACTTTGCTGCTCTTCAGATGCTACGTCATCAAATTGTGTGTTTTCACTTTCTTCTGTGGAAATTAGAAGAATTAGAGAGAAGTAAAATCGAAACAACGAACGAACGAACGATGAATAAATTAAAGAAAAATTCAGACCATACTCTTCATTTCATACCATGATCATGAAGTCTCCCCTCTGCATTAACAGCATGATCATTTCCCGGTATTGACTCCGCTCCTTCTGTATCTGACAACTGGACGATTTCCTCTGCCATTTTTGTTCTAAAATAATAAATATATAAATAAATCAACCAACCAACCAACAAGTCGAGCGAGCGAGCGAGCGACCAACCGACCCACCAACCCCCCGACCCACCGACCCACCGACCCACCGACCCACCAACCCACCGACCCACCGACCCACCGACCCACCGACCCACCGACCCACCGACCCACCGACCCACCGACCCACCGACCCACCGACCCACCGACCCACCGACCCACCGACCCACCGACCCACCGACCCACCGACCCACCGACCCACCGACCCACCGACCCACCGACCCACCGACCCACCGACCCACCGACCCACAACTAGTGTGTCAATTTAACTGGATTTTTCATATAGTGCTTGACATCTAAATTTGTTGCTAGTAAAGGTAATTTGAAGCAAACATGGAAACTCATTGGCTGTATTATAAAAAGAACAACCAAATCCCAGTCTTTCCCAACTTTATAGTACACTCAACAAAATTACTCGACTCTGATTGGTCGAGGTACAATTATAGCGTTAATTGTACTCCGTAGGAGTACCGAATTAAGTCGCTATGCCAACGAGGCCAAAACAATGTCAAAACAGTTATTATCTATCATTTTATACTTAAAAAACATATATATAAAATTTTAAAGCCGTAAGAACTAATCTTTTTTATGCATTTCAGTTGCGCGATGGACTGAAAATCGGCCGACAAATAGACAAAGATGAACGGCGTCGCTTCGCATTTTTTACTGAAATTTTGTTGAGTCAACTATAAACAAAAAATCGCACGATATTCTCGTACAATTTGGAATTAATAGACACTCGTAATGTTTTGAAAGTTCTTTAATTGCACTCGCCCCAAATTGTACTCGAGATCGTGCGATTTCCTATACTAATTGACACAAAATGGTACTATTATACAAATACCCAGGATATTGCTGAGGAATTTAATAAGTACTTTTGTGCCATTGGACCTGAGTTAGCAAGCAAAATCGAAAACAATAGTGTTAATGCCATCAACTATATTTCAAAATCACCCTCCTCTAGCATATTTCTTAATAATCCAGTCTTCAAAAGTGATGTCTGCTTAAAACTAGAAACTTCTAATCTTCTTTAGATGTTTGAATTAATTATTTCTAGCGGGGGTGAGCTCTTTAGATACACCTCACTTTAAAAAACGTTTTCTCCAAAATTTGGATAATACAAGCTGTGAAAATTTCACTACCATCTAGATAAAGCTCTGGTCTATTGATGTTTAGGATGTTTGAAGAAAAAACTTGGAACCGTTTTAAAGAAAACGGCGAAAATGTGATTTTTAGCAAAACTCTCATATTTATGGTGTTGAGGTTTACAACGACAATAAGTAAAAAATTATTCCATGAGTTTTTAAGATTAATTGATGCTGATTTTTCATGAAGCTCATGAAATCGAATCTTGTGCGTGAAGAATACTTTTAAATTACTACCCCGTTAGCAGAGGGGGTCTTTTTCCCTCAGCAGGCTGAGCGGCAGCCTGTCGCACAAACACAATCATGTCCCTTCATTCTATATCTCGTTACTAGTATATGATATGATACGGCACCAGAATTCGCAAATTATGAAAGTTGATAAAATTGCGAACTTTTTTTACTAGTATATGATATGATACGGCACCAGAATTCGCAAATTATGAAAGTTGATAAATTCGCGAACTTTTTTTTACTAGTATATGATATGATTTTAAATCATTTTAATACGACCACAAGGAAATTGCGAACTTTTTTTTATTAGTACTGTTAAAGAAAATTGCAAAATTCGCAAATATGTAAGTTCCGTATACTTAACTGGTTCATCCAGCATGAAGTCCTGGTCAATTTTAATTTTTCAGAGCCGGAGTGCTTCGAGTATATTGAGCTTAACTGTTCTCTATGCTTAGCTGGTTCATCCAGTATCATGATCATGAAGTCCTGGTCAATTTTAATTTTTCAGAGCCTGAGTGCTTCGGGTATATTGAGCTTAACTGTTCTCTATGCTTGGCTGGTTCATCCAGTATGAAGTCCTGGTCAATTTTGATTTTCCAGAGCCTGAGTGCTTCGGGTATATTGGACTAAACTTTTCTCTATGCTTAGCTGGTTCATCCAGTATGAAGTCCTGGCCTGAGTGGGTTGATTTTGTCGAAAGAAATAAAGGCTTTTCGTCGTTCAAAAATGATGATTTAATTCGAATAGATTGCAGTGAGATCTTTTATTTCAAATCGCTCGAAAAACATCTAAAATATAGTGATTTGTTAGCCGCTTAGAGAAGAAAAATTATTATACTCAGGTAAATACCTCGAGTATGATCTGTCCACGAGGACGGCTGGGGTCAAACGTTTGGTCACGACATTTTTGTACATCAGTACGTTTATAGCGGAGCTCCCGCTCGGCCAGCGCGAGCGGAGCACCATACTTAAGGTGACTGCCTACTTTTGGAAATTGATTTAAGGTGGCTCGACCCCCTCACGCTTGACCGCTACCTCCCACTTTTGGAACGCTAGTGCATAAATGTGTTTTATCCTATTGCAAATCTTTTTTGCACATAAGTCACATAAAGATTGAATTAATGTTTGATGCAGTTTTTAGTGAGATCGGACGTCATAACACGTGATTATGATGAAATATTTGTTTTCGTTTAGAAAACAATTTTAGCCTTTCAGAGCGTTCAACACTAAAATGCTTCGTACCACATAATTATATGCTAGATGCCTCCAGTTATACCCGGTATCTAGTCTTAAAAGGAACATTTTGAAGGTAATAGACTTATGCGATTTTGTGAAAACGTATAATGCATAAGACGGGGTAAACATTTGATGCGCACTTTTCATCGCAGTGTTCTAGTCAATCTTACTTGTTTGCTAATGATCTAAACATCAAATTCTTTCGCGCCATGCACGGTCTCATCTCGCTTGGTAACAAACAGTTGTTTTTTTTTATTCAAACGTAGGACGTTTGTCATGATGTACTTTGTCAGTGTGAGTGAATAGAATCGGCGAACATGCCTCAAATTAAAACTTCAAGAAAGAAGCGAGCAAGACTTTTGAGTTTAGATAAAGAACCATACTTCGGGAGTAAATCGGAAAGCAGCCAAGCGAGATGAGACCGTGCATGGTGCGAAAGAATTTGGTGTTATGATCATTAGCAAACAATAGAATTCCCAGAGCATCAAATCGTTGGGAAACGATCAATGTTGTCTGTATTTCTCGTTCGCTTTAGATTGCTTTAAATGAGTTCAATAGTCTTGCAATTTTGTGTAATATTAGTTTAAGTTCAAATTTGTATCCTGACGTAATTTTGAGAGAAATGATCAGCGAATTTTAGAATAATGGAAGATCTAGTAAGATTGACTAGAAAACTACGATGAAAAGTGCGCATCAAATGTTTACCCCGTCTTCTGCACTATACGTTTTCACAAAATCGCATAAGTCGATTACCTTCAAAATGTTCCTTTTAAAACTAGATACAGAGTAAGACTAAATGAGCAATGACTTTTGTGAATATATAGCTCTGAAATATTAATTTCGGCCGTATGAAATCCATTGTTTAGTTTTGAATTAGATTATGCACTATATTTAAATAATCTCAAATATCTCATTATTAGCTAGATAGATTTTTTCAAAAATCCCCACAAATGGAGGCATCCAGTATATAATTATGTGGTACGAAGCATTTTAGTGTTGAACGCTCTGCAAGGCTAAATTTATTTTCTAAACGAAAACAAATATTTCATCATAATCACGTGTTATGACGTCCGATCTCATAAAAAACTGCATCAAACATTAATTCAATCTTTATGTGACTTATGTGCAAAAAAATATTTGCAATAGGATAAAAGACGTTTATGCACTAGCGTTCCAAAAGTGGAAGGTAGCGGTCAAGCGTGAGGGGGTCGAGCCACCTTAAGCTTTTTTTAAAACTTTGATTTTCCGAATTGAAATTTAATGCTGATTCCAAATCTGGAAAGAAAAAAAGGGTGTCCCGAGCTCGTTTTCGAGATAATCAGCATTTAATGGAAGCCTACGCACGAGCTTTTGGAGTAAAAATTGCGCCACCGGAAATGATTAGAAAAAAATTAAGATCAATAAGATAATAGTTATTTGCAGACTATATGATTGCACGAACGAAGGCTAGTCAATCCTTCTACGATAATACATGGATATTTTCGACAAAAATACAAAGAGATACATTGATTTGTCATATTTTGTAGTTTCGGTACTCTTAAAAAATCTCATAAAGTCGAACAAAAATCCCTACAAAAATCTATTTTTTCACGTGTTCCTGATTTAAACTTTTCCTAAAATGTTGATATAACCTAGATTTTTAGGAGTTTTTTCGAATGAGCTATCAAAAAATATAGAGTCCCGTGCAAAATTTGAGGGTTTTGCCCTGTTGAAGCTCAAAACGCGTATGGTTCTTCAATAAAATCTTGTAGATTTTTCAGCGGTTTTTGAGCGCGCGCTCATCGTGGGTTCAATTCGAACGTTCAAAAGTAGGCAGCCACCTTAAGAAAAAATGGTAAACCATCGAGTTGATTTTTCATGGCTTGGCTGAAGTCACTTCCGTCCGTACGTCCGTCCGTCCGTGTACACAACACAGGAATCCCGCTTGATGTCAAAGCAAAACTACTCACAAATGCGACTCTCAAATGCACAGAAAAAACCGCCTTAGGACAAGTTATAGACCAAAAACAATTTAAAAAAAACTTCAATGTATACAAAGATGGATCAAGAATTGTTCTTCAAGAATTCAGGTGTGTGTTTTTTAGCAAACAGCGTATATTATTATTTTTTTGACGAGCATTTTTCTCGATGAATCGACAAAATCAAAGACTTTCTCTCAAAACTTTTGATATGTGTTAAAAAAAGCTTAATTTATTTTAATGCTGGAGGGAATATAACACGGAGAGCATATTACGCCAACAAATATTCGTCCTTTATTTAAGTTTGCATATCTTTAACAATTCGGTTGTTTTTATTCAATATGTTTTTCGTTCAAGAAAAATGCAGCTTTGTTCGCCTCCTGTCGCGGGAACCCTTCGGCAAAACAAAGAAGACTTTCATTCAATAATTTTATATCTTTCTACAGAAAATGTTTTTAAATTATTGAATGAAATATAAATTTACACCAAATATTCAACTGTTTATTAAGCTGTTCGAGCAAGTATGATTATAAAAATGATCTTGAATTTGTGTTGTTGAGAGATGTTATTGTATAAAGACCTAGACTTTCACTCTACACCGTAAAAAGCTAAAAAATATTCAAAAACATTTACAAACGCCTTTTTACTGACAAAGAAATTCGTCATTTTGTATTTTGCATTGCCTTTTGTATTCTTTTCTATTTTGTCAAGTTTAACTGAATGTAAACTTCGTCTCGTTCTGTAAAAGACGTAATTATTATAGTAAGCTTATTTTCTACTCACCTTCCAGTTTCCAAGTCTGTTTTTTAGTCTTGATTTGTCCTAAATCTGCAGATTTTCGATTTCAATGAAAGACATCCGAGGTAAATTTCATTAAACCTGATATTGTATTGGATTATCTGTAGTTATCTTTCGTTTTTTTTTAAGTAAAAGAGATTCAAAGCCTAAAACTGTCGGCCTTGGAAAACTTTATCGAAGAATCTTCCAAGAACAAAACTAGCCCCTGGGGGTGCTGGTGAGTTGTGTACAAAATTCCTAAGTGGGAGAGTATACTCGCGCAAAAAAAAAGAACAACAACAAAAAACAAAACAAAACAAAACAACAACAACAACCACAACGAAGACAACAACAACAACAACAACAATGTAGTGCATTTCGATTCGACTGCATGATTTTTATAATGGGAGAAATTATCTTCATCTCGAATAAAAAATAATTGAACGTTTTTTCCCCGATCTTATTTTTACCTTTTAGTTTCATTCAAATTGTTCTCCCTGTGACTTCCGTATCGGGAGCTCCGCTTTTAGGCAGTGCCTAAATATATATGTTAAATCTTAAAATAAAATACACTGTTAGAATCTAAGATAATCCAAGTGCATTATATGAAAAATTCAGTTAAATTGACGCACTAGTCATAAAACTTAGACGGCATTTCAGCCATTTCTCCGTTACTATAGCAGCGATCAAAACAAATACTTGATAATAATTCCCTTTCACGATTCAATACGATAACAGGTCAAAATATACCCAGCTGGCAGAGTCCCCTTTACTTTAGAATACGATCGTTTAAGGTCTCTTTCCAGATTTTTCAATATCCACCAATCACATTGATCGGTTTTTTCACACTCGTTTGTAATTATTTATTTTTGCAGTTTTTCTGCCTTTACTTTTGCAGCTTTTCTGCCTAGTTAACTTCACACGACTAAGCCGAACCTAATGAAATCTTATTAAAACCGACTCATTATCCATGATTTTTCATTGCGCACTGCTTTCCTGCCGGAAGTTTGAGGTTAGACTCGCCGAGCTAAATTATTTTTTCATTAAATTAGGTAGCTTTTGTGGAAAATCCGCGTATGAAATGAACTTTTTTTTAACTTTACTGCGATCGAATAAGACTAAAGTCCAAAAATTCATTTGCAAAAATAATATAATGAATCCTCGTTGAAGGTTTTACAACATACATATTTTCGCATACTCGGAGAAAACAAACATTAATTTTCTCAGAAGAGATAACTAGCTAGAAACTAGTGTGAGCTGCGTAGTCGGTGTTTCTAATGAAACAGTAATGATAAAAAGGTAAATTATACACCGTGAAAAGATGAAACAACTTACTGACGTTTCGGACGCTAGTTCTTCGTCGGAGTAAAAGAGGTGGTAGAAAGGAGTGTTTATATGAAATTATAAGACAAAAGAAACCAATAGAACAAGGTAGGCAAGGAAACAAAAACAAACAATCAAAAGACAAAAGAAAGGGTTAGTTGAAAGCAAAGCGTTCATTAATCCCGTTTGGACTAAGAGTGCCCAACAATAGGTGAATAACCCGCATTTCTTTGGTCTTGCGACAATCATTGTTGCTATTGTTGCTTTAGCGTCCAGTGTTTTTATAAATCTGCATATAGCAGGTGATGGTTCTAGCTTTTCCTTGAGTAAGACAGATTTCTTGGAAAATCCTCGTCTGATAAATAAAATATAAGCTTTTTTTCTTTACTACGATCGAATAAGACTAAAGTCCAAAAATCCAGTGGTGAAAATCATAAAATGGATCCTCGTTCGAGAAAGTTTTACAAACATACATACTTTATTTTTCTTTGTCCCAAATGGTCCTCTTAAGCGCGGTTAAGTTTTGGAACTACGCATTAGCCGAGGCTGTGATTTAAATCCGTCCTGCACTGACAACATATTCAGGTCAACAGAATAAGACTGATGTATACAAATATATAACAAAGTGCAGTCCGTATGCAAACTAGTCAAAACATCTTCATACTATTGTAAAAAACATGTTAATTTGACTTTCAAATAGCCAGACGAATCAGTGGACTTCACAAAATGGCAAAACTTAAAGTCAGTGCTTGGAACTTATAGCTAATCTTTCATATTGTTTTTGATAGATATAGCATCTTGGTCTCACAAAGTATACTCGCGAAATGTTTTTGTATGATAGGAGAAAACGAAAAACGAACATTTATTTTCTCCCTATTCTTGCAAATTCTTAGAAAACGTACCGAAAGGCACGCATGCGCAAACGTTTTCTCTAGTGCCCTTCTGAAAAGGTTTCCGTGCATTACGTTTTGAAGAGCAGATGTGACGGTTCAAATTCATAGGCCGAAACGTTGCATGTCCCTAAGGAGGGTGGGGTAAGGAAAAACGAATTCCGGTAGCAGGAATGAAAAAGATTCGCAATAACAAAAGATGAGGAAAAGAAAAAACTTTATATGTACAGCGGTTTGCAAAAATTCTGCAAATAAAAATTATTATTATATCGGGTGCATTCTGGTTAATTTTCATCTAAAAAATTGATTTAGTAAATGTTTAATTCAACTTTTTGGGGTAAAATATAATCATAGTGTACAGTGTGAAAAATAATATCTTATATTTGGTGTACCTTAGGTTGAAAATCGTCGTATTTAAAGAATTCGGAAATAATACATATATGTATATATTGATATATGAGTTTTGCAGAACTTTTGCAAATCGATATCTTTATCTTTGTATTTAAATTGAAATATTTTTTACTGAAGAAGACCGAAGGGTCGAAACGTCTAATAAAGAATTTTTATCTATGGACGGATATATATATATATATATATATATATATATATATATTATATATATATATATTATATATATATATATATACACTCGATTGCAGAAACGTTGTAGTATACATTTATAGATATATCTAATTTATTCAGTATATTTAATGATATGCAAAACAGAAAAATCGCTTTATTTATTGTTTGTTTCATTCAATGACTGTCAAAATATTTTTTTTCTTCTCTATTAGATCGTACAGATTATAAATCAGTTGGTTTTAAGCGTTGAAAATGGTTATTTTGCATTATGCATCTCATTAGATATTTGTATAAATGTATAAATGTATACTACAACGTTTCTGAAAGCGAGTATATATATATATATATATATATATATATACATACATATATTATATATATATATAGGTATATAGGTATATAGGTATATAGGTATATAGGTATATAGGTATATAGGTATATAGGTATATAGGTATATAGGTATATAGGTATATAGGTATATAGGTATATAGGTATATAGGTATATAGGTATATAGGTTATATATATATTATATATATATATACACTCGATTGCAGAAACGTTGTAGTATACATTTATAGATATATCTAATTTATTCAGTATATTTAACGATATGCAAAACAGAAAACTCTCTTTATTTATTATTTGTTTCATTCAATGAACGTCAAAGTATTTTACATATATATATATATATATATATATATATACACTCGATTGCAGAAACGTTGTAGTATACATTTATACAAATATCTAATTTATTCAGTATATCTAATGAGATGCATAATACAAAATAACCATTTCCAACGCTTAAAACCAACTGATTTATGATCTGTACGATCTAATAGACAAGAAAAAATATTGTCAGTCATTGAATGAAACAGACAATAAATAAAGCAATTTTTCTCTTTTGCATATCATTAAATATACTGAATAAATTAGATATATGTATAAATGTATACTACAACGTTTCTGCAATCGAGTGTATATATATATATATATATATATATATATATATATATATATATATTTGTTTGAGAAGAAAAAGTCAAGACAACATTTTTCCGCCCGACAAGCCTGTTTCGTGAATTGCTTCACTCTTCAGGGGATTTAATGATAAGAATATTCGTTACTATCATTTATATAGAAAAAGTGTACATAATTAATTAGTGGATGTAGTTTAGCTGTTGCGTAATAATGCTTTGTTTCTGTGGCGGCATGAAGATACAAGTTCGTTGCGCTTATTTAATGATGAGAGTTCCGGTCGATAAATTATTAGAAACTTTTCTTTAAGACAAAGGTTACATCTTTTGCTGGAGCTGTTGTAGGCGGAGCTTGAAGATAGGACGCGCCATGAAATGGAGTAGCTGATATTACCGTTCTTGAGAGTCCAGATGTATTTGCTGAGTTCAGTCGAGTTTTTATGTTGTTCGTGGCGGAATGAGGCGGTGTGGTTTCTGTATCGTGTTTTGAAGTCGTTTTCTGTGAGTCCTATGTATGTTGCGGTAGTGTTGTTGTCCTTTCTTGTGACGGTGGCTTGGTATACAACTGATGATTGGAGGCAGTTGCCATTAAGCGGGCAATTGTTCTTTTTTCGGCAGTTGCATGTTTTCTTGTCCTTTGTGTTGTTTGCGGTGTCGTTGTCGTCTCTCGGTGGATGTAAAATGCGCTTGTTATTATGTACACTTTTTCTATATAAATGATAGTAACGAATATTCTTATCATTAAATCCCCTGAAGAGTGAAGCAATTCACGAAACAGGCTTGTCGGGAAAAATGTTGTCTTGACTTTTTCTTCTCAAACAAATATTCTGCTCTACTTCTATCGATGTATTGAGCACTGTTTTACGGAAAATTGATTCACAGATTTCTTATATATATAAATATATATATAGCGCTTTGCAAAAATTCTGTAAATAAAATGAATATCAATATGTCAATATATCGGGTGCATTATGCATTATTAATGCATAAGACGGAGTAAACATTTTATGCGCATTTTTCATCGCAGTTTTCTAGTCAATCTAACAAGATCTTCCATCATTCTAAAATTCGTTGATCATTTCTCTCAAAACTACGTCAGGATACAAATTAGAACTTAAACTAATATTACACAAAATTGCAAGACTATTGAACTCATTTAAAGCGATCTAAAGCGAACGAGAAATACAGAAAACATTGATCATTTCTCATCGATTTGATGCTCTGGGAATTCCATTGTTTGCTAATGATCATAACATCAAATTCTTTCGCACCATGCACAATCTCATCTCGCTTGACTTCTTTCCGATTTACTCACGAAGTATAGTAATAAACATTAAAGGAGATAAAATTATCTTCGAGATAAGTCACACAATTTTTATTTGAGGCATGTTCGCCGATTCTATTCACTCACACTGACAAAGTACAGCAGGACAAACGTCCCACGTTTGAATAATAACAATAATGATAATAAACTGTTTATTATCATACTTCGGAAGTAAGTCGGAAAGCAGCCAAGCGAGATGAGACCGTGCAGGGCGCGAAAGAATTTGATGTTTAGATCATTAGCAAACAAGTAAGATTGACTAGAACACTGCGATGAAAAGTGCGCATCAAATGTTTACCCCGTCTTATGCATTATACGTTTTCACAAAATCGCATAAGTCTATTACCTTCAAAATGTTCCTTTTAAGACTAGATACCGGGTATAACATGGAGGCATCTAGTATATAATTATGTGGTACGAAGCATTTTAGTGTTGAACGCTCTGAAAGGCTAAAATTGTTTTCTAAACGAAAACAAATATTTCATCATAATCACGTGTTATGACGTCCGATCTCACTAAAAACTGCATCAAACATTAATTCAATCTTTATGTGACTTACGTGCAAAAAAGATTTGCAATCAGATAAAACACATTTATGCACCAGCGTTCCAAACGTGGAAGGTAGCGGTCAAGCGTGAGGAGGTCCAGCCAGCTTAAGCTTTGTAAAGATGTGCAGATTTTCAAGTATGCAATGCGAAAAAATCTTTTGAATGAATTTCTTAATAATTAGATAGATATTAATCAGAACTTTAGTGATTTATAAGTTTAGGCTTTTACCTATAATGTATTTGTATATCGAGTTATCATTGTTATATTTTATCAGTTTAGTTTTATATATTTGTATAATTTTTCTTAGGTTTAAACTCAGTTTGTAACTGCTTCTGAAAAGTCCTGCAAAAGGGATGAAATAATAAAGTATGCATTTATTTGAGTAAGATACAACTACCGTGATATATTTGATGTATTTTCCAGACTGGACTTTTTTCATGACTAAAAGACCTTATCACGAGCAGGTCTAAAATAAAATGCTTCAAGACACTCTGGGCACAATCTTTCATTGTACCTACAGGCAAAATGAATTTTGCATAAACAGAGAGAATGGCGGGGTCTCTCCTAATTCATGACACACATATGCTAATCGAATCTGTGCTTCAAATCAGAAATACCGCCATAGTAAGTATTGTAAATACTTTCGCCAAAAATACAAAACGACTTTCCGCAATAAAATAGAGTATTCAAAAGACACGGTACTAACGTTCTTTCTTTTCTAACAGCAGTAGTTTCACAGCTCCCTATCTTCTCCCTTGGTTTTAAGATTGATGCAGTAGCTTACAAACAATTTTTTATCGAAGAAGTTCAATCAACTTCAAGATGATTACTAACCTGAGATCAGCACTCGCGAATGGGTTGAGTGTTTTAGGAACGGTACGTACTTTTTATAAGTTTCTGTTCCTATACTCAAAATTGTTTTGTAACTCCTTCCATCGGCTTCCATCTTGAAGCTCAAACCAGACTGAGATGAAAATCAAAGCCAACTGCATTTGCATAGGAACAATGGCCAAAAAGAAAAAAAAGATATCACAGAATTTAGAAAATTTTATTATTCCATCAACGCCATCTAAAACAAAGAGTGCATGCAGTTATTGCCCCAGATAATCCCTTGAGTGTCGTGAATTATTGATTTGGCGAGCCGTTTACACAGTATAACATTCCTGGCGTGTAGTATGGACATACTCTCGCCTTAGGCTCGAGATTGTACGCATAATACTAGTAGTAGACACTAATATATTCAATTGTTTTCTTTTGTTTTACTTTGACTATTACTAACTAATTATAAAACTTTGTTTCACAGGCTAATTCCCTGGGGGGGGGGGCTCTCTTGCAAAGTGGGTAGGTGGGTTCGACGGACCTTTTAGTGTCGAAAATGAGACCTCGCATACCTTTTAGGGATTCCGGCTGACTCCCGGCTGACTCCCGGCTGACTCCTTACCTTTTAGGGTCAGATTTGTTCGTTTTGAAAAATATCAAACGCCATACAAGAATATAATGGTTGGAAACGTTGTCATTTAAAAATATATCGTACCTTTGGGGTCTGAAATCAGCATCTCAGTTAATTTATGCATACCTTTTAGGGTTATTTTCAAAACCGTCCGTTGAGCCCCCTTACCCACTTTTCAAGAGAGTCCCCCCCAGACTAGACAGCTGTCAGGGTGTCCTTTTATATAACTTTAACGCTTTTCAATGAAAAGGACCATAAAAAGCAATAATGAATTTGTTGATAGTTGAAACAATATGCAAAACACCAGAGAAAACGTAACCTTATCAGATAAAAGGTCTATACCTCTAATACACTAACATCTATATTTCATATCATGAACATCTCTCTAGAATAGCTCAGTCTAGTGCATAATATTGTTTATTTTCATTATTTCTACTGAACATTCAAAGATTACACTACATGGTATTAATCATTTGACTCAAACATGCATATGTCAAATTTGAGTGCTGACTCAGGTCAAAAAGAGCGTGCAAACAACAGTTTGAGCATGCGTAGTGCATTTAGAATTACAATTAGAGTAGTTTTCGCATGACTGTTAAAAGCTCAGTGCAGTAAGCGTCCCGTGCAGTGACCGTGATGTTTTCTAGAATTCAATTGGCTGATTTTTTCTCTCGCGCAATGTGATTGGTCTGACCTTGGTCGTGACCTTGTCCGCGCCGTGTTTATGCCGTGTTCCAGGTATTTGATTGGATGGTCTGGAGAATGCCTTGCCGTGTCACTACCGTGTTTGTGCCGTGAGTTTTTCACAGTCATACGAAAACTGCTCTAAATAAAGATTCATCGCTATAACGATAGACAGAAAGATAATGTTAATTTAGTCAAGGCTAATTGAAATTGAGTTAAACAACGATTTTTTATCATTCTCTAAATGAATGAAACAATTTACCCTTGGAGCTTCGGAAGCACAAACTCTTTAGATCTATCGACACGAATGAAAAGCGTTTACGCATGCGTAAATTTCAGCACGTTTTCATAGGGTTAAAGAGCATTTTACCAAGGAAACAAAATTTTCGTTTCCACCTAATAAATAAAATGTTTTTGAGTATAGTTTTGTGACGCCAAGATACTGTATTAACAAACACAACATGAAAGAATTAGCCTTAAGTTTCACGAACTGACCGACTTTAAGTTTTAGTATTTTATATGAAATCTATTCCAGTTGTAAGTCAAATTTGCATATCTTTTTAATTATTCAATTGCACGTTACGTCATCGCGGCCATGTTGGTGCCATTTGACAAAAGATTTCTCATTAGCATCCATTGTTTACGGCTCCAAAATGGCCGCCATGTTTTTGTCTTTCGACTCTCTTGGGAATGCTTGCAACCCATCACTCATGAAGACGTTGTCGACTCTAGTTTGTGTACAGACTTAAAGCATGCGCAGACGTTTTTCACTCGTGTCGATCATGCGTGTTTGCGTGACAATAATCATAACTAATTTATCTACGCGGTCGTCCAATGTTGTTTATATATTCCCCGTATGATTACAGACCGAATTGGATTCCACTCAGTCCTAATACCATTATTAATCGTTTAGCATGCACACTAACAACCAATGATATCCTGATGTCAGGCATCCCAGGCCTCCAATGTATCCTATATTTCCTATAATTTGTATAGGATCCTATAAAGAGCTAGCCTCCTTCGCAGCCGTTCTTAGGGAAACGTTGCGTGACGACTCTGAACGGCTGCGAAGGAGGCTAATAAAGAGCCTATATTTAAAGAAATCCTCCTATATTTCCTATAAATAGGACGAGTGCTGAGTGATATATTTACATTTTACACTGTTTAGCATATTTGGTGAAGGTAATAAAATGGTGCTCCCTCTTTTTGGTTCTTTTTTTTTTTTTTTTTTTAATGGCATTTTGGTTCTGCAAATCATTGCCAGTTACGCCACTGAAAAGCTATTTTAGCTCCTATAAAGTGCATATATTTTTGGGAAAAAATTCTATATTTTCCTATATTTAGAACTTGCACAGCCTATATTTCCTATCAAATTTGTCTAAAAAATGGCTGGGATGCCTGTGATGTCCAAATGAAAAACTAGCGATTAAAACACGCAAAAATCAATACGTCAGAAGCTAGATAAAGAAAAAACCCTCGCGATCGGCTTTTAACACAAAACAAATCATCAATCGCAGTGTTTTTCAAACGTTTTTTTCTGCATTGTTTTGCATTTCTGAACGATAGCCTTGTACTTCTTGCTTTACGAGTTCCCTAAGTTGGTCCAGAACTTGTTTTAGCGATATTGACGATTGGTCCACTCCATGAGACTCTTGTTGCAAGTAGAGTAGCTATTGAGCACACGCACACACACACACACACACACAAAAAGACATTAGTTAATTAGTTATTTAGATCTATTTCAATTATTATCCCACATCATTAAAAATACAGGTAATACGAATGCAGGAAAGCCGTTGTATATTGGATCGGAGATGTTCCTCCGTTCCTTTCGCCCCATGTAAGGGAATCCGGAATCCTGAATCCACAAAATTTTAGGCTTTGGAATCCGGAATCCAGCACTCTGGAATCCGGAATCCAGGCCTTGGAATCCGGAATCCAGTTTATAATGGAATCCGGAATCCTCCCTTTTGGAATCCGGAATCCGCTACTTTGAAATTCAAAGTATACATTCAAGTGCTATCGCCTCGACCAAGACTGAACAGATGTAGCCCCTCCCCCACTGTGTAATATCTCCACCAAGAATATCTGTCATCAGATGCTGATTTAATTGATAGACGATTCTACTTATACCGGCAAGTATATCAAATATAATTTTCAAAGAAAGTATCTGAAAATTAACGATATGAAATCCGGAATCCGCAATACAAAAGTTTTGGAATCCGTAATCCAGACCCTTGGAATCCGTAATCCAGAGTCTCGGAATCCGGAATCCACCATAAGTTCGGATTCCCTTACATGGGGTAATTCCTTCCCATCAGGTACTGGCAGGCCAGGTGTATTTTCAATAATGTGGGATGAAATGGCTAGATTGTTTCTGGTGACAAACCACAGGATAACTCACCAGTTACTTACACGTATTTTCTTCAATAATCACTGGTCTGAAGGCTCGTGTGTACACAATATAGAAAATACAAAGGACTCGTGGGATATTCCATGGTGTGTCACACAAAACCATCGCATAACTGGCATTTGTAATATTTTGCTATTTTTCGAATGCTTGTGTACATTATTAACACAGCATTTACTGTATTTTTTGTTCATTAAAGTTGATTACTTCATATTAGTCTACTGGACGTTTTTGGAGCCAAGTAACTTTCCAATTTTATAGATAACCTGAAACAACCTCTTAGATGAATTTTAATCAAGGCACAGCTTACTCACGGATCGAATTGGAATTCATCTTAGCTTGACTTTGGAGGAGGGAGGAAAACCGGAGAACTCGGAAAACCCCTCCAAGGGAGAAACCTAACTCACGTAATTGCCGAGTCCAGGAATCGAGACGATGGAGACCCCAGATGTGAGAGGCAAGTTTATTACCGTCCCCTCCCCCCTCCCCCCCTCCCCCTCCCCCCTCTGCTTTGACGTCACATACCTTGAACCTTACGCTAAGTTCCTTTGATCCAATGCCAACGAATGCGTAAAACCTTCCTGTACTTGGATTGCCGTTTTCTATGGTCCCTTCCCAAATCACTCTTCCATTCAGTGTGAACAGGACGGGAAGATTGCCGTTGCTTTCTCTTCCGTAGAGTATTTCACAGCCAAGAAGATCTCCTCTGTCAGCCATTTCTGGGAGGTGATCGATGTCTAGAAAAGATGGACTTCGAATCAGGTACTTGATACTTTGTTGTTGTTGTTGTTGTTGTTGTTGTTGTTGTTGTTGAAATTCTTCCCTATGGCTAAATGTTTTTTCGTAGTCAAGAACACAATTCGTGTGCGCTCCAAATCATGGAAATATGTTGCAAGCTAGCGCCGACTTGTAGCACATTTTCTAGCCTGCGTAACTCGAATGAACCCGGAATGAATTTGATGTGAGAAAAATAAGTGTTCGCAAGGTCTGAAACAAAAATGCACCTAAAATGTTCCAAAGTACCCCCTCCTCCCAAATAGCGTTACATAACAAAGATAAGATGTTAAATAAACTCTAGCATACCAGCACAGTGGTCAAACCAGTGCACGTTCCAGGAGCGTCTTGTTTTGGACAGGAATCGCGCAATAGAAAGTGCACTCGTGTGCTGTGTGCTTTCATAAAGCATGCTCTCCCAATCAATCGGAATGCGATATTTATAACAGTTAGTTTATAATTGTCAGTTGTTGCGCGTAAAGATTGCCCCAGTTGTCTATACTCACTTGGCCAGAAGCTTTGTTCCTTTTGTGTATAGTACACCACAGTGTTTCCCTCCATTTCAGGTATTTTATTAAGGTCAAAGACCTCGTCTACAACTCCCAGTATTAAACGATGATTGATGCTGCTGTCCTCTTCAATTAGTATCTGTACAGATAAATGATATAGGGAGCCTTAGTTTAAATTCATTTTTTAGGAGTGGGGAGGGGGGTGAGGTCCTACCTCAAAGCCAGGCATTTCTGGAGATAAAGGTGCAAGATACCTCGCCCCGTGATATTCTTCATAATCACCAATAGTACATCGATGACGGTCACGCGAGTCGTATGACAAGCGGTTGCCCAGAATATGAATTCCTTTGACATCCCATTTCTGCCTACTATCTGATCCAGCGCCTTCTTTCCTGTTGGGACCATGAGTGAATAACCGTTCTGCGATGTGTCCAATGAGATGACTGTTTCCATCCGTCTGCTTTACAACATGGTCCAGTCGGTCCCCTAAATAAATTTTGATTTTCAGAAAGGGATATTGTGTGCATTGTTACAGGGGAGTACTGTTAACTTAAGCCTCCTGAGGACAAGGGAAAAGACTCGAAACAATGATAGTTCAATATATTGCTTTATTTCATCTTACAAAATGCCATGTTTTCAAAAAGGCTTGGTTTTCAAAAAAAACTTGGTATATTATAACGGAAACCCCGACGGCTGGAAATCTGAGCCTATATGTTTAGATTCTCTAATTCAAAACCCAAATAAAAATGATAACGTTAAGGAAGAAGCACAAAATAAGGAACAGTTTCACGAACCAGTTTTAATGGGGAAGTCGTCGCCATGGACGGTGTAGTGTATAGACTCTAGTTCAATGATCATTTTCTTAAACTGCAGAAAAATATGAAAAGGAGATGGTTTTGATTGAAATAAATAATTAAATAATGAAATGATCATTTTAATTTCCATGCATATATATTAGAGTGCTCACACTAAATCCGTGAAACAAATACTAATTTTTAGCACTAAATAGTGATAATTAAACAATAGAAAACAAAGGATTCTGTATGAAATAGTACTAATTAGTACTAATTAATGTTCACGGATTTAGTGCGTGAACTCTATTATATAGAAATATTATTATAATAATAATATTATTCAATTATTATCATTATTATTATTATTATCATTATATGAAAAAGCAAGAAAAAATACAAGTCGTTTGAGATAAAATAATTAAATTGAAGTATGTGAATTTCTAGCTAGATCTTGGAGTCTAAATGAACCGTTAGGTTAATACTCTGTTGCTCAGGGTTAGCCTCGAGTTTGTGCAGAAAACTCATGTGCTACAGTGAAAGTGGTGGAATTTTAAAGTGTTTGTATTGTTGAAGTTGTGCATTCTTTACTTTACCGTTGGTATTTGTAAATATTTAGACACTGATACGAGGCTAACCATGAGTAAATGAGTCTATAATCAAGGAACACAGCCACGGTAATTTGGAACTCGAAAATGGTCTATTTCGAGTTAGACCCCAGCATAAGGTAAAGGAACAGCATTTACCTTTTCGTCATTTTCCTGTGCACTTCTTCTATGTTGCACTCCCCCCTATTTCGTTGTGAATCCGTGGAATATCAAGTGGAGGAGGAGAAGGAGGAGAAAGAGAAGATTCTTAGTGCATTTAAATACAGAACAGGAACTAATTTAAAACCAGGATTTTGCAACAGTATAGGTCGCGCAGTACGGGCCGCGCTTTGGATGGTCAAATGATGGGCAAAGTGGGCCAGTGATGGGCACATTAATTGTTCATCAAATATTTAAGGAATGGATCATAAGTAGCGTGCATCCATCGAGTTATGGATGCACGCGGGAGGTTGCTAAGTACGAAGAAAAGCGTAAGAGTTGCACGACGCGAAGCGGAGTGCAACTCTAGCTTTTTTGAGTGCTTAAGCAACCTCCCAAAACAATTATATATGATATAAATATTGTAAGTACAATTATAAATATATACTCTAGATTAGTTGCTTTACATAAAACCTCTTCTATATGGCTAGATTTGTTTATTTATTTATTTGTTTCATATTATTTAGTATCGTAATTAACATATTTTGTGTATTGCTTTTGATAAAAAACAATTACAAATGACAGTGTCTAACTCGAAAACTAAGTGTTAAATTAGACACTGACATTCTAAAAAAAGTAACTAATAACAAAAATATGAGGAAAGAAAAATGTAATTAATGATGGTAATTGAACTGAGTGGAGTGCAGAAAAATCAATTTAATATAGAAGAAGAACTAAATCAATCAGATTTTTCCTGGTATGAGATAAACGATTTATCAGCAAATCATTAAATATTCATAAATAATGCTAATCATTCTCTTCTCTGATTGGCAGAATATGAGATTGTGATTGGTTCTTTTAAAAAGATGCGATTAAGAGCTCAAAAGGATGCGATTTGGGAATTAATCGCACTCCTTTGAACCAATCAGATTGCAGGACTTGGTAGTTATTAGAAAAAGGATATGATTAACCGATTAATTTGTAATTATAAGCTTATTTTAAAAATGTAAAAAAGAATGTAAATAAAATATATTGTATTGTATTGTATGATGTATATGAACGAAATCTTATAGTGATCGATGGACAGATGACCGAAACTGGGAATGATAAGCAAGTTTTCAACTTGTTCACTAAAGGATGGTACACTGAGAATATCTTTCATCAAGGAAAAGTTAATCGAGGCATTAGTTTGAATTGTCATTATTTGGTTATATTCAAGAATCCAAGAGACAATTTGCAAACTTCAAATTCTCAATCTAGCCAAGCAAATGTATCCAGGAAAAACTGAATATTTTCTGCAAAAATATGAACAAGCCGTGAGTAGACCTTATGGATATCTCTTTATTGACTTGAAGACAACCACCCCAGACGACTGTGGGTTGAGAACTCATATCTTCCCTGGAGAGAAGAAAGAGCAAGAGAAAAATGTACCTGAGGAATTCCTTCATTACCTTGGTAGGCAAAATTTTGTACTACCCCCAGGAGATTTCGAGAATGCAAAACTTGAAAGATCAAATGAATACCCTCCTAAGGGATCCTAATATGGACAAAAGTCAAAAAGCAAGGCAATACGTTCAACTCCTGAACAATTATCTGCGCTACAAGGAAAAAATGAATCAACACCCCTTAGTAGATTCGCTGCGGAAATTCAGTCACCATTAGACCAATTATCTATCGAGTCTGCAAGGAGTTCACCGCTACCTGCTGAACCTTCTAACTTTCTTCCTCCACCCGCATTATCACCTATCACTGCCTCTCCTGTGTTACTCTCCACTGAACCACAAATGCCAGAGACTCCTACATCATCTCTCATGGCACCTTCTCCTTTGTTACAACCACCTTCTTCGCTATTGACTCCACCTGATTCACTTCCCAAACGTCGTAAACGTCCGCGTCTTGAACCAAAAAACTATCTAGAAGGTGATCCCGACAAAAAGCCTGGAAAAAGTGTGCTTCGATCAATACGAGTAAAGATGAACCGTTCCCCTTATAAGTACTAGTATGACCACTAGTTCATAACCTTCGACTAATAAAAATGGTTGATAATATTTAAAATATTGTTATTCTTCGTTTGCAATAGACGTCATAGCCGCCATGTTGGAAGAATTTGACAAAAGATTTTTCAATGAATTCTTTTGTTATATCTTCCAACATGGTGGACATCCCTTTTGTTATTGTGCTCTCTTGGAATTGATATTACAAACCAAGAATTATTGTAGTAAATGATAAATAAAGATTTTACACCAACGTTCTCCTTCGTATTTGAATAATTAGGTAGAACTTCGTAAGTCTTATTGCTTGTGGTTTATGGGTCATTAATTGTATTGTGTTGGATACAATAGTCACTAAATTATAATTCATAAAATGATATGTACGTTTGGATGATTCCTCAAATTTGGTGTTTGTTCTTAATAGAATTACGGAAGGATATTATCAAGAATTTGATCAACCAATCAGTTGGATTGACATCACTCTATCCGCTACTGAGCTAAGATGACGGACGATACAAAACCTTTCCCTAATGCGGTCTGTTAGTATCCCCTTCTCCGTGTGGGATTTGTCCAAGAATCTACAGCTAGGATATAATCCGCATAACTGCTGCGCATGTTCATATCACAGAAAAAGGCGCCATCCACTTTGGAGTTAAAAATTCGCTAATCCCCGCGCTCTATAAATCGAATCCCCAAACAAAAGGCTTGTTGATATCGGTCTAACAATAGTCCTATGACGTCAATTGGTCTCGATGGTAACCTCAAACAATAGCTGCTCGTCATTTTATGTTAATGGTTTGATGAATATCTAATTGAAAAATTAAACGAGCCTTACCTGTAAGGTGAAGTTTGATTGTGATTCTACCAAATCCAAGGTGACGCGCTGAGGGTTAACATGAGATGCACACGTGCTGCCGTGGATGCTCAGATTTTTAAATGTTGTGGACACGATATAGAGAAAAAACGGGTAAAAAGCACGGGTGGGAAAACAGAATAACTCTAAGGGAGGGCATGTTAACCCTCAGCGCGTCACCTTGGATTTGGTAGAATCACAATCAAACTTCACCTTACAGGTAAGGCTCGTTTAATTTTTCAATTCTACCAAATCACGGTGACGTCACTTCCGGTTAACATGAGACTTTAAAGCAATTATTGTGGACACAACCACTATTGACAAACAAAACAAAACTTTATTATGACAATAACAATTTATCTTAATACCGCTGCAGCAAAATCAGTAAGCACAGGTTTATTATAGAATGTCTGGAAAGTTGAAACTTGAGACCATCCTATGTGCTTCAATATTTCATCAGTCGGAATCATCTGGCTTGCTTTGGATGTAGCAGCTGCTCTGGTGCTGTGAGCCTTGAACTTTGTTGTATCAACACCACTTGCTTGGAGGACAGTTTTAATCCATCGACCTATAGTACTAGTACTAACTGGTCGATAAGGCTTCACGTAGGATATGAGCAGTCGTGAATTGCCTTCATTACGTACACTCTTTGTCACTTCAAGATAGTGTCGAAGAGTGGAATAAACACAGAGTTCCTGTTTAATGTACTTCTTAACAATAAACGATGCAAAAATCTTTCCCGGTCTGTCTTGCTTGACATGATCCCGTATGTAGAACTAATAATAATCTGCATTCTCTTTCATATCATCAATATCGAGAAATGATAATGTCTGACATCTTTGTCCAGATGTGAGTGCTAGCAAAATAACTAGTTTGAATGTGAGTTCCTTTAATGAAAGTTTCTCCAACGGCGACAATAGCTCTATGTATTTCAGTACTGGGTTGACATCCCAAGTCTCCTGATAACGAGGAGTAGGTTTGACAAAATTAAACACTCCCTTCAAATAGCGTACAACAAAGGGGTGATCAGTAATTGTGTAGTGAGTACCAGGAAATTCAAAACCCATTAAATAGTTCGACAAAGCCGAACGTGCTGTATTAATTGTGGAATAGGATAGCTCTTTGATGTGTAAACTGTGCAGAAACTCTAACACGTCATTGATATTTGGGCGCAATGAATCAACTTTCCTCTGTAGACAAAATTCACCCCACCTCCTGATGTGAACATCATATTGCTTCTGTGTACTTGGTCTCCATGAGGACATGAGGACATTGGTAATGTCCTCAGAAATGCTGCATTCAATGAACTGTTGCCTGATACCTTGCATGCCATGAGTTGCAGTTTGCGGCTCAGCGGATGAACATCTCCATGAACTGGATGGCAAAGCACTTTCCTGGTGACAAGGAACATTCTGGGCTGATGGATCAGGAGACTTAGAAGCCTTGTAAACCAAGCTTGTGTGGTCCACAGAGGTACTATGATGGTCACTGTTGCTTTTTCCAAAAATATTTTTTGGAGACATCTACTGATTAAACAGAATGGTGGAAACATATAACTGGTAGTGAACTGGGACCAATTCACAGTGAAAGCATCTACATAGGTTGCACAGGGATCTTGTTTCCAAGAAACATAGGTATTCGTTTGATGGTTGATTCGACTGGCAAACAGATCAATCTCAGGGACCCCATACAACCCACAGATTCTGTCAAATAGAATAGGATTCAGCTGCCATTCTATCCCATCCTCAAAATGGCGCGACAGTGAGTCTGCAATAGCATTCAGCTGCCCCGGCTGATAAGCCGCTGAGAGCCAGAGGTGCCGACTGATGGCCCATAACCAAATGTCCTTAGCAATCTGAGTGCATTCCTTACTCTTACAACCTCCCATAGCATTAATATAGGACACTGTGGTAGTATTGTCAGATAAGATCCTAATGTGTTGGTTGGATACTGATTCAGTTTAACTGCGAGCATCTCCAGGACATTGATATGATATTTCCTCTCCACTTGGGACCATAGACCTTGGGTTTGACTTTGGGAAGTCCAAGCACCCCAGCCCACAGAAGATGCGTCAGACGTAAGAATCATGGTTGGGATACCATGCACAATGTTTCTCCTTGCAGCAGGGAGGGAACTGACCCACCATTCTAATTCTGAGCATCCACGGCAGCACGTGTGCATCTCATGTTAACCGGAAGTGACGTCACCGTGATTTGGTAGAATGTGACTCGTCCTGCCCACTACTAGCCCACCACTAGCCCACCCAAAACGCTTGCCTAACGATAAACTCATGACGTCATTCGGTCGTCATGGAAGCCTCAAACAATGCCTACTCGTTATTTTATGCTTGATGAATAATTAAGGTGGCTATAATCAGTAACGGAAAGATCCGACCAGTAGCATTCAAAGCGCGCTAAAACAGACTTCCTCTCTTTGTAGCCATTGGATTTTTAAATATAAATTGGTCAATTGATTGAAGTTTATAATATTGGGTGTGGCATGTCGATCTTCCTTATGCAAAAGTTATGTGGAATTCCCGAAAAACAGTTTTTCGGGTCGGTCTCAAAAAATCCCACATGGATTTTGTCCAAACTTAAGGATGTTGTATTTTGAGTCATGCCCTTGCTGATGAGTGAGTTTCAAGGAATTGTCCAAATGCGCATTTCTGGTGGCTCCAAAAGCCTTCCATTCAAAGTAATTACGAACTCAATTCGGACTAGTCTTTAATGTAACTCTTGCTTTTTCTGAGATGTTGACGACGTCTTTCTTTTTAGACAGATTTTTTAGCCGTGAACTTAAATAATTTTTGGTAATTTTTGACATTTTCAAATAATATGAGCCCTACCATGTAGTGTGATTAGTAAGAAAGGACAACAAAGAAAGAACCAACACATAAAAATGTTATATTACAAGTTTCATATTTGAAAAATTCAGACGTGCAGTTTGAAAATAAGACGAAAGGGTTTTTATAATTGGAGTCAACGGAAATGCCCATTTGGACAGTCACTGCTCGCGTGACCAAAAGTAACAATGACTTGTAAAGTTTATTCAAATAGCTTCGACGGGCATTGTTAATGACACAAAAGGAAAAGGCAAAGACTTGAATACATTGAGCTCAACAGATGGATAATGGTGAGATATATGGGTAGTGTTTGACGTTATTTTTTCGCCACTTCAAAATTCAGTATCCGAAACAAAACGAATGCATTTTGTTGTATATATATTGTGTCTCATGTGCTGTAATTCTTACAAAAATCTAAGAAGGCGTTCCCGAGGAATATGAATTAACTAAAATCTTATAGGTGCAGAGAATGTTGTCATGAAAATGCTCTACATTTGCCGAACTGCAGTTTCAAATAGATATAAGCAAATGCCTCGAAACTCAACACCATAAAAAAGAACATATTCAAAATTTCTCACGCGAAATTCCAGGGCGAAATATTGAACAGATCTTGTTTTAGATCTCTCTCTGTGAGTGATATGGAATTGAATTTGAAAAATCAACAACCAACTTTGGGGCTTCATAATTCTAAAACGGCAAGATATAATTCCTTGAAACTTACTCATCAGCAAGGACATGACTCAAAATACAATATCCTTAAGTTTGGACAAAATCCATGTGGGATTTTTTGAGACCGACCCGAAAAACTGTTTTTCGGGAATTCCACATAACTTTTGCATAATAAGGACGATCGACATGCCACACCCAATATTTTAAACTTCAATCAATTGACCAATTTATATTCAAAAATTCAATGGCTACAAAGACAGGAAGTCTGTTTTAGCGCGCTTTGAATGCTACTGGTCGGAACTTTCCGTTACTGATTTTAGCCACCTTAAGGTGCCCATCACTGGCCCATCTTGCCCATCATTTGCCCATCCAAAACGCGGCCCGTTTTGCGCGGCATATACTACTTGCAACGACCCATAATGATGCATGTTATTCATAAGAAACGCTACCTTTTCAGGGTCTTCGACAATATTGACGGTGGAGCTTCTGCAACGAATCTTCTTATATAAATACCGCATCAGGAGAAAAGTAAGAGAGATGATGTTTAATGGAACAGGTACAGGATGATAGTTGTAATAGGTGAGTATTGTTGCTGCTTTTTTGTAAGACCATTCGTCAAAAGCATTGCGCTGTAAAAGAAAATTATAAAGAGAGGGTTACACATGGCTATTTAGTAGTTACTAAACAACGATATTTTTTTACAATAACTTACAAATTTCTTGCGCGCTGATTGGTTATTTTTTATCATCAATAAGAGGACAGACAGCTAAAGCTGACGTCAACGAGCGCGCGCTCTTTCCGTTGGTTGTTTTGATCGCTAAAAATGAGAAGTTTTAATGTGTCGGCTACGCCTAGTGAACCCACACTACTTTGACAATGTGATGACGCAATTTATCGTCAATAAGAGGACAGACACATAAAAAAATGATGTCTATTTGTTAATTTAAACCCCGTTATATTTCATATCCGTAACGAAAATGATTCTTTTCCAAGGACTCGTCATTTTTTTAACAGCTTTATTGGAAAACTAATATTACGTGTTGAATACACTGGTGAAAAACGCACTGCGCATGCGTTGGGAGAAAAAACTAAATGGCGGACATTGACAATTGATCACATCTAAAGGTAGGTTTTATTTTAACCGACAGGGCTATTTTTAAATTCGTTTTGGAAATTTACAGATATATTTGGATTTCTTTACATAGAATCCGACCATGTGATTATCTGAAAATTAGCCATGCTGGATGTCGACGTCGGGCCGCGAGTGACGGTATTTTCAAAGATTATTTTTGCTTTGTATAAACAAAGGTTTTTTTTTTGTATAAATCATTAGTGTATCACAATCGAAATTATCTTGCTATTGCGAAAAGGACAACCTTAAGTTTTCAGTATTTTTCTTAAGTTTTGCGATTTTGTAAAACAATCAAAACACCGGCATCAAAAATATAAGTTGCCCTTAGTTACGCTACGCCATCTCCGAGCGTGCGCAGTGCGTTTTTCACCAGTGTCCGTGTTGAGTAGAAAAAAACTAATAGTTACCCAGAAAGGAAAGTCACAAACGGGACACGAGACACATGGGAAGTGTCCACTCCATGAA